>NW_024871460.1:18432500-18497500 GCF_019054845.1 Dipodomys spectabilis | reverse complement strand
GACTTCCTTATCCCAGAGAAGTCTTATTGCATACATATACATCTTTCCCATCACTCCTCATCATGGCAACAGAAATTCAAGGGGTCTTTTGTTTGTTCATTTGTTTTTGTGCCAGTTTTGGGGCTGAACTCAGGGACTGAGCACTAGCCTTGAATGTTTATATGCAAGGCTAGCACTGTACCAGTTGGACCACAGCTCTACTTCCAACTTATTGGTGGTTAATTGGAGATAAGAGTCTCAAAGACTTTCTTGCCTGAGCTGACTTCAAGCTGCAATCCTCAGATCTCAGCTTCCTGAGTAGCTTAAGATAAACAGGCATGAGCCACCAGCATTCAGTGCTAGTTTGTTTAAACACTTTGAGTTAGATATCTATCACTTGCTAACAAAACCATTATGAAGAATAAAAGTCCCTCTTTTGCCAAGTCCATGCTACATCATCAATCCAAGACTTGCCACAGGAAAATGAACCCCTTTAGACATTCACAAAACAGGATCCTGGGGATAAGAAGGGAACATTCTAAACTACAACATGCTTAGATGAGATAAGAATGTTTGATCTAAACTTTAAGAGATTTCATCTTATCTATCTTGAGTGTATTTTAATTTTTAAAACAAGTAAATAGAAATGCCAAATCCTTATCACCAGATAATATGTCCTTATGAAGATATAAGGTTGCTCCAATTTGACACATGTCAGACAGAAGTATGAGGCATACTACAATATGGAGAACCCTGAAGGCATTATGCTAAGTGAAATAAGCCAATTGATAGGTAAGCCAATTTGAGATGAAAAAAAAAACCTGTTCCTTACATTGAGATTAACATGCTTCTTCATATCTATAAGTACATAGAAAACAAACAAAGGTGATTACAGTTGAAATTCAGTCATTCACATAGAGGCTTGTTGCATTACTTTAAAAGACTGGTTTATAAAACTTTTTAAAGAGCAAATATAATCATAAGGCCTTTAAGGAAACAGTAAAGCTGGAGTCAGGCTCGAAAACAAATGTTACATAGTGCAAGAGCATTTCTGAGAGTCCAGCCTTAATAAATGTAAGGTACATTAAATAGGTAGGTTTCATTAGATAGCTGATGAAGAGAACCCCACATGGTCTTCAGGCAGGAAAAGAAGCTTATTTACTGAACTGCTGCCCCCGCAGTGCAGGGTGGAGACACATGGCTGAAAAGGGGCAACATGCCCCAGGGACAGGACTTATCTAGGACAGGCACAGGAAGAGGTGTGGCCAGGTAGGGGAAAGGTGTGGCTACACTGGGTCTGGATGTGACCTCAGGGCCTGGGACCACCTATGGTCAGATGGAGGGCATGATGGGGTGGCCCAGGATGTGACCTGGCAGGAGAGGGAGGTGAATGCTTCCAGGTGTGCCAGTTACCTAGGTAATGCAGATACTGGGCAGAAACTTAGCCAAGAGGTAGGGAGGTGTCTGCACAGGGCCTGTATGGCCCAGGGCAGACCTTACAATAACCATTAAAAAAGGATTTATGATTTGATTTATATGACAAGTTATTTGTATATTCACATTTTTCATTTTCATTGAAAATGGCTTGATTCGGGCTGGGAAGATGGCTCAGTGGTAGAGTACTTGCCTTGCATGCATGAGGCCCTGGGTTCGATTCCTCAGCATCACATAAGCAAAAAAGCTGGAAGTGGCGCTGTGGCTCTAGTGGTAGAGCACTAGCCTTGAGCTGAAGAGCTGAGGGACAGTGCCCAGGCCCAGAGTTCAGGCCCCATGACTGGCGGAAAAAAAAAAAAAGAAAAGAAAATGGCTTGATTCCTTTTGGCATAGTCTCTGTGCAATGTTAGTTGCACTCTTAATTTCAAAAAGTTAAGCCAGGTGCCAGTGGCTCACATCTGTAATTCTAGCTACTGAGGAGGCTGAGATCTGAGGATCCTGGTCTGAAGCCAGCCCAGGCAGGAAAGACTGTGAAATGGGGCTGTGGCTCAAGTGCTAGTCTTTAGCACAAAGAGATTCAGAGATAGTGCTCAGGCCCTGACTTCCTGAGTTCAATCCCTAAGACCAGGGGGAAAAAAAGTAAAGTTATATTACTTAGGAATAGGTAGAGGGATCACACGTACAAGGCCAGCCTGTGTTATTCAGGAAGATATTGTCCCAAAAGGAAAAAAAAAAAAACACACGATAGCTATATCCTATTTGCATTAGTTCAACATAGTAAATAAATAATATTAACAAGAAACTTCTAGCCTAATGCCTAGGTTTCTAAAACTCTGAGCTGACATCACGGTTTTGCTTACATAATAATTAAATCAAAGTGCCATATGCCTGTGTTAGATAATGATATTTAGGCTGGTGCTGCCCCTAATTTAAAAAAAAAATCAGAAATAACAATCTCTCCAGATAAAGAACAAAATCTCTATTTAATGTTAAACTTGCACTCAGTGAAAAAAATTACATCTCCCAGCTTAAAGTCACCTGAAATTTCATAAATAAGATCAAATTATTTTCATAGTTCCCATATATCAACAACAAACATAGACATCAAAATAAGATGAATAAGCTTACTCAGATCAAGAAAATCAAATATGTGGAAAGATATTTTTTTCTCAAATAGGAGCTTTTTATAACTAAATTCAAGGTTACATAATTCACAAAATGTTCTTTCCTGACATTTTTATTAATGTGAACTAAATCTTGAAAATCCCACAGTAACTAGTTTTTACAATGTTAAAGAATCTAAGTCATTTTCCTGACATGTCCTGAAAAATACTTTCTGGCACTTTCCAGAAAGTGAACCTATTAGGCTGAAACCCATTCCAGAGCACTCAGTATAGTGAGAACCAGTGAGAAAAGCAAAAGCTAACAGGGCTTAGATAAAGAACCACTGAGAAATCTAAAAACAAACAAAAAAGAAACTGCAACCTAAAAACCAAGAAACTTGGGCTGAGAATGTAGCTTAGTGGTAGAGTGCTTGCCTAGCATGCATGAAGCCCTGAGTTCAATTGCTCAGAACCACATAAGCACAAAAAGCCAGAAGTGGCACTATGGCTCAAGTAGTAGAGTCCTAGCCTTGAGTAAAAACAACTCAGGGACAGCGCCCAGGCCTGAAGTTCGAGCCCCAGGACTGGCAAAGAAAAAAGAAAGAAAGAAAGAAAAAAGAAACTCCGAAATCCTCACTCACACCACCATTATTTACAATATAATGCCTGAAGTTGCCAAAAGATGAAAGTGTCCATTGACAGAAGATGAATGAATCAGTGAAATGCTGTATGTATGTAGGAAGAACTATTAGACTATTATGCAACCTTAAAAAGGAAACTGTCTGGCACATGCTACAATGTGGAGAATTCTAAAGACATTGTGCTAAGTGAAATAAGCTGATCACAAAAGGGTAAATGCTTCGATCTTAATTAGATGAAGTACTTAGAATATTTGAACTCAGGGAGATAGAAAGTAGAATAGTGGTTTCCAGGGGCATGGGAGGAAAGGAGAGCTGTTGTTTAACCGGTACAGAATGTACATGTGCCCCCTCTAAAGAGGACAAGCCTTGCTCAGCTCACCAACTGCCACTACCCAGGAACTGGTCCCAGTATTACACGCATTTCTGTGTCTGTGTGTGTGTGTGTGTGTGTGTGTGTGTGTGTGTGTGTGTGTGTGTGTGTGTGTGTGTGTAAGCACGTGTGCATGCATGGGCAAGTTCACACCCACCAGTCCTGGGGGCTTCTTTTGCTCTAGGGCTTCTTTTGCTCTAGGGTTACTGCTCTACCACTTGAGCTACAGTGCTACTTCCAGCTTTTTCTGAGTAGATTATTGGAGATAGCTAGCCCTAGCTAGCTTCTAACCTCAATCCCAATGCCCAGATCTCAGCCACCTAAGTAAATAAGATTATAGGTGTGAACCACCAGCACCCAGCTAGCTGCAGGTCATTTTTAAAGAGAAGACTGACAGCCATCTTTTTATAAGATATCCTCCTTTAGCTGGACGCCCATGACACATGCCTGTAAATCGTAGCTACTCAGGAGACTGAGATCTGAGGACTGAGGTTTGAAGTCATCCCAGGCAGAAAAAAACCCAGGATGCTTATCTTCATTTAACCAGCAAGAAGCCAGAAGTGAAGATGTGGCTCAGATGGTAGAACACTAGCCTTGAGGGGGGAGGGGGAGGAAGAAGAGCATGAAGCCCTGATTAAAACCCCAATACTAACACCAATATCAGAAGAAGAAGAAGAAGAAGAGGAGGAGGAGGAGGAGGAGGAGGAGGAGGAGGAGGAGGAAGAAGAAGAAGGAGGAGGAGGAGGACAATGAGGAGGAGGGGGAGGAAGGGGAGGAGGAGGGGGGAGGAAGGGGGGAGGAAGGGGAGGAAAGAGAAGGGGGAGGAAGAGGAGGAGGGGGAGGGGAGAAGAAAGGGACCTCTTTTTTTAAATTGGCAACAAAATGTAAAGGTTTTAAAGCACTATGGATGGAAGAAAGCATATCCTCCAGCCGCTAGCTGACACCTTGTGATGTACACAGTGGACCATGGCACTGGGTTCGGAGGAGAAAGCCGCATCCTGAACAGTAAGGAATTCTTTGCAGCCTGCATTGCCATCCTGTGCACTCATGAAGGCAGACATGGGGATGTATTTCAACCTGACACTGGGAGCCATGAGTCAGGAAACTGGGGGGAGGGGAATCAGTGTGTTTTACTTTTGTTTACTTAAAATGAGAACCTTTAGAACTCTTCTACACACCATAAGAAGAGGCTATTCATTGTTAGCCAGTGTAACAGATTCCCACATTAGTCTCAGACAAGTAATGAATGCCCCATTGAAGAACATACAGTAATGATGATGTGAGCAGCATTTATCCAACGTAATGGGGGGGGGGGGGGCAACTAAGCAGTATTAGCCCCCTTAACTCTCACGGACGGCTGTGGGGACTGATTGTAAAAGAAAATTGGTGTTTCTATCCCATGAAGTTGAAGTTGGAGGTGAGGCAGTGATCCCTTCTAATAATAAGTCACCTTAGAATGAACTCACATGAGTCACTATTAAATAAATGCGACTGGAAAACTCTTAGCTCTTAAAACACATCATCTGTTCCTCAGGATAAATGGATTTTTTGTTTTATGTTTATCTTATTATTTCTATACTGTATACATAAAGCAAAAAAAGATTAAGTATGGGACTTGAATTAATTATTGTCAATTCAATTCAACATAGCTTGGAAATGCACAGTAGCGTGAAGGGTCCAGTGTAGATAAGACATGAGAGTTGTATCTCTGAAGAGATGAGAGGTGTTGGGAGAGCGGGTAGAGAACAACAAAAGAGCTAGCATCAATCAAGATGCAGTATACTCATGAAGTGACTCATAAAATTAAAGATAATTTTAAAAATTAGAATTAGAAAGTAAAGAGTGTACAAGATACCAATGGCTAATGTCTGCAATCCTAGCTACTCAGGAGGCTCAGATCTAAGGATTGCAGTTCAAAGCCAACCTGGACAGCAAAGTCCCTGCGACTCCCATCTCTAATTAACCACCAAAAGCTGGAAAAGGAGCTGTGGCTGAAGTGATACAGCACTAGTCTTGAACTTAAAAAAGATCAGGGAAACCACCCAGGCCCTGAGTTCAAGCCCCAGTATTGGCATACAAACACACACACACACACACACACACACACACACACACACACAGTATGTTTGTCTACTTTTCCACAACTAACTCTCAACTCAAACAACCCAACTGGTCTCTCTTCCTTTCTTCCTCTTCATCTTTTAACTCTTACTTGGCTTTATTTTCAATTCTAGAATAAGGCATCAGTTTGTTCCATAAACCACACAAGTATTACCCAGCTTACATGTCAAGTGAGCAGCTAGAAGTGCAAATGTGAAATAGCTGGATCCAGGAGGAAGCGGTGTCTACCACACAGCTCCCCTTGAGCTCTGAGGAAAGGAAACAATTTGTGCCAAGATGTGCACACCCCTGTTTCTCTGGGTTAACCTTGTTAGGATCTCAGCATCCAAGCTGCCAGAAATGCCAGAGGGCATTCCTTCAGATTCCTTCAGATTCCATCTTCCCCACACAGAGAAGACACCTGTGGCTCAGTACACAGATCTGTCTACCCACACATGGTAAGCAGGAGTCCAAACCTGAGCTCCACTTGCAGGTCCATGCCCCTTCCTGCCCCCGGCCTTTGAACTAGGTCATAAGCACTCTTCTCACAACCACACTTGGTTTTCCACCAACAGGCATGGGGGAGGGGGGGTAGCCATCTTGAAAGTGGATCTTCATGAGAGCCTCTGAACCAAAATGATCTAGATAAGCTCCTCCTGGATTTCTGACACACGAAAGCTATGAGATAGGAAATAGGAAAGCCGAAATTGGAGGAGGGGGAAGAGAGGGGACAGGGAGGGGAAGAGAGTGAAGGAGAAGCAACATTTCATAAATGCCTTCCTTGGACATTCCAGGCGCTTTCTGATCACACCAGATGTTTGGGAATCAGTTTGTTGCCCTATAAAAGTTTAAAGGCAAGGCGAAGGAGGAAGAAAGAGACGGGCCAACTTTCTGTTTCTAGCTATGTCTAACAATGTCCACACCCTGGAGGGGTCACCATGGGTCCAATGCCTGGTGCTCAGCTCTGCACATTCAAGAATCTGATTTTATCGGGTTGTTCAGGGGTGATGAGTCTCTGGGGGACTGACTCACGCTAACTCAGATGCTCAAGGCACTGATTGATAAAGCACAAGGCTCGTTTCCTTCTGTATGATGACCAACACACTATTACGTGCATCAGGATATGCTTCTATTTGGCTTTGAAACCACTTTGGGATATCAAACCAGTAAGGGGAGACTTCTTTGTAAAAAACCACAGACATAGGCAGGGTGTGGTGATACAGGTCTGTAATCCCAGCTACTCCATGGAGGCAAGAAGATCATGAGTTTAAGGCCAGTCCAGAAAGAGTAAGATTTCATCTCAAAAAGAGCAAGAAGCGTGGCTAAAATGGTAGTGTTCATATTACTAAGGGGAGGGGAGAATGAGGGGAGACAGGAATGCCAAGGAAGGAAAGGAAGGGAGGGAGGGAGGGAGGGGAAGGGAAAGGAAAGGAGGGAGGGCAGGGAGGGAAGGAGGGAGGGAAGGAGAATACACTCAGATAAAGGGAACCTCAATCAACCAGGCTCTAGACCAAGCATACAGTTGTCCCTGCACGTGGTTCATACCTGTGCACATATGATTACTACCTCTCTCCACCACAAGCACTCCCTACCCCATGCTCTGCTTGCTGAAATACTAGCAACTAGCTCTTACAAAGCAGTGCTACAGGCAGGGCATGCTGTAAGTTTCACATGCATGGTCTCATTTGATTCCTTAATACTGAGAGACAGGTGCTTTTATTCACATCTCTTTTAAGAAATGAGAGCTTGGGGCTAGGAGTGTGGCTTAGTAGTAGAGTACTTATCTAGTATGCATGAAGCCCTGGGTTCAATTCCTCAGTACCATATAAATAGGAATAAAAACCCGAAGTGGTGCTATGGCTCAAGTGGTAGAGTGCTAGCCATGAGCAAAAGAAGCTCAGGGACAGTGCCTAGGACTGGCAAAAAGTAATTAATTAATTAATTAATAATGAGGGCTTGCTGGCTGCTGGCGGCTCATGAATGGAATCCTAGCTACTTGGGAGGATGAAATCTGAGAATCACAATTCAAAGCCAACCCGGGAAGGGAAGTCCATGAGACTCTTATATCCAATTGACCACATAAAACCTGAGTGCAGCTGTATCTCAAAGCAAATAAATCTCAGGGACAGAACCCAGGCCATGAGTTCAAGCCCCATGACCAACAAAAAAGAAAGAGAGAAAAGGTGAAGGAAGGAAGGAAGGAAGAAAGGAAGGAAAGAAGGAAGGAAGGAAGGAAGGAAGGAAGGAAGGAAGGAAGGAAGGAAGGAAGAAAGGAAGGAAGGAAGGAAGGAAGGAAAAGAAAGAGAGGAGAAAGAGAGAGAGAAATGAAGTCTCAGAAGTGTAACATAATTTAGCCCTCATCACACAACTAATGTGCCGCTAACAGGACTCAGGATCAGGTGGTCAGATGGCAGAGTTCTTGTCCTTGGCCTTCAGCCACTCTTCCCGCAGCACTCTGGCCCCCATGATGCCTCACATAAAACACCTCCCTTCGGGAAACTTTAGTGGTCATCTGACCAGATATGTCCTTACCTCTCCCCAAATCCCTGTGTTCCACAAGTTTGGGCCACATGTATAGCTACCATCCACCTAACAAGCAAACTATACCATTGGAAGATTCTGATGACTGTCTTCAAAGCTTCCATTTGTAGCTAGTAGCATTCATACCTTGACTTACCCTAGCCAGAGTGGGCCCCATTTGTAAATCACACCAAGCCAGAAAATAAAAAGAAGAAAAACACATTTTGGCATAGAAGAGACTATTTTTTTAAGCCGATAAATTCAACATTTTACATAAGTGAATGAAAGACACAACCATTAGCAAAACATGAACAGGCAATAAAAGCTGATAATTTATCCCAAGGGACTTCTGGGATCATTGCATCAGGTAGAAGAAACAAAGTAGTCTAATGATTCCATTAGCCCAAAATGACACTAACACACACACACACACACACACACACACACACACACACACACACACAAACACAGCTACCCAATACCTGAGGTTGCATAGAATCAATTTATATTTTCTACTACTGCGACCTCCATGGGATTCAAAATTGCTGATTTATGAAGTACTTTCAAACCCTAAGTAATTATTTCCCAGAATTAAGATCATTAATATATCAGCATGGCATTTGAATCCTTAGCTGGATAAACTGGGTCTTAAGTCCGCAGCTCTGTTAAGGCTTTACACAAAGCCTTCATGTAATTCACTAAAGTCATTTCGGTGCCAGAACAGTTTAGACTTCAAATAGAGGGCATTTAGCAAGAGCCTTTCAAGTCTTATCCTACTACTTGATCAAAACTTAAATATATTAAGACTATTCTGCCACTGGCTTTCTCAAAAAGATGTCATTTTGTAGCGCTTTCTCATGATTACAACTTGAAAAACACAGAAGATCTAGGCTTTTCTCAGTCATTGGCATATTCTGGTTCTATAGATTTGTCAAAATAAGAACACAACTATGGCCCAGCCTACTTTTTCTGCAACCCCAAATCTTTATTATGAATGCCTAGTTTCTTGAAATAAACCTGAAAATGGTCACTCATGACAAGGGCTATTTCTGCCTGGACAGCATCCATTTCTATTTCTGCTGCTACTAATATCCTGGTTAGTATTACTGAAGACTGCACTCTCCAGCTTTGCGGTAGGGAAGGGGATAACTTGCAAAGGATGGTCAACATCCAGACCAATCAGGTTGGCTACCATGTTTAGTTGAGAGATAATTCATTCAATGTGAATAAAACATGAATTTTTCTGGAGCTGCAGGGAAGCAGATCTCTTACTGGGGTAGCTCAGCTAACAGATAAGCCTGAGGATTCTTGTAGAATCTTGATATAAAGAAGTAAAGGCCCACCTGAGCATGAAACCAATTGAGAGATCATGGAGCCAAGAAATGGCAGGAGAGATTTCTGATATCATTTCTAGATTTGCCTTTACAGTTACATGGGCCAACCTGACATTTTCCTAAGACCTTTGGAATTAAGTTTTGTTATCTATTTGCAACTCATTGACAGTAGAATAGATTATAGATATTGATACTTTTTTTTTTTTTTGGTCTGGTCGTGGGGCCTGAACTCTGGGCCTGGGCACTGTCCCTCAGCTCTTCAGCTCAAGGCTAGCACTCTACCACTTGAGCCACAGTGCCACTTCCAGCTTTTTTTTTTTCTGCTTATGTGGTGCTGAGGAATCGAACCCAGGGCCTCATGCATGCAAGGCAAGCGCTCTACCACTGAGCCACCTTCCCAGCCTGATATTGATACTTTTAAGTTCAAACTTTATAAAGATAATGAAGATGTTTTAGCACGATATAAAATGAGTTTATGGGGCTGGGAGTTGGCTCAGTGGTAGAATGCTTGCCTTGCATGCATGAGGCCCTAGGTTCAATTCCTCAGCACGATATAAGCAGAAAAAAGCCACAAGTGGTGCTGTGGCTCAAGTGGTAGGGCACTAACCTTGAGCTGAAGAGCTGAGGTGCAGTGCCCAGGCCCAGAGTTCAGCCCCCACAACCAACCAAAAACAATAGTTTATGCTGAAGATGTTAATTTTTGGCCATAGCCATCAACTTATCCCAAAGTGTACTGTCATACCCACTATCCCCAGCTCAGAAAAAGGGCCCTAAGGAAGTGTGTAACATGATGGACCAAGAGTGAACACCCATCCAAAGGTAGAGTTCCAACAGCACCGGTGGCTTTAGCTCAATGAGCTGAACCAAAAGAACCTCTTGCTTATTGACTTGAGTCAAGAGATGCTCAGGCCTTAGGGGTCTGGTTGATTATTCAGGCTCTATGTATAAGATGAAGGAAAAGGAGGAAAAGACTGGAGAGAAAAGGAGAGAAGTACGTTGGACAGGAACCACATGACTTCTAAACAAAAGAAAAATTCTACTCTGAATTTCCCAGTCCTTTGTTCCGGGGGCCTCCCAGGATGCAGCTCACTTTGACTCAGAGTCATGGAGTCCTTTCCAGGGTATAGCAGAGACCAGGCTTTCACTGCCAGCATGCAAGTCCTGGCTCCTATTTACTACACACACACTGTAGGACACAGAGTCTAAACCTGCCTCTGCTGAGGAGAACAGAAATAATATCACACCGCCTGCAGAAGAAAGGTTGGAGAAAAGATTCTCTGAAGAACTAATCATTGTTACAATGGCCCTTTTACTGGAATTAATTTGAGCAATATCTTAGTGCTCCTGTGGAAGCTCAATCTATAGCACTAATTTATTACATGGTGCACTGAAATCAATATGCTTATATATACATATAAAATTGGTTCCATACAGAAAAGACTACAGTGTAAAATTCTCTTCAGCAGGAGAGAATCTTAGCTGTGAATGGCTCAGCAAAGTGTCTCTGGTGTGTAGTGTGTTCAGATGTGTGGACATAAGCCTGCTCTCATTCTCCTTTGTGTAGAATGCCCACATGCCCTTGAATCCCACCCTGACTCCTCAAAATTAGCTACTTGCATGTACCAAAGCTGACAAGCTAACTTCCAAGATATCTCTCCCCCTCCGTCGTGTGTCTCCCCCTCTCCCTCTCTCTGCCATGGCTGCAAGCAGAGCCTCTTCTTCAGTTACATTCTACTGCTCTGTTGGTCCTTGGAGGAGCTGTTCCCAGTATCACTCACACATTCCACAAAAGGTGCAAATGCCCTAGAATTAAGAGTTTTTCCATTGACCCCTTTGTCTTTTTGGTTTAAAGAAAACAGCTCAGCTAATTCCAGAACCCTTCTCTCATTACTCAAACCACTGTTCTATGATTACTTCCTGTTTCCAGTGGGTCCACCCCTTCTGAGGATGGAAAAAAAAGTTCACCTAAGAGGCGGGAGAGTTTTACTCTTTAACTGTTTTGTGTCCTTCTTTGAAAACTACACAACAACCCCACTTTGTCCCTCTCCAAATAAGTACTATTTAATCATTCTTAACTGCTACTCTATGCTTTCCAGTTTTTAAAAATACATTGGTTTTACTAAAGATTATACAAATCAACTCACAAAGAACTTTGATATATATTTTTTAAATATCTCTACTTCTACAAGGGAAAAAAAATCTCCTAATATTCTTCAGCTCTATTTCTCAAAGTGCACTGAAAATAAGAGACAAGAGCTGGGTGATGTAGCTCAGTTGGCACAGTGTTTAGCTAGCATGTGCAAGATGAAGGTTTGATCCCTAGGCAGGAGAGGGAGGCTAAGGGAGAGGAAGGAGAAAAGGATGTAGGGTGGGAAGAGAGAGAGAGAGTGCAAAGTATGAAAAGTGGCATAAAGTTATCTTAAAAACAGAAGTTGGGTTTCTTAATGGGGAAAAAAAATCAAGGCCTTTCCTAACGACCCTGATGTATTTGGTTTTGCACTCTGCTAAAAGGCAGTGATGGAAGAATTAATCTATATTCAAGGTCTTTCCCCCTCCCTCCCTCCCCTGAAGAAATCATGTTGTGAATAATTTAGTATAATTGCACCTCCAGAAATCAGAGAACTCAAGCATCCTTAGAGCTGCAGAAAGGAATGGTGGCAAGAAGAGCTGAACACATTGAGCATATGCCACAAGTTTCAGGTACAAGGACATTCCATGTAGGAATTTGTTTTTTTCAGAGCTAGTCACGACTTTTAAGCTGATCCTGTTCTAACTTTATTTTCAACCTGCAACGTTGAGAAATTGAAATAGATTCTCCCCTAACAGTATATGTAAGCACTGACTTAGGTCACCCAACAGGGGGCGCTCTAACCTGACAGTTCTAACCTGACAGCTTTGTCTGGTGAGTCCTGCACAACCCCAGACCTTCCTGTGGCTTTCCCTCATGGAAACACACTTAAGAGTTCCACATCAGAGAGAGCACCTCAGTGTTCTGGCCCTATGAGACTCACCAGTGCCGAACCTGCCCCTCCCTCCCTTTACCCCACCCAAACTGACCTACAAGGGGAAGCCTCCAGAGATAAGGAAAGGGTAGGACAGGTCCTTCCTGTCCTTCTTCCTGGCCCCCACATGGCCACCAGTGAAGAAGGCAGAAAGCAGGAACTAGAGGCCAGCAGGGCAGACCCACGGGCCACAGAGGACAGGATGGGGGAGGGCAGCTGGCCAGCTTTCCCACCTCAGCTGGGACGGCCTGTGCCCTGAGCTTTCATTTCCACTCTCCGTTGCTAAGTTCTATACATAATGCAAAAGTAAATAGTTACACAGTGCAGTTTGGAATACACAAAAACACTTCACTCGGCCAAGAGGGAGGGGAAAAGCAATCTCTCAAAGTTTCTCGTTTATTTTTAGATTTTGGTTGACCAAATGTATAACCCAAATGTCAAGGCTGAAAAATGCCGTTAGAAATAGAAGACCTGATACCAAGATCTCCAAGGCCCTCTCAGCTTATAAAGAATGTATCAGCCAAGTCCTCAAGTGTCTTAAATACCTCACAGTCGTTCTTTGAATAGCAGAGAGCATTCAGGGCACTGCTAGACATGAGTAATAGAAAACATCACCCCTTCTCATTAGGATCAAGGGTGGGGCAAGTGCATCACAAAAATATTGATTGCCCTCAGGTCTTCATTCAATTAAACCAAGCCAAAGTAGTGAGCAGAAACCTTGAAGCAATGGGAAAGGGTTTCATTCATTTTGTATTTCTCTCAATCTCTATCATGGTGCCTTGGACAGAGCAGACACACCAAAAAATGTTTGAGAAAGAATGACAATAATAATTACTATTGGAGCCCTTACAAGCCCTCAGAAGCCTTTACAGGCCTTTATAAGGGCTCAAAGCCTTTTGTTTCTAGGCAAATGTTCTGTGATTTTTCTAAACGGTGATCAAAGTAGTCAGCTTGAATAGAAATTTCAAAGGTAATGGTATCACTGAAAAGGGAATTCAGAGATCAGAACAGCATGAAATAATGCAAATAGGATGCTAATATAAGTGTAATATAAAATGATAACCGTGGGCTCGGAAAGCAGGAATAACCTTTGCTAAGTCATTGAGATTGGCTCCGCATCTCGTGCTGTAAAATGAGATTCTATGTGTGGCCCTTCCTGGCAGGACAGCAGAGACGAGACAAAGGAGCGATCATCCCTGCAGATACTTGGAACAACCTGGACCACTCAGGCCACAGCACCATGGAATGAAGCAGAGACCTGGTCTGTTCTCTACATAACCACCTAATTCCAACTAAACACAAAATCCCCCTGTGATCATCCAATTATAAAATTCCTGATTTACAGCTGAGGGGGAAAATACACAGATGGGAGATGCCACTTGCTCTATAGAAATGGACGGGCCTTGTATAATTTGCTTTCAAAAAGCATAAGTGAAAATAAAAAGACAATTGGCTAGTAACTTTAAAAAAGGAAAATAACATTTAAATCTTCCTCTCTTCCTTACTCTATACCAAAATAAATCATAGCTGGATTAACGAATGATTTTTTGAAGTAAAGATCTTTTGTAATCCTCAGACCACAGAATTGCAGATGTCTGCCTCTGAAGGGCCGAGCGGGCTGTTCTGACAGTAGAAGAAATCACAGGGGAACATTTTCCCACTCAACAATGTCAAGCCATGACCAACAGGCTAGTGACACTCTAGGGAAATACTGTAGCAAATGTGCCAAAGATGTTTTATTGTATGGTATTGAAGATTTTTATGCCCATAATATATATTTCAAAAGAAAAACAGCTGAGTGCTGGTGGCTTACACCTGTAATCCCAGCTAACCAAGAGGCTAAAATCTGAGGACGGAGGCTCACAGTCAGCCCGTGCAGGAAAGGCCTTGAGACTCTTATCTCCAATTAACCACCAGAAAACCAGAAGTAGTGCTGTGGCTCAAAGTAACAGAGCAAAAAGAGCTCAGATTAGTGCCCATGCCCTGAGTGCAAGCCCCATAACCAACAAAAAGAAAAGGGAAAAGGAAAAACAAAGTAAGTTACAGAAAAATACCTTCACTACAACTCTGATTTTGATAATAAAACTAGCCCCTCTGGTTTTGATAACAAAACTAGCCCCACTTGTATCTTTAAATAAAACATACTATCCTCCCTCTGTATCTACAGAGTAATGGTTCCAAAAGTCCTGTGGATACCCAAGTTTGCAGATGCTCAAATTCCCTATATAAACCATGTGGTATTGGCACAGAACACACATGCTACCTCCCGCACACTTGACATCATCTCTAGACTGTGTATAGTACCTACTACAATGTAAAGACTACATAAATTGCTGTATTTAGGGAGTAATGACAAGCAAAGTCTGTGCATATTCAATACAGATGCAGTTTTACTTTCCAAATATTTCTGGTCCAAGTTCGGTTGAGTCTGTGGTTACTAACCTGTAGATATTGAAAATCAACCCTATTTGTCTGCACAAATAGACGTAGAGACATACACAGCAGACCTTTAATGCTGGCTCCCTGCAAGGACTGGGAGTGGCATAAATCTAGAGTTTTGGTGCCTGTACTGTGGCTTGAACTCAGCACCTCACACTCTGCCTCAGCCTTTACACTCAAGGCTGGTGCTCTACCACTTGAGCTACACCTCAACTTCCAGCTTTTTGATGTTAATTGGAGATGTGACTCTCTCTGATTTGTCTACCCCATCTGGCTTCCAGCCAAGATCCTTAGATCTTGGTCTCTTGAGAATCTAGGATTACAGACAGGAGCCATAGGCTCCCAGCTGACAGCTTTGTTTTTGTGTATCTATATCCTGAATTGTCTCTCTTATTATCACAAGCTTGTATTACTTTTGTAGTATAAAAAGAAAGAATTTAAATTTTAACTGATGAAAAATAGGGGCAAAGAACATTCAACTAAAAATTAGGGAAAGAATCATTACAACTAGTGTATAATTTGAAAAAGAAATGTTTGGCCTCATTAGTAATCAAAGAAATACAAATAAAAGAAAATATTTAAGGTTACTAAGTTAGCAAAAATGTTCCACAGTGAAGACAGGCAGGCACGAGATGAACACAGTGGCCCAGCATAATATGACCTAAACCATTTGGACAGCACATTGCAAAACTATGTCTTAATGTCTGAACCATCAACTTACAAATATATCCTAGGGCCAGGCACTGCTGGCTCATGCCTATAATCCTAACTACTCAAGATGCTGAGTTTTGAGGATTACAGTTCAAAGCCAACCTGGATAGGGAAGTCCAAGACTCTTATCATCAGATAACCACCATAAAAGGTTTGGCTTTAGTGGTAGAATGCCATCCTTGAGCAAAAACGCTAAAGGACATGTCCCAGGTCCTTAGTTCAAGCCCCAGCATGAACACACACACACACACACACACACACACACATGCACGTGTGTACCCTAGGGTGGAAATAGATATTATTGTACACAAATAATACTGGTAAGAATTTTTTTAAGGTTTGACAAAATGACCAAAAATGGAAAGCAAACCGGAGTATATCCATTCAATAGATGCATAGCCAAAAATTTTTTTAATTTATAGTATAAAATGCTTGGGATATGCAATTACTTGAAACCATAATTTTAAAATGTATGTAAACATGGCTATGTAACTAAGACATTTTTCAAGATAACATAATGAAAATAAATCCTCCTGGCTAACATGGGGCCATAAATTAATCCTCAGCGCCACCTAAAGCACAGCCAATACTCAAACAAATTGCTTTTGAATATCAAAATTATAGGTGATAGTTTTTTTATTTTTTATTGTAAAGATACTATACAGAGGGTTACAGTTACATGAGCAAGGTAATGAGTACACTTCCTATTGAGCATTGTTACCCCCTCCATTGTTTTCCCCCTGCCATCCCTTCCCTCCCTACCTTCCCCAAGGTTCTTTTTTTTTTTAATTGTGATTAAGTGATTACATAATTTCCCAAATTTCACAGTATTGTGGAATAATGATGCTCATTTAAAGTCACAAGTTCATTCTAACTTTCCTGGAGCAAATTGTCTATCACAGTCTATAACATATATTGGTATACACATATACACCATACATGTGATCAGCAGCATGGGGATATTTAGTAGTGGTTCGCCCAGATGAGTGGGAGTTCTTTGTTTCTTAAGTCCTGTTAATTTTGTCGTATCACCTAACATTTTGGAGTTAGCATCCACTTATCAGGGAGACCATGTACCATTTGTCTCTTTGCTCTTGGCTTACCTCGCTCAACATGATTCCTTCTAGCTCCATCCATTTCCCTGAAAATGCCATTATTTTGTCATTTCTAATGGCTGCATAATATTCCATTGTGTATAGATACCATAATTTTTGGATCCATTCATCTGTGGTGGGGCATCTGGGTTGTTTCCATATCCTAGCTATTGTAAACAGTGCTGCAATAAACATGGAGGTGCACGTGTCCTTGTATATTGGTTCCTGTTGTTCAGGGTAGATGCCTAGAAGTGGTATGACTGGGTCGTAAGGGAGGTCAATCTTTAGCTTTCTAAGGACCCTCCAGACTGCTTTCCAAAGTGGTTGTATAAGTGCACATTCCCACCAGCAGTGTAATAGGGTTCATCTTTCTCCACATCCCCTCTAGCATTTGTCGTTGGCTGATTTGTGGATGTGGGATATAGGTGACAGCTTTTATGTTTCTTCTTGAACTCTGGGCCTAGGCCTCTCCCTGGCCTCCTTTTGCTCAAGGCTCGTGTTCCACCATTTGAGCCATAGTGCCACTTCCAGCTTTTTCTGTGATTCATTGCAGACAAGTTTCACAGACTTTCCTGACTGGGCTGGTTTAGAACCATGATCCTCAGCTCTCAGCCTCCTGAGTAGCTAGCATTATAGGTGTGAACCACCAGTGCCTAGCTTCTTTCTTCTTTTCTATATTTTGTAAATTATATATATATATATATATGTGTGTGTGTGTGTGTGTGTGTGTGTATGTATGTATATTTGTATATTATATATATATATATATATGTGTCCATATACACATATGTACATTCATAATCATGGGACAACAGGACAGTGCATGGAGAGCCCAAAGGCTAGAAAATATATTCTTCAAATGTCTTCCTGTTGCTTTCCTTAGAAAGCAGTGAGACTTTTGATCCTCACTATGTGTCTTTAGGGAATGATGGTCATTTCTTCCAAAGGATGAGGCCATGGAAACTCATCCCAGTCTCCAACAAGCCACAGAGCAATATCCATCAAGGACCTTATACTCTAACCATTCCATCAGAACTTTGAGATTAGGTATCTAAAGAGACTTGTGTGTGTGTGTGTGTGTGTGTGTGTGTGTGTGTGTGTGTGTGTGTGTGCTTCCTCCTTTTCCTGTCCTCAAGAGTATCAAGATAAACTCTAAGGAATCAATCTGTTCTTCAAAAACTAGAATAGCTATGCAAAAGAGTAGGAGCAAAAGGAGCCCCCACCACCCAGTTGTAAATACAACACTTGTAAATACAATACATTAAAGCCCAGCTCTCCTCCCAAACTTTCCACACAGTCAAATTAATCATCTCAGATCCCTAACCATAGTACTTCACATGCCATCCTGCCTTAGGCTCTTACCTTTCTTTTTTTTTTTTTTTAAGTTTTTTTTTTTTTTTTTTTTTTGTCGGTCATGGGGCTTGAACTCTGGGCCTGGGCATTGTCCCTCAGCTCTTCAGCTCAAGGCGAGCGCTCTACCACTTGAGCCACAGCGCCACTTCCAGGCTCTTACCTTTCAAGCACACACAATAATTAGATAAGCATTCCATCCTTTCTATAGAAGAGTAATAGCTGGCTACATTTGATCAAAGAACATTGCATGCGTAGATGGACACATTACAATGAAATTCCTTTATACAATTAATATATATTAATTAAAATAAATTATGTTTAACACTATAGAAACATATCATATAAATACCTACATTTTATTTTTTAAATCCTTACATAAAGTTGATAGAATATCCTAAGTCAGGTGCTGGTAGCTTACAACTATAATCCTATTTAACCAGGAGGCTGGGAACTAAGAATCATGGTTTGAACCAGTCTGGGCAGAAAAGTCTGTGAGACTCTTACCTCCAATGACTCACCAAAAATCCAGAAATAGAGACATGGCCCAAGTATAAAGTGCCAGCCTTGAGCAAAAAAGTTAAGGGAGAAAGTGAGGTTATGAGTTCAAAGCCTAATACTGACAACCCCCTCCAAAAGAATACACTAAGTATTAACTCTGGCTGCCTTCGAACAACTGATTTATGCATGATAACTCTACAGTTTTGCTTCTAAAAGTATAGGGGCAGATTCTGTTTTAGTTTTCTGTACCCTTTGTCTCATATATGAGCTTACTGGATCTGTGGAAGGGAAAGGGAGTCACAGAAACAGCAGGACAAAGGATGAACTAAAATGCAACAAAGATACTTACCAGACACTGTGTTGGAAATGAACATCCAACTTGGGGGCCAGGAGAGGAGTGGGGAGTTGTCAGTAGGAGAAAATGAGGGAGGGAATAATAGTGTTTAAAAAGAAATGTACTCATTACCTTACTTAGTTAACTCTAACCCCCCTGCTTATCACCTTCACAATAAATTAATAAACAACACAATAGTAAGTAAGTATAGGGGCAGACTAGAGATGTTTAACTTCCATACTATTATATGGTAGATACCCTTGGGTATATAAATATAAATATATATAAATATAATATGTATAATATTTATTATATATAAAAATAATGCATATATAAATATGTATATTTATATTTTATTTGTATATAAACATATATAACTATACCCAAGGGTATGTACCATAGAAAGGAATTCTTTGAAATGTTTATAAAAACAAAAATGTATTAGCCAGGAAAATTCTAATCCCTTTAATTTAACCTCTTCAGTAAGCCTAACTATTTGTGATAACTTATATAAGATTATTTTCTAAAATTACTTTCTAAAAGGTATGAGGCACCTGTCCCTTCGATATTAAAGAGCAGCAACATGTCTTCTATATGTGAGCCAGTGCACTGTGAATCCATGGAGCCACACATACACACACAACCCCAGAAGGCAGGCACTGTTACTGTTCACCTTGTGCAGATACAGGGGGTCTCTTAGCCACTAAGTGCTCAACTGAGACTAGAAACCAGCTGTATCCGGCTACATGGGGAACATGTTTGATTGTCTACGGAACTACGGGCCACACCACCTCCACATTCAGTTTCTTATTCCAAAAAGATTCATTACTAAGCATGATCTGGACAGCCTGTGAGAAAATAACTGTTCAACCTAGCACTGGTAACTCTTGCCTGTAATCCTAGCTAGTAAGGAAGCTGGGATCTCAGGGTTGTGTTTTAAAGCCAGTCTGGTCAGAAGGCTGGGAGACTCTTCTCCAATTAGCCAGCAAAAATCAGAAGTGGGGTATGACTCAAGTTGTACAGTGTTAGCTTTGAGCAAAAAAACTGAGGGAAAGCACCGGGCCCTGAGTTCAAGCCCCAGTACTGGCACAAAAAATAAATTAATTAAATTAAACCTACTAGCCATTAACAAAATGAACATCAATATACATTTAACCATTCTGCATAAGATACATAATTACTATATCCATTTTCAAAATTAAACAACCCTCAAATTAGAACTACAGGAAGGAAGCTATGTATGGTCTTCAGATAATAGAAACAAATTAACTACTCTAGTAGAGAAAATAAAAAGTATAGAAGAACCTAAAAATAGTTTCCAATTTATCTCTGCTTTAATAATAGCAGATTAGCATACATTCTCTTGGAAATGTCACCCAGGCAACCAGAAAAACAAAGATGTTTGAGGGGGGCAGGGGAATATATATGTAAATCTATTTTTGACATCTTTTGAACAAAAGTGCTCAGAACTATAAGAAAAGCCTTTATTAGAAAACTCTGTAAGAAAAGAAGAAAGTTTGTTAATAGGTACTAAGTAGCCTTGAGTAGCACAATAAATTATAAAATGTGACTCTAGCTCTGCAGGAGGCTCTAGCCCACTGCCTCAAAATTGAGTCAATATCTATTAGAGTACAAAGAGGATTCAATGTATTTTTTCTGTGTTTTCCTGTGTTTTTCAAATGTCATGTTTTTATCTCATAAACCAAATATAGACTAATACAAAAAAGACTAGCAAATTTTA
The DNA here is from genome assembly GCF_019054845.1 of Dipodomys spectabilis. Lineage (NCBI taxonomy): Eukaryota > Metazoa > Chordata > Mammalia > Rodentia > Heteromyidae > Dipodomys > Dipodomys spectabilis. Next base: position 18,476,847 of record NW_024871460.1, on the reverse strand, counting down.
AAACCATATTGGAAAACTACCGTATAAGCCCCTCTTAATTAAGATGGCTATATATCCATTTTTCCAGCCCCCAACAGTCCCTGTTTTCAGTGCCCCTTCATTCTCAAAAGTGCCCATGTGTGACATTTGTCACAATAGATTCATTGTGGAATCAGCCCAGGTGCACAAGGACTAATGAAAGGATAAAGAAAATGTGGTATACATACACAATGGAGTATTATTCAGCCAGAAGAAGAATGGTTATTTGTAAAGCAGTAGATGGAACTGGAGATCATCAGGTTGATGCGGGCAAGCTCAAAAGCCAAATATCACATTTTTGCTCATATGCAGAATCTAGACCTAAAAAAATGATAACAACAGCAATAATAATAGGGAATGAGAATAAAAGCAATCTGGGGAGTGAATATTGAAATAAGGAGGAAGAAAAGAGAGGGTAGTAGAAGGTGAAGAGGTTCAAATTAGATAGATAGATAGATAGATACCATAAGGGACCCCATCATATACTATTTGAAAAATGGGGGGAAGAGACAGGAGAATTATCAGGTATAATAGAGAGGATGAACCTGATCAGAATACATTGTATATGAAAATAGCACAATGAGCCAGGTGCCGGTGGCTCACACCTATAATCCTAACTACTCAGGAAGCTGAGATCTTAGGGTCACAGGTCCAAGCCAGCTGGGGCAGGAAAGTTCATGAGACTCTTATCTCCAATTACCCACCAGAAAACTGGAAGTGGTGCTGTGGCTCAAAGTGGTAAAGTGCCATCCTTGAGCAGAAAAGCTCAGGGACAGTACCCAGGCCCTGAGTTCAAGCCCCATGACTGACAAAAAGAAAAGAAAGAAAGAAAGAAAATAACACAATGAAACTCCTCAGTATAAGTAAGACATGATAATGAAAAAAGAACTGAAAAAGAAAAAAAGTGTTCTTTTATAGCCAGAAATCACACTCTTGTCATCCCATGGGATTATGCTGTGGGAAGTACTGGGAAAATTATGGTCTGAGGCTGACCAAGACAAACAGAGCTATCTGAAAAACAACTAAATCATGAAAGGGCTGTGGGCACAGTTCAGTGATAGAACATCAGCTTAGGGAGAATGAGGCCCTGAGTTCACACTCCACTATTGCCACACACTAAAAAAGTGGTGTAGTACAGATGAGAGATTGTATATAATCACATTAGTCAAGCAATATTTCTTGATTATGATTAGGTCAAGAAATTAGATCAGTACAGCCAAGCACAAGGTCATGCTCTTGAAGATGGTGAGACCTTCCTCTCTCTTTGCTTCCTGAGCACCATAGACTCAAAAGCAATGAAGCCAACCACTGACTAAAACCTCCAAAACTGTGAGCCAAAACTGATCTTTCTTCTTTGTAAATTGATTAGTCCAGATACTTTGTTACAGTCTCACAAAGCGGAATCTAATGGCACAAACCATCTAGAAGCCAATCTATCAGAGTTTCTTGTTATCACATCCAAAACCTTCCCTTTCTCCCTTGGAAACAGCTCAGTGCATCACCAAACCCTGGCACAGAGTCACTGAGTTGATTATGGCTCAATCAGGAACCTACAGAGGCTGTTCCTTAGTCCTATTGAGGACTCCTAGAGAAGTAATTAGAAGAAAGCAATGAAGGGTTCAGCGTGAAGGATGGTACAAGACTCAAAGGCTACCCATAGCAAGAAACCATGACCAGGCTTGGGCCTGAAGATACTAGGGGAGGAAATGGCTGATGGGGACTTGAAGAGCAAGGCTGTGTGGAAGGAACAGATGGCAAGAGCTGTGGTTTCTGATCACAGCCACAACCAACACAGCAGGCAACCCAAAGGAGGGAGGGGAGAAACAGATACCCACCCTCACTCTTTTTCCACCCTCTACCTCCAGCTGGATGCACTATTAGCCAAATTATCCTTCAGAGTTGGGAATAAGGATGATCCCTGATATCAGTGAATAGAGAGTGTCCCTTAGGGCCCACAGTCCAGTGGAAAAGAAGCTGTTGGAGGGGTTGGGGTAGGGTGGAGGCATCAGAAGCAAGCCAGCCCACTTGCTGCACTCACCCCATGTGGAGGACCTTGCGCTCTCGCAGAAGCAGAGCAAGCAGGCCTTGTGACTCTGAGAGATGAGAAGGTGGCGTGGGGAACACAAGGATGCCATCTGTAGCATTTCTGTGAGGCCGGGCCAGCTGCACAGATGAGCCACCTGAGCCCTCACAGAGCCCCACGCGCAGAGAACCCTGTTCTGGCCTGACTGCTCTGCAGTCGCCATGTTGGAACTCTTCATATTTTCTTAACAAAGTGTTTCGTGTCTTCATTTTTTTTTTCTCCAAGTACTACAAATCACATTGTTGGTCCTCTAGGAGACCAAACCCTTTTCCTCAACTGGTGAGACTGAATTCTGTTTAGTATCACAGTATTCCAGATGCACTTCTTCAAAGTAAAATGATCCCAATGTAACATTAACCAGAGTAATAATGACACAAGAGACTATGGAACATGAAAAGCTACCGGGGCATTTTTACCCTTTCTATTCTCTTTCCTTTCTGTCATTTGAAGTGAAACTGCAAAGTAGATGAGAAACCAAACAACCCTGCCCCCTACAGACAAACCAGCCTTAATTAGAACTGCTTCTTCAGAGCACAGACTGAATGGGTTTGAGCTCTTCCCCAGTTAACACCATCAATGCAGACAGCCATCAGAATAATTCATGCCCTGGACTCTCCCGCTATACTGTATCTCATTTGCTGAACTACACACATCAAATTAGCCAGGGAACAGGCAGAGTTCCCCTGTACCTCACTGGCATTCTGAGAGCACACAGATCCCAAGTCGATACTCAGCACTCAAACTTCTTGGGCAAAAGGCTAACAGAGGTGCCACCAACATCAGTAAATAGTCTTCTAGAACCAGTGCTTTCTAAAAGCCTAGAAATGTGCCATTACTCCTTCTGCATCCTCTTCCTGGAAGACTCCATCCTCAGCCTTCCTCTGAGTAAGTAGATTTGTAAGTGCATTTGGCAAGGCCCCAGAAAAAAAATAATAAGACACGATCTAGCAAAGCTACACACAGCAAACTTTCATACACGGTAAAAAGCAATTCAGCCTTCACAGTCTTTTTCATTCCTTTCACATTATTTTATTATTTATGTAGGCTTTGTTTATTTATATATTTATGTGCCAGTACCTGGGATTGAACTTAGAACCTGGGCACTGTCCCTGAGCTTTTTTTGCTCAAGGCTAGCACTCTACTGCCTGAGCAACAGCTCCATTTCTGGCTTCTTGGTGGTCAATTGGGGATGAGATCCCTGGACTTTCCTTCCTGGACTGTGTTTGAACTTCAGTCCTCAGTAGCTAGGATTATAGGCAGGAAACACCAGCACCCAGCATCACTCCTTCTTAGAAATAAAGAAGAGTAAACTTTAAATATTTGTTTGTTTTATTATTTATTATTGCTTTATTATTATTTAAAGTTAAAAGACAATTTCAAAAGGTCAAACCAAAAGCACTTATGAAATCTCTACTGTGTCCAGGAAATTAGAATCCATGGGATGAATAAAATCTACAGGCATCAAAATGGAACCAGAACTGGAAGTGTGGCTCAAGTGGTAGAGTATCTGTTTGGCAAGTTCGAGGCCCTGAGCTCAAATCCCAGTATCACCAAAAGAAAATCACCAAGAGAATCAAGAGTTTTAGGGAACACTCCTGAGTTCCCCCCACATACACATACACCAAATGTTCACGTTCCAAGCTCTGGAGTCAGAGAATGTGTCCTTACTTACAAAAAGAGTCTGCAGATGTAAGTAAGTTAGGGATTGTGCAATAAAATAGTCATGGATATGTAAGTAGGCCCTAAATTCAGTGACAGTGTCCCTAGAAAATATATACAGAGGAGAGATGGACAGAGAAGTGGAGGAGGTGGTTCCATCATAGAGTAGAAGTTGAAACAATACAGTCTTGACACCAAGAATTCTGGAAGCCATTGGGAGCTAAGAGACAAGAATCTAAATGAGGGAAGTTCATAGTTGAAGCCCCAGCTTGAGAGTGTGAGACAGGAAGATCGCTTGAGTCTGAAAGCTCAAGACCAGCCTGAGCAATATAGAGTTCCTGTAGACAGACAGAAAGTAGGTAGGTAGGTAGGTAGGTAGGTAGGTAGGTAGGTAGGTAGGTAGATAGATAGATAGATAGATAGATAGATAGATAGATAGATAGATAGATAGATAGAGACAGATAGATAGATAGATAGATAGATAGATAGATAGATAGATAGATAGATAGATAGAGACAGATAGATAGATAGATAGATAGATAGATAGATAGATAGATAGATAGATAGATAGATAGATAGATAGATAGATAGATAGATAGATAGAAGGAGGGAGAGAAGGAGGAAGAGAGATTTCTCCCCCAGAGCTTCTAGAGAAAGTAGGTCCCTGCCAACTCCTCTGCTTGGACATAGAGCCTTCGGAATCATGACAGAACAGCTTCCTGCTGGATCAAACACCTCGTTTGTGACAGTTACTTACAGAGGCCACCGGAAACAAACGCAAGCCCTCAGCCTCATCTCTCACTGGTGGTGTCGAGCGTCACAAGCGCTGGGAATGGAAACTATGAGTTCTAAAGCAGCACATTCTGTGTGCACTGAAGGTGGCGGCTTGCTCTAGCCCAGAAGACAGGTGACATGTACTTGTTACTCTGAGCACTGGGGAAGCGCTAGCTACAGAAGAGGGTGGTGCTGTCAGGACTGGGAAGAAGGGCTGCGGGGACTACCTCACCTGCCTGCCTGCAAGATCCCCTGCATGTCACAGTTTGAGAAGAGCTGCTTCCCCCGCTGTGGGCACAGCTCTCGCCCTCAGCCCTCTCCACTCAACCTGCTCCCAGAGCAGTTCCACAAACTGCATCTGCATCACCCTGTCAGGGCACCCTGGCACTACCACGAAGGTCACTGGGCCTGCCTCTGTGTTCATAGTTGCTTACTAACCTTTCTTCCGGTTACCCAGTTCTGAATATTCATGGGCTTCCTACAGGACCCTACTGAATAAATCCTTCAGAGGGTTTGCCAGGAATAACTGAATTAACTCTTAGACCTCCTTCAGGCATGTGGTCTTATAGTTTTTATTAATGACTCCAACTTGTCTAAGGAATCCCCTCCCCCAAGGTTACTACCATGCAGGGTGGGGATAAACATAACACCCAGGCATAGAAATAGAGAGAAAACTATCTGGCTCTCTTTCATATAAAGAATTTAAAAGTTAGACTTCTCAGCGTCTGCCCCCCTCTATCCCTCTGATGTCACCCTGATCTTGCTGTTTGTCACATGCGTGACAAACACTGAGTACCTTCCCACTGCACCCCGCCCCCCTCAGGATGCAGTTGATTCCCTACACTATCCCCCACAATTTGACTCCAACATATTTTATTTAGTTACTTACTTTTGTTTATGTGGTACTGAGGATTCAAACCCAGGGTCTCATGCATGCTAGGCAAGCACTCTACCACCAAGCCAACATTTCCAGCCCCATTTTCAAGAATGTATTCAAGCTGGGCACCAGTGGCTCACGCCTATAATCCTAGCTACTCAGGAGGCTGAGACCTGAAGATAGCAGTTCAAAGCCAGCCCAGGCAGAAAAGTTCGTGAGACTCTCATCTCCAATTATCCACCAAAAAACTGGAAGTGGTGCTGTGGCTCAAAGTGGTAGGGCCCTAGCCTGAAAAAGCTCAGGGACAGCACTCAGGCCCTGAGTTCAAACTCCATGACAAAAAAAGAATGGATTCAATCCTGCTACATTATTACCAAAAGTGTTCATAAAGTCTAGAAGGTCTTTGATGGAATCTTTAGGGTCTTAAGCATGGAATCCTATCATCTAAAAATAGAGATAATTTGACTTCTTCAATTTGGATCTATTTCTTTCTCTTGTCTTATTGTGAAATTAAAAAAAAAAAAAAAGTTGCTGGGCACTGGTGGCTCATTCCTACAATCTTAACTATTCCAAAGGCTATTATCTGAGGATTGTAGTTCAAAGCCAGCCCAGGGAAGAAAGTCTGGAGACTTTTATCACCAATTAACCACCAAAAAGCCAGAGGTAGAGCTGTGGTGGAGCACTGGCCTTGAGCACAAAGGCTCAAGGACAGAGCCCAGGCACTAAAACTTTCTCTCTCTCTCTCCCTCTCCCTCTCCCTCTCTCTCTCTCTCTCTCTCTCTCTCTCTCTCTCTCTCTCTCTCACACACACACACACACACACACACACACACACACTAAGCATAGGGAAGTGAATATGCTGTTTCATTGTTAATTTGAGATGAAATAATTTCAGGTTTTCCCATTTAGTATGATGCTGGCTATAGGTTTGTCATATACAGCTTTTATTGTGTTGAGGTATACTCCTTCTGTTCCTAGCTTCTTCAGAGCTTTAATCATCAAAGAATACTGAATTCTATTAGATGGGCTTTCTGCATCAATTGGGATGATCATGTGATTTCTGTCTCTGATTCTGTTCATGTTAGATTGACTTATATATGTTTAGCCAATCTTGTATTCCCAGAATGAAGCCAACGTAATCATGGTGTATGATCTTTTTAATATGTTATTGAATTTCAATTGTGGGACTTTATCGAGAATTTTTGCTTCTATGTTCTTCAAAGAGATTGGCCTATAATTATCTCTTTTTTTCTTGTGTTTTGAGCATAATAATGCAGCCCCTTATACTATTAATGTACTCTAAATAAAAAATAAATTTAAAAAGAATTATTCAACACATCCCATTCATGAGGATAGTTATTATTTTTTTTTAAAGGAGAAGAAAATATCAAATGATGAGTAGGAAGAAGAAAAATTCTACCCCTTGTGCACTGCTGATGGATATTTAAATTGGTACCACTGTGGAAAATAGTAGGGCAGTTACTCAAAAAATTACACACCATATGGTCCAGATATTTCCCTTGTGAGTATAAACCTAAACTGAAAGTAGGAATTTGAACATACATATGTTCATAGTGGCAGTATGCACAACAACCAAAAGGTGAAAGCAATCCAAGCGTTCACCAACAAATGAAATAACAAAATATGCTTTGCACATCAGTGGAATATTATTCAATCTTCAAAAAACAAAGTCTGACACAGACTTGAGGACATCATGTCTAGTAAAAAATAATCCGGTCACAAAAAGACAAATATATGAGTCTATGCTCTTTTTTTTTTTCTTTTTTCTTTTGTCAGTCATGGGGCCTGAACTCTGGGCTTGGGTGCTGTCCCTCAGCTCTTCAGCTCAAGGCTGGTGCTCTACCATTTGAGCCTCAGCCCCATTTCCAGCTTTTTCTTCTTATGTGGTGCTGAGGAATCGAACCCAGGGACTCATGCATGCAACGCATGCCACCTTTCCAGCCCCTCTATAAGGTTCTTAGAATAACCTGATTTACAGACAGAAAGTAAACGTTGGTTGCCAGGAGCTGGGGAGAGAGGGGAATGAGAAGCTATTGTTTAATGGGTTTAAAGTTTCAATGTGAGAAGAAGAAAAAGATCTGGAGAGAAATGGTGGTGATGGTTGTGTAATAACATGAATATACTTAATGACACAGAATGAAACATTTAATAGTCTATTTGCATGTATGAAAAAAGAATAATGGAATCTTTTGTAATTGTTTTAAGAAGGGGAGGGTGCTACTTAAAGTAAAAGAGCAGGCAGAGTTTGATCAGGACACATTGTAAGTTTGTAGGGAAATGTCACAATGAAACTCCTCTTGTATAATTAATGGATGCTCATTTTTAAAAATCTGAACATTTGAAATCAATTAAATGGTAAATTTTATACTACGTATTTAACATTTTTAGAAAATGTATTGAAGCAACATCCATTCCTTATCTACCTGGGCCTGTCAGCAAGATGGAAGGCCATTGTTCCCATGACAGGGGCTCAGCTCCTGAGCCTCCTCCTCCCCCTCATTTGCTCCTTAGCTTAATTAAAGATGGAGGACTGCACTGTGCGCATCTGGAGAACTTAACCCAATGCTAAACGTAAAGAAACTTCCCCCCAAAAAATTGGCTGAATGAATAAAACTCTACCCAATGTTCTGTCTCATTTCTTCTGACCAATCAATACTTTCAATTTTTGAAGCTACTGAGCTGTGAAACTCGCTCTCAGTATTCTGTTCTCAGATAATTCTACTAAGTGCATAAATTGTGGGTTTCAAATCAGAGTGCTTTGGTTTCCTAGTCACGTGACCTTGGCCAAGTGATTGGGCGCTCCTTGCCCTGTTTGCCTTCTCTGTGAAGAGGGAATGCTCACAGAATGAGAGTGAACATCTGTTGTTTTGTAATCAAGGGCTCATCTCATGGTGATGGTATCATAATTTTCTGGTCCTACTTCTTAGCCTATGACCAAGCCCAAGTATGGTAACCTATGACCCCTACCACAGGGAAGAGACCCAGATCTGAGCAATGCCAAACAACAATGTCAAGGAGTCATCCTCAGCAATGTAGGCATTCAGATTCCTTCTTCAGCTGGATTTAAAGCCCAGTTACATGAGGTCTGCAGCTCTACCAGCCCTCCTACAATGAGATGAGGACTCAAAATTCCCAGTCCAAGACAGCAAACCAAGAACAGAGACGGGGGCTGGGAAGGTGGCTCAGTGGTAGAGTGCTTGCCTTGCATGCATGAGGCCCTGGGTTCGATTCCTCAGCACCACATAAGCAAAAAGAAAAAAGCCGGAAGTGGCGCTGTCATTCAAGTGGTAGAGCACTAGCCTTGAGCTGAAGAGCTGAGGGACAGCGCCCAAGCCCAGAGTTCAGGCCCCATGACTGGACCCAAAAAAAAAAAAAACAGAGACCGAGAGCTTAGGGCTCACCAACAACCCTGAATCAAGATATGCCTGAAGAGTCTTCTCTGGACTGAAGAATTGTCAGAGCAAAAAGAATACTCTTTCTTTTTTAGTTTGAGTTTGGGGAGCTTTGGCACAACGGAACTACACTCTAATTAAGATAGTATCTCTTGAAAAAGTGCAAAGATTAAATCAAGTCCCACATCAAACATTCTTAAAACACTCAGTAAACAGCAGCTGCTGATGTTTTCTGTGGAGGTTGTTTATCACTGTGGTTGAAAGTCCTGCCTTCTTATAAGGACTACTTCAACCCTAGTGCTTTGTCCCTGACTTCCGTCTTCACTGGCCTCCCATTTGTCTCTCGGATGGGAATGGTGAGCACTAAATCTGCCCATCATCACTCTGTAAGCCCATTCCCTCACAGACATCACTAATTGGCCACAGCATGATCTCCTGCTGAGTCTGAAGTCCTGGCCTGGATTCTTCCTGGACTCAGTTTTTCACGCAGCCACTGCTAATCAATCAGAGATGACATGCAAAATGAAATCCATCTCACTCCACACTAAGGGTTGCCAAAGTTTAAAAAAAAAAAAAAAGATAGGGTTTTAGGCATGGTCTCTGTCTCATTCTTCTTTGTTTGTTTGTTTTGCCCATAATCCTTTTTTTAAATGTAAAATGGAGTCTTTGTTCTCACCTTCTGGGCTACAGCAGAGAACCCAACCTGCCCCATCTCATCTTCCTCTCCAGGCTCCTGGGAGAGCAGATGAGAGTTTTGGAATTGCTGCCTAAATCTGAGAAGCACTTTCAGGACACATCAAATTGCCTAAAAAGTGACCCAGTAGCCTTGAGGACAGGGAGTTTCCTGTTCTCATCAGACCAACCCTAGACAAGATAAAAACACACACCCTGGAAGGAAGCTATAAGCCAAGGAAGAGTTCTAAGACCCAGGCACGTCATGACCTTTCCTTACAGAACCAAGATTAAAGGTTCAAATCACTATAGTTCTGCATTGTAAGTCTGCTCCCTCATGATTAGAAGAGTGAATGCCTCTGCAGTAGTTCTTCTGACCAATCCTGATTGCTTAGTGCTTCCAAAGTTTTTTAATTGTAGCGAAATCTACACAGAATGAGTCATTGCGTTCCCCTTTTTATTATTCTCCCTGTTGATTCTGGCTTGAGCGAAGGGACCCAACTTGGCTTTCACTTATTCATTCAACAAACACCTGCATGTCCGCATTCAGAGCAACAAGATAGGATCAGCAGGGTAACATGAAGCATGAAGCAAGGGTAACTCCGCTGGGGAGAAAGGACACCCAGTCTGTGCAAGGCACTGTCACACAACTGGACAGGAAAGGATACCCGGGAGTTGACAGGCACAGAGGGTGAGATGACAAATTCTGGGACTCGGTGGTTTGAGCAGAGCCTACCCTTAGGGAGGCCTGGAAAACGAGGCCAGATAGAAAGTCAGGGAGGGAATCAAGAAATTCTTGGAGTCTGAACTCTATTCGGAAAGCCTCGGGAAACCTCTGAAGAAGATTTACCAAAATGACTGGCTTCGCTTTGTCATTTTCAGAACGAAGGTCCACCGTTGGGAGAATGAACTAGAACAAAGTGGCCCTGATTGGAAGCACGGAGCCCAGCTTGAAGGCAATCGGAGCCATTCATGCAGGGAGCGATGAGGGTAAGACCCAAATCAGCCATCAGCAGCAACAAAACTCAGAGCTCACGTGCGCGCAGCCTTCACAGCAGTGACAAGGCGTAAGGCTTAGTGCTGCTGAGGACCAACGCATCCAGCCTCCGAAGGAAACCACCAGCTCCCCCCCACCCCCCACCCGCCCCCGCCTCTGGGTAACAAGATCAGCAAACAGGAGGGGCTAAGCAAGAAGCCCACAGGCAGAAATGCTCACCTTCGCTAGGGCAGCACGGATGCAAACGGGGTTCCTCCGGGCCCCTGATTTTAGGGGACTGAGCACTGACTCTCCCTTTCTACAGCCTTCTCCCCGGGTCTGCTTGTGTCCTACACAGACAGACAGACACACACACACACCCCACCCCACCTTCTCTCCAGGGCAGCCCAGCATCACTGCCTGGGGCCCCTCCCACTTGGAGGTGGAGGGGAAACCCTCCAAGCCTGGCTAGCACCGTGCGGGAGCCGCTGCCCGCCAGGCTGTGCGCGCTGTGATCTGCACTCCGAGAACTTTGCGCAGCCCGTGGATCGCTTCTCACCGAGGGGGACGACCTTTGCAGCCCCACTTCTGAATTTCACACCTCCCTCCCCAGGCCCACGGAAGAGATCTCGCATGCACCTTCACCAGAGATGGCGGGCCGGGAGCGAGGCCCGCGCAGAAGGCCCTGGCTCAGGACGGGCCCACCCGCGGGAAGGCGGGGGACCCTCCGGGAGCCCCAGGGCCCTCTCTCCTCCCTGCACGAAAGTTACAGCAAGCATGTGCAAGAAACTTGTGCACTACTTCCTGCGGACCGGGAGACCTCCTGCCCCTCCCCGGCTGACACAACCCACGTTACACATCCTGCTTCCCGGGAACTAAAAATAAACCGGTCGGCACTGGAAAACACTCACACACTTCTCCCCAGCACGCCCTGCCGCGTCCCCGACACCGACATTTCAGGTCCGGGGTGCAAAATACAGACCCATGCCCGGCCAAGTTCATCCAGCGCCCTTGGCCGCCCAGCCCCCCGACCCCCACCCCGGGGCGCCCCCCCGGGGCCTCTCCGCAGCCGGGGGATGGAGACAAGGGTACCCCTCCTCCCCGGCAAGGATCCCCAAGCCCCCCTCCGCACCCCACCCCACTCCCCGCCACCCAGCTCGCGGACGCCCCCTTCCGGCCCCGCGCGCCCCGGCGGTCCCTCCGCCAAGTTGCGAGCCGCTGTCCTGGGGGGCGAGGAAGACGGGGTGCTTTTGTTTGGCTTTCCGGGCGAGGCGCTCCAAGGAGGATGGGAATCTGATCAGGTGCACGGCACCTGGGCGCCCCGGACCCCGCCATCCTCGTTCCCACCCCTGCGCCCGCCGCGCACCCCGCTCCCGCCCCAGCACGCTGGTCCCCACCGCAGCCTCCAACGCCCCCTCGGACCCCCTCCCGGCCCGCCCCGCAGCCCCGGCTCGGCTCGGGCCAGCGGGGCGTGGGGGGAGGCGCGGCGACTCGCGACTCACCGGCGGGGCCGCTCCCGGCGTCTGTGTCTGCGAGGGCTGGCGCAGGGCGGCGATGGTGGCGGCTCCTTCCCTCCGCCCGCCTCCCCCTGGACGGCTCACCCGCCGCGGCCCCCGCCCCAGCCCCGCTCCCGACCCCTCCCCACCCCGCACGCCGGCGGCCGCTCCCCTCCCAGCGACCCAGGCCAGGCTAGGAGAGGGCAGGTGCGGCCGCAGCCCCCACCGCGCCCCGGCGCCGGCTCCAGACCTAGCCCCTCGTGCTTAGCCTGGCCAGCCCGTCTCCCAGGCTCTTAGCCAAGCCACACGGGCACTTTCCAAGGGGTGTCGCGTGTGCAGGTCGGTGTGGAAGGAAGGAGGGTCAGAGTCAACCTAAGGTTGAACCTAAGGTCTTTCAACCTTCAAAGGGGTGGGGGGGGGGGGGTCGCAGAGACCTTTCCAAAGCCTGCCCCGTGCCTCGCTCGCATCCCTCAGGCCTTCAAAGAGGAGGGGGCTACGGGGGGGGGGGGGGACGGGAGGGGGTCACTACCCTGAGCTTGTGAGAACCATCAAGAATGGCTTGACACAAAATCCAGGAGCCAGATTACAGGCTCAGGCCTGTAATCCTAGCTATACAGGAGGAGTCTGAGATCTGAGAGGATCACAGTTCAAAGACAAGGCGGGTAGGAAAGGCCAATAGACTCTTATCAACAGTTGGGCACCAAAGAGCCAGAAATGGAGCTGTGGCTTAAGTGGTAGAGCACTATCTTTGAGTAAAAAAAAAAAAAAAGCTCCGGATAACACCATCTCGGGTAACACCCAGACCCTTAGTTCAAGCCTAGGACCAACACACACACACACACACACACACACACACACACACACAGATCTTAGGGCCCCTCCTTTTCCCACACACATCCAGTGCAGAATGTCACCAAACTTTCCATCTCAACTACAGATAATGAGAAGCAAATGTCTTGTCAGTTCAGCCAGCCAATATTTATTGAGTGTCTGCTGGCTGCTAGCCATATTCCCGTCTAGCTGGGCTGGCCACCCATGACCTCTCAAAAAGCCACTGTAACTTCTTGTGCTTGTCAACCCCCAGTGACATTTCCAGAGGTTGTTGAGACCAAAGAGGTCTCAACAGCAGCTCATCTTCCTCAATTTAAAAATAAAAAAAAAAAAGGTTCCTGGCTAAAGACAGCAAAGCTGTAAAGGTACGGTGACCTGCCCATGTTTGTTGTAATGATTGCAAAGTCTTTTCATATGACTGGTGATAGAAATAAATGACAGCTGCATTGAGATCCAAACAGTCGCCAAGGCTAATTTGAACATCAAGTGAAAGGTGTGTCTAAGTAAAACCATCTTTCTATACTTCTGCTAGTTGCTTTCCATTGAAAAGCAAAACCTTCTGACAAGACATTAAACTATTATCAGATACTAAACCCTTTACCTAAGTTCCAGTACCAGATTGGTCTAGCGATTTGCCTGCCTGAACACACAGTAGAATCACATGGGCAATTAGATTATATGCACACACACACACACACACACACACACACACACACACACACACACACTAGCCCTGAATTCTTCCAGTACCCCTAGAGGTTCTGACCTGACTGCTCAAGGGTGTGGCTTTCATTAAATACTTTTCACCTGGGCCTTTAGAGGTTCTGATTAGCCACCAGGACTAGTAATTACCATTGTATTAGCCAATCATCAAGCAGAACATGAGCCACAGATCCCAGAACAAGGTCATTTTGATGCTAGGAAAAGACCTCAGCTGGTATTACAAATTCAAATATCCCTAGGTTAAAAAAAAAATAGATGACAAATACCTGAGGTGGGTTTATAGTGGAAGGCCAACTACAAAACTAGTCCTGTCCTTTGAGTATGTTCCCCAAAAGTTTGTGTGTTAGAACCTCTCTTCCTCAATGTGGCAGTGTTGAGGTGTTTGGATCATTCTGGCTGGAGACGGAGCACTCATGAATGGAGTACTGCCTTTCATCAGTGAGTGAGTTCTTGCTCTCTGAGCTTCAATAATTCACTGTCAGCATTGTTATAAAGCCATGTAATCCTCAGATTTCATCTCTTTCTCAAGCACTGCTTGCCCTTCTGTTTTTATTTTTGTTTTTTTGTTTTTCACTTTTCATTGTCAGCACATGGCCTCCAGAACTGTCATCCAAAATAAACCTCTTTTCTTTATAAACTACTCAGCCTCAGGTATGCTGTTATGGCAACAGAAAACAAACTAATTCAGCACCATGGCTGTAAAGAGGGCTGTCTCATTTTTCCATGTGGGAAATGTGGGTCTGGTATAGCCATCAAATTCTATTTTTTTCTTTCAATTTTATTTTTGTTTGGCTTCTCTGAAAAAGAAGCCAGAAATCCACACATTTAATGTAAACTCTTCTAATTTTAAAATGGTACACATGCTGTCTGTATGTGCCAAGAAAGAAGAGTTTGTAGGCCACAAAATGTCCTCCAGTCACAGCTCAGCATCTGTGGTTTAGATAGACTTGGGGGTGGAGGCAGAAGGAAGGAGAATGTGCTGATGGTGAGGATTCCTCTGGGAGCGATCATGGAAAACTCACTTTATCTGCTGGGTTCCTTTTTAAAAAAATATTGTAAGGGTGATGTACAGAGGGGTTACAGGTGCATAAGGTAATAATTTCTCCCACTTTTCCTCCCCATTCCCTTCCCCCCAAGCTGTAAATTTCATCTCCAACATAGTGTCATGTGAGTGTCGCTGTTACATGGGTTCATCCTTTGTCCTTTGTCTCACCATTTTGTGATTCCCCAGATCAGATAAACATATATACAAGACACAGGGTATCAAAATCAAAAACAGTGACAACAGGGATAAGCCAAAGGAGAGGGTGGGAGCAAAGGAAAAATGAAATTTTATCTGCTGTTTAGTTTTGCTTTGATGCCCTTTTTAAAAAAAAAAAAAAAAAAAAAGCTTTATTGAGAAGCAATGCATATATTGTAGTCCTGTCTTACCCAAGGTTTTGCTCTCTGCAATTTCACCTTCTCAAAGTCAGCCCAATCCAAAAAATATTAAATGGAAAATTCCAGAAATAAACCATTCACCATCTATACATTATGCCCCAGTCTGAGTAGCATGATATCATCTCACCCCATCCTACTTTGTCCCTCCCATGTGGTGATTCATCCCTTTGGCCAGTGTCTCCAATGCTGTATACACTACCTATCCTTTAGTCCCTTAGCAGATCACAGGGCTTGCTGTTAAGTACCCTTATTTTATTTACTCTTAATGTCAAAGAGCAAGTGGAATGATGGAAAGGGGGCATCAAGATATAAAACATGGATGGTTAGATGACTCCGGTGCTTTGGCAATGCTGTAGAGCCCATAGGAGTAAGCACAGTTTATGCACAGGGTTCAGAGCTATCTGAAGGTTAACGCTTCTACTTGAGGTGATGGGAAATACCCTCCAATGACAGAGGGACCCCTGTACCACACGAGTCAGTCATATAAATTATGCACTGTAATATTTGTAGTATATGTAGTATATGCTCAGAGTTGTCCATCAACATGACAATTGAGTTTAGAGTTGATTTTCATCATCCCAGGGCAGACAAATCTGAGATACTCTTATCTCCAATTAAGCAGCAAAAAGCCCAAAGTAGAGATGTGGTGAACAGAAAAGCCAGACAAGAGCAGAAGGCCTTATGTTCTAGTACCAGTACCAGCACAAAAACAAAAACAACAAAAATCCAGTTAATAAACAGACCCATCACCTCAAATACTTGTCACTTTTGGAGTGAGAACATTTTTAAATTTACTGCTAGTTATTTTTAAAGGCAAAATACATTGCCATGTCACACACTATAGCTCAAAGAATAACTGATGCCTCCTAATTGGAGGCTTGAATCCTTGGACCAGCCTCTCCCCCAAACTCTGCCTTTCATCCTTCTGCTCAATACCTCCGTAAATCTGATCATGCTTTTGACTCCATATAGAAATGAGAATGTGTGGCATTTATCTTTCTCTGCCTGGTTATTCACCTAGGGAAACATTCTCCACTGCCATCCATACTCTCACAGCAACAGAATTGCCTTCTTTTTGAAGGCTGTCTATTATCCTACTGGATATATGTACCATGTTATTTTATCTATTTATCTGTTGCTGAGCACTTAGGTTGATTCCTTAATTTGGCTTTTATAAACAGAGTTGCAGCAAGTGTGGAAGGGCACCTATCCCTTCAACATATTGATCTCACAGGTTCAGTGCAAATGGCTACAAATGAGATGGCTAGATCATATGATAATCCTCTTTAGTTTTCTACAAAGAGTGTGCTAATTTATAGTTGCAGCAATGGTGAACAAGGGTTTCTTCACTTTGTGTGTGTGTGTGTGTGTGTGTGTGTGTGTGTGTGTACATGCCAGTCATGGGGCTTGAAGTCAGTCTGTGCACTGTCCCTTAGCTATTTTGCTCAAAGCTAATGCTCTACAACTTAAGCCACAGCACGACTTCCAGTTTTTGATGGCTAAGTGGAGGTAAGAGTCTCACAGACTATCCTGCCCAGGCTGTCTTCAATCTATGATGCTCAGATCTCAGCCTCCTGAGGAGCTAGATTCTAGATTACAAGCTTGAGAAAATGGTTCCAGCTCTTTCTCTGTTCTTTACAACCATCCCTAGCTTTCATCTCTCTAATAACAACTATACTGATAGGCCATTGTGGTTTTAATTTGCATTTCCTTGATGATTAATGACATTGAATCTTTTTTCATATTTTTTTGTCCATTTGCAGGTCTTCTGAGAAAATCTTGCCCTTCTTTTTTTATTCAGGTTATTTGTGTTCTTGCTACTGATTACTTTTATTTCCTCCTATATTTTGAACATTTATTCCTAGTCAGATGTATGGTTTGCCAATATTTTCTCCCATAGTTTAGATTGCCTTTTCACACTGTCATTTCCTTAGTTGCAAAGAGCTTTTTAGATGACCAAATGCATTATAAGCATAAATGGACATGTTCAATTCCACTTACAACTATTTGAAGATAATAGAAAAACAAAAGACTTTAGTTTGCTATCATTCTATTTGGCTAATCTTCTTTTGTCTGAACTTTTGTGGTCAACTCTAAACTTCTGTTGTTTCATTTTCCATTTCTTTTCTTCTAGAAGTTTTTCAGTTTGGGGTCTTCATGTTGAGTTCATTTAAAAAAAATATGATATAGAGGGGGTAACAATGCTCGATGGGATAAATGTACTCATTACTTTACTCATGTAATTGTAACCCCTCTGTACAGTATCTTTACAATAAAAAATGTATTTTAAAAATATTATTAAAATATTTTTAAAAAATAGCCAGGCACCAGTGCCTCATACCTGTAATCCTAGTTACTCAGGAGGCTGAGATCTGAGGATCGCAGTTCAAAGCCAGACTGCACAGGAAAGTCCATGAGACCCTTATCTCCAATTACCCACTAGAAAACTGGAAGTGGCGCTGTGACTCAAGTGGTAGAGTGCTGGCCTTGAGCTGAAGAGTCCAGGGATGGCTCCCAGGCCCAGAGTTCAAGACCCACAACAGATAAAAATAAATAAATAAATAATTTTAAAAATATGGTGTAAAGGTATAATTTCATTCTTCCGTTTATAGCTATCCAGTTCCCCAACATTGCTTATTGAAGACCATGTCCTTTTAAATTGTGTGTTCTTGGAATCTTCATTGAAAAGATACATGCTTGGTTCGTTTTAGGACACTCTATTCTCTTCCAGTGATAGATTTGTCTATTTTTATGTCAGTGCTGTTTTGTTCTAATTACTATAGCTCTAAAATCAGGTGGCATGATGCCTCTAGCTGTGTTCTTATGATTACTTTGATTATTCAAGGGTTTTAGGGTTGGGGGGCGTGGCCCCACATGAATTTATTTACTATTTTGTCTTTCTTCTTTGTCCCTGGAGACAAAGCAGAACTGATTGACACAGACCAGAGCCAGATTCTCCCACCATTCCTTCCTAAGGAGTTTCAGACAAGGAAGCATCCTGAATGTGCAGGGAAGGAAAACTACTCCTTTTTTCCTCCCTTCCTTTCTTTCCTTCCTTTCTGTACTGGGCCTTGACCTCAGGGCTTGGGTGCTACTCCTCAGCTTTTTGCTCAAGGCTAGTGCTCAGACACTTGAACCACACTTCCACTTCTAGCTTCTTACTGGTTAATGAAGACAAGTCTCATAAACTTTTATGTTTGGACTGGGTTTAAACTGTGATCCTCTTGACTAGCTAGGATTATAGGCATGAGCCACCAGCATCCAGCTCAGAGCACTTTTGAAAGATTATCTTCTTTCCTAAGGATTCCACAGGCCACACAGATATATTTGCAAAGTATATTTGTGTTAATCTTTTTTTTTTTTTTTACCAGTCCTGGGGCTTGAACTCAGGGCCTGAGCATTGTCCCTGAGCTTCTTTTGCTCAAGACTACCACTCTGCCACTTCAGCCACAGCACCACCTGTGGATTTTCTGTGTATCTGGTACTGAGGAATCAAATCCAGAGCTTCATGCATGCTAGACAAGCACTCTACCACTAAGCCATTTGTGATCATCTTAAACATACATGACTATAACACAATTGTGATTAAAAAATAAAGATAGAGAATATATATTTAAATGTTTAGGTCGAAAAATTCTCTTCTGGGTTCTGGAATAGAATGCTAAATATTAAGAATAAATGGAAATAAAATGAAGTAGCTATAAAATATTCTGAACTGCATTCAATAGAGCAATTGCTCAAATTCTCATTCCCTTATCTAGTCTGACATGTTTATGCTGCTTTCTGCCTCTGGCAGGCTTGCTCTTGCTAATCATTTCTTTCAAACTATAGGGAGAATCCATGCCCTTCTTTCTTATCCTGTGATTAAAATACACATTTCTTGCAGACCACATCTTTTATTTCCATTTAAAAGGCACCTCTGCACATGTTCTGATCAAGAAACATTCTACTTTTTCTTTACTGGTACTAAGACCTTCAGATCCACAAAGATTGAGAAAATTTACTATTGATTAATTCTTACATGTATTATAGTTAAACCTATTGCTACACCAAATTCTAGGGTATTACACCATATAGTAATTAATCCCATTCATATAGGAGCCTGTTTAAGAAATTCCAACAAACTAAATAATTTGGAGTTCAGGTACTGTGGAATTTGTTCTTAGTTTTTATATTTTGTTGAAAGATATGGAAGGAAAGCTCAAAGGTCTGATGTAGAGATACAAATTTTCAGATTAAAGATCATGATATTACCAGGGTTCTAATTTCTTCTTCTCACCTCATTTCTCTTATTATTTACAAGGATTCATGTAGTAGTAAATTTTATCATTTACCTTTTTTTTTTGTCAGTTGTGGGGCTTGAACTCTGGGCCTGGGCACTGCCCCTCAGCTCTTCAGCTCAAGGCTAGTGCTCTACCACTTTAAGCCACAGCACCACTTCTGGTTTTCTGGTGGTTTATTGGAGATAAGAGTCTCACGGACTTTCCTGCCTGGGCTGGCTTTGAACCGTGATCCTCAGATCTCAGCCTCCTGACTAGCAAGGATTACCGGCTTGAGCTACCAGCACCCGGCTGTCATTCACCTTGTTGTTGAATTGAATTTTAAACATGTGTAGATGGGCACTCATATATCTTGGGGGTGAACTATGCTAGTTATGAAACAATTGTCCTCCTGTTCCAACCCACATTCTATACTCCAGCGAGAGACTCCAAAACCCCTCAAAATAAAGTAGACAGAAATTCTTAAAGGACATACAAACAGGTCCTAGACAACACTATTAGCCTGACCTCATTGATATGAACAGAGCAGTTCAGTCAACAGCTTCAGAATTAATATTCATGTATATATGGAAAATCAACCATGATATAACCTATATAACATAGTCTTGATCGTAAAACAAACTTCAACAACTTTACAATAATTAAAACCTTACAGCAAAGAACTGAGCTGGAAATTAATAGCAGAAAGATAACCCTCCCCCCACCAAAAAAAAAAACACCAAATAATTAGAAGTCTCTAAATACTTGGAAATTGGACAACACGTTTCTAAATTACATGCTGATTTAAGAGGAAGTTTCAGAGGACATATAATTGTGCATTTGTCTCTGTGTCCTTAAGTGTTCTCTCAGTGTTTTTGTTGTATGCATTTTGAAACTCCGTTGTTAAGTGCAAAACATTTAGGAGGGTTATGAAACCTAATTAATTGATCATTTTATCAGGTTGCAAATGATCTCTATAAAGACATAGTCTTTGCTATGAGGTCTACTTCACATTGATTTAGTTATAATCCCTACAGATTTCTTTGATCAGTATTAGCATAATATATGCCTTTTTTCATCTTTTCATTTTTAACATATTTCTGTCTTTATATATAAAGTTTGTTTTCTTTCTTTTTTTTCAGTCCTAGGGCTTGAACTCAGGGCCTAATGCTGTCCCTGAGTCTCTATGTACTTAAGGCTAGCACTCTACCACTTGAACCACAGTGCCACCTCCAGCCTTTTCTGAGTAGTTTATTGGAGATAAAAGTCTTGGACTTTTCTTCCCAGGGCTGGCTTTGAACTACAATCCTCAGATCTGAGCTACTGAGTAGCTAGGATAACAGGCATGAGCCACTGACACCCAGCTAAATTAATTTCTTATAAGCAAAATACTGTTTTTCCATTTTATCCTATCTAACAATTTCTGCCTTTTAGAGTTTTTAAATCATTTACATTTAATCTGAGTGCAAGGAAGTATGGATTTAAAGCTAACATTTTACTGCTAGTTGTCACTACAGCTCTTGTTTTCTGTCTCTGTTTTCAATTAATTGACTACCTTTCATTGTTCTGTTTTCATTCCCTTGTTTACTCAATAGCTATATCTCTTTTGGCTTAGTTTTTAAAATTGCTTTATTGATTTTATGTGATGGCTTTGCTACTGTTTAATTTTTAATGTATGCCTGTAACTATCTCATTAATAACATGTCCTCATATTACAACAATAATAACATGCTGTCAAGTAATGATGTACTACTTCACATAAATACAATGTTACAATATAGTCCTATTTAGCCTTCTTCAGCCTTTATGCTACTGTTTTCATGCATTTTACATATACATATATTTTTAAAAATCAATTTAAATGGCATTTTTTTAACTTGTCAATTATCTCATAGCAGTTTTAAAAATAAGATAAATTTATTTTATGTGGTTGGAGATGTAGCTCCATAATAGAACACTGGTCAAGGATATACCAAGCTTATTTGGGAGTTTAATCCCCAGAACCATACAAAAAATAATTATCAGCCGGGCACCAATGGCTCACGCTTGCAATCCTAGCTATTCAGAGAGAGGCTGAAATCTGAGGATCGCAGTTCAAAGTTATTATTATTATTATTATTATCATTATCTTATATTGACCCATATATTTTTCTATTTCTGGTGTTCTTCACTCTTTTACTTGAAGGCCTTCTTTTTACCACTCTCTGTATTGATATTCGGCTGTTAATATATTCTCTCATGTCATTCTTTATTTTTTTGGGGGGGGTCCGGTCGTGGAGGGGGGTCCAGTCGTGGGGGGGAGGTCCAGTCATGAAGCCTGAACTCTGGGCCTGGGTGCTGTCCCTCAGCTCTTCAGCTCAAGGCTAGCACTCTACCACTTGAGCCACAGCGCCACTTCCAGCTTTTTCTGCTTATGTGGTGTTGAAGAATCAAAGCCAGGGCCTCATGCATGCAAGGCAAGCGCTCTACCACTGAGCCACCTTCCCAGCCCACTGGTGTTTTAAATTTCAATAACCTTTTCCTCTGAGTCTAACCTACCATTAATCCCATCCTCTGTGTGTGTGTGTGTGTGTGTGTGTGTGTGTGTGTGTGTGTGTGTGTGTGTGTGTGTGTGTGTGTGTGTGTGTGTGTGTGTGTGGCTTGAGTTTGGGGCCTGGGCACTGTCTCTGAATCTCTTTGTGCTCAAGGCTAGCGCTCTACCACTTGAGCCACAGCGCCACTTTCAGTTTTTGAGTGGTTTATTGGAGATACAAGTGTCACAGGGACTTTCTGCCTGGACTGATATAGGACCATAATCTTCAAATCTCAGCCTCCTGAGTAGCTAGGATTACAGGATAAGTCACCAACTCCTATGTGCTTTGATTCTAAAATTTGATTTGGAGCCTTCTCATGTTTTCCATATATTTCCTCAACATTAATTTTCTCTCCTTTACATTTGACAACCAGTAATGCAATACATTTATAATCATTATTTCAATTTCCCTGTTTTCTAACTTTATAATTTTCATCATTTATCATTCATCATGTATAGATGAATCTTCATCCTTATTATGGTCATATTCTCCTGCTTGCTGCATGATGAACAATTTATTGAATGGTAGACATTACGAACTTTACTATTCTGAGTGCTCGGTATCTTTGTATTTCTTGAAACACTCTACAGCTTTATTTTGAGTTGTAATTAAGTAACGTGGTAACAGTTTGATACTTTTAAGATTGCTTGAGAAAGTCAAGAGCAACCTTCTGTCCAAACCTAATTGATTTTTTCACTGCTGAAACAGGAAGTTTTGACCACTTCTGACCAAATCCCTGTATATTCCAGTTTTTATTCTCTGGCTTGAAGGAATATGAACTAATCCTATCTCTGTATGAACTCCTGAGATTATTTATTTTGCTGGTCATTCTTTCCCCAGACTCTATTTCTCCCACACAGGGTTAGGCTATTTCTGTATTGGAAGTCTCAGTGAGAACACTCTGCCAGTATCTTGAGTTCTCCTTCTATGAAGCCCTTCCTTCTCATGTATAGTGTCTTATAAATTCTAGCCATCTTTACCTCCTCAAATTCTCAAATCTTTCTCCTCCAGTCAGAAAATCATGCATTGACTTCTATTTGTGTTCTTTGCCCTTGAGCTCTTGTCTAAATTCTTTTTTTTTTGGGGGGGGGGGGTCCGGTCGTGGGGCCTGAACTCTGGGCCTGGGCACTGTCCCTCAGCTCTACCACTTGAGCCACAGTGCCACTTCCAGCTTTTTTCTTTTTTGCTTATGTGGTGCTGAGGAATCGAACCCAGGGCCTCATGCATGCAAGGCAAGTGCTCTACCACTGAGCCACCTTCCCAGCCCTTGTCTAAATTCTCGAGGCACTAAACCAGGGAATCCAGTAGGCCATCATATTTGTTTCCCTTATCTCAGAAAGCATTCCCTTCTCTCCTTGTCATATATATATATATATTTTTTAAGCTGGTAGAAATAAAGAAGCAGAAAGAGAGAAGGAAAGAAAGAAAGAGAGAAAGAAAGAAAAAAAGAAAGCCGCTAAAAGGAGTGTACATCAAAGAGCAAGTCTTCCTTAGATCACATACCAGTAGTGTTCCCAATTACCCAGTCTCCCATTTCAGATATAGTGAAACATAATTTCTTATAAAATATCAGAAGTTTCCTTTTAATCAATTAGCATATATATGAGAATATTTGAGAATTTGTACATAGCATTCTGTAGTTCCTACTTTGTTATACTTAGCAATATGTCTGGAAATGGTTGCATATGAATACATAGATATGTTTCCCTATTACTGTGACTACTGAGTCTTTATTATATGATTGAAATATAATGTATTTAACCCCTTCTTGCTGTGGTTATGTAAAAAAAGTTTTCAACCTGATATTATAAGCAATGCTGTAATGACCATTTTTGTACATATACCTTTGAGCACATATATGACAATAATTTATATTTTTCCTTCTAGACTGATATCACAAAACACCAAAGACTAGGTAGCTGAAAATGAGCACAAATTTATCTCTCAAACTTGTGGAAATTGGGAAGAGTAAGATCAAGGCACCAGATTCAGTATTTAGTGAGAGTCTGCCTATTAGTTCATAAATGGTACCTTCCTTCCTCCCATGGTAGTGGTAAGAGATTCCCCACTGTGCCTTTTATATAGACATCAAGCCCTTCTGAAATCTCAACCTCATGGTGCAATCAACTCTCAAAGATCTCAGCTTTAATACTATCACTTTGGGGGTTAGGGTTTTAACAAACGAATTTGTGGGGACATAGCCATTCAGATCATAGCATGCCTACAGAATCAATTCATAGAATTACCAGTTCACAAGGACAATGTATTTTTCAATGGGATAATTATAGTTAAATTTGCCTCAGGAGATGTACCCATTTCCATTCTTATCATAGCATTGTAAGAGAAGAGGAAGTATTGCAGGAAAGCGAAAGCAAGAATAGCAAAGGCCTAAGTGGTGAGCTCTAATTCTACAAAGCTTCATAGGAAAAGATAAAGAAAAAAATATATATTGAATTTCTGAGTGTGACTTAAATTAGGCTACATTTATATAAAAAACAACAGACTAGCGTTCTTCTTATAAGTTTTTAAAATATGCATGACTGTTGAAATCACATGTTATAATATTATCCAAGGAGAAGTCTTAGATATATAATATATATATATAATTACAATATGAAAATAAAGAAAAAAATCTATAAGGTCCAAAGGTCTTTATGTTTTACATGAAATGATCAAATATAAGCTCTTATTAGAGTACAAAAGGTTATTAATGTATACTTTAATCCTTAGAAGGAGGCAGTTGAAAAAATACTAAAAGACTTAAATGGAATACTAAAATAATTCAAAAAATTTAAAGAAGGCAGGAAGGGAAGAAAAGAGAAACAAAAGGCAAATAATAGGATAGTGGAACTAACCCCAACTATATCAAAAATCATAGTAAATGCAAATGGTTTAAACATACCAATTTCAAAAAAACAAAGATTATTAGATTGGATAAAATAAAATCCAACTATTTATTTCTTATAAGAAACTCACTTGCTAGGAGCAGTGGCTCAGCCCTGTAATCCTAGCTACTCAGGAGGCTGAGATCTAAGGATGGCAGTTCAAAGCCATTCTGGGCAGAAAAGTCCCTGTGAGACTCTTATCTCCAATTAATCACTCAAAAAGTACAAGTGGCACTGTGGCTCAAGTAGTAGAGTGCTAGCCTTGAGCAGAGAGAGGCTCAGGGACAGCACCCAGACCCTGCGCTCAAGCCCCACAACTGACATTAAAAAAAGAAAGAAACTCACTTTAGCCAAGCACCAGTGGCTCACCATATAATCTTAACTACTCAGGAGAGATATTCAAAGCTATCCCTGGCAGAAAAGTCTTCAAGACGCCATCTCCAAAGTAACCAGCAAAAAGCCAGGCTTGAGGTATGGCTCAAGTGGTAGAGCAACAGTCATGAGCAAGCAAGCTGAGTGAGAGAGGGCAGTGAGTTCAAATCTTGGTACTGACATGCACACACACACACCACCACCACCACCACCACCACCACCACCACAAAACTCACCTTAAATATAACTATAGAGCTATGGTCAAGTTAATGCTAGAGCATTTTTAGCTCTGCCATATAAAGAAATTAGAAGCTATCATTCCTATCTTTACAACAAGAAAAAAATGGAACAATGGCATTTTTGGACTTATCAAAGAACCAGGGCTTCTGGGTAAACTATCATCAACACATCAAAGCCAAGACCCTTTACCAAAAGCAAAAGTTACAGAGACAGAAATGAGATTCTATCAGAGTTCTCAACGGATCTGAGATAGGGCAGTGAACTAACTTCAGCCTCCTAGCAGTCTTTGCTCATTGAGGGTAAGTGTGGAAGTAAAGAATCATTTTTGACAGACAAATCCACACTCACTAAATCCCTGTGATCGAATCTTAACTTCATAGAATGCTTCCTGTCACATACCTTGTCAACAGGGTTCCAGTGACATGAGTGGATTACAGCTAAAACCAGCTGTGTAAACTGAAGCTGGAATCTGGAAGAAAAGAGGGAGCCAAAGAGACTGGAACAACCCAGCCATAGTCTCAGAAGAGAATGGAGTATATATAAAGGGAAGGAGAGAGGATTAAAAAGGAGAAGGTAATCAGGAGCTCTCAGTGCTACAGAGACACTAAGATAAAGCCCAACAAGGGCTAATTGTGTCCAGGGGAATTTTCTATTAAATAATAGCAGCAAAGTGAAAGAAATAAAGAGGTTGGGAAAACAAGGTATATTAGTTCATTTTCCATTACTATAATAAGGTATTTGAGGCTGAGAATGTTATAGAGAAAAGAAGTTGACTTAGCTTACAATTCTGGCAGCTCAGGTGAGGACCCCATGATGGGTGGCATCACCAAGATCAGAGGGTGAGGCAGCCGGCCTGGGAGGGGAAGGGCAAGGTTTGCTGCTTGAAAACAACTCTTTTCGCTTGAGAACTAACCCAGGGTCCCCCTTTCTAAGGGTGATGTGCTCTCTTTCTCTCTCTCTCTCTCTCACTCTCTCTCACACACACTCTCTCTTTCACTCTCTCTCTCAGACCTGACCACTGCTCACTGTGTCCCACCAACTCTTTATATCCCCACGCTGCCAACTGAGCTTTCAACAGATGACTCTTGTAGACACACTAAGATTATATCCGGACCACCATCCAAAGGAGCCAGTCTTTCCCAAGAATTTCCTGTAGGATAGCAGTTTGCTAAGTTCTGTATGTATATTACTTTATTGCAGGAACTTGGGGAGATGCCATTGTCTCTGGTTTATAGGTGGAGAAAATGATGGTAAGATAGAGATACTTGCAATGTTCCACAACCAGTAATGCCAACAGGGCCCCAGCCTAATGACAGAGCTGCTTAGTCAAGATGGCAGGTACCAGAGGCTGTGTGGATCTCAACGTCCACCTCCCTCTTTCCTCTGGTTTCACTTCTAGAAGAATTGCTCAGGCTATAATGCCCCTGATCCATTTGCAACCCATACAGTTCAGGGGCCTCACAAGTGGTCAGGTAAGCTAGACTTAAACCAGCACAGACACTCTCATTTTCACCCTCCTTGTGATTTTTTGGCAATAACCCAGGAAGTGGCATGGATAGGAAAATGACTCAAATCCCTCAATATCTTAAGCAACTAGACTCAATTCTAGAATCACCATTTGCATCATCAGAAAAAACAGGTTATTTTCTATCCTGCAAATGCAAACTTCAGCCCTGAGCTCATAAGAAAAAAACAAAACAAAACTTGTGAGATAGTAAATCCAACACAGCAGAAGTGAAAACTATAAGATAGAAGCCAAGTCCTGATGACACCATCTGAGCCCCTGAACCCAGAGGTCTAAGCCCAGCTGTTCTGCAATGTCTATAAATTCCTTTTTAATGAAGCTATTTAGGGCTGAGCTTTCTGTGGGTTTCTCTCTCTGAATAGGGATGAGTTGAACATGTTTAGGGGTCTAGATGAATCAAAAATTATTTATAGGAAACATAAGAAAAACATATATACATGTGTGTTTAGTTATTTAGTTATACATATATAGTTTTCACATGACATAGGTTGTCTTGTATTTTATTCTTATTATATGTACATCCCTACCATTCAGTGATAGTGTGCCTGAGGAAAATAGGAGCTCAGTATACAAAGAATGAACAAACGATATGGTCTACTTACTTAAAGGTGAAAATTCATTTTAGAGCATCTTTTTAAATTCCCATAATTCCCTTATTTCATGTATGTGTATGGCTACACCTTGACTTTCATCATCTTGCCTTTAAGAATTAATGCTGGGTGGTGGTAGCTCATGCCTGTCATCCTAGCTACTTAGGAGGTGGAGATCTGAGAATCAAGCCAGCCCACACAGGAAAGTCTGTGAGACTCTTATCTCCAATAAACTACTCAGGAAAAACTGGAAGGCCACTGTGGCTCAAGTGGTAGAGTGCTAGCCTTGAGCACAAAGAAGCCCTGAGTTCAAGAATTAACTAAATGATGTCAAATTTCGGAGGGGTATCACTTTAATTTTCATTTAGGTCTATCCTTCCCTCAAGCTAACTCAGGAACCTCTCTTGATACCCCATGTCTTCTGCATATGAGAATCTGAGCTCCTTTACAAACCACCAGAGTCCCTAGATTGCCAAACCATAAGGTCACCTCCATACTATGGAGAGCTTGGCTATCCCATGATGGAGACTTGGCAACTCAAGGAAAAGAAGTTAGGAGGAAACTAGATTACTGCCATCCTCCATGATCTCCTCCATTCATCCTTTGCCTTTTTTTTTTAAGACTGTCTGCTAAAGAGTCTGTAATTTGCTGTCTTGAAATGATGAAAAACATGAAAAGAAACTCACTTTTTCCTAATGTCTAAGGTCTGCTTTTATTAACAGCCTTTTGGTCTAACTACCCTTATCAAGCTTTGAGGCTAAAAGGAAATAGATTGCACCTAATTTGCATGAAGACAGAGGCTCAGGAATAAAGGCTTTCATCTGGCTATATATAGTATTGTGGAAGGAGAGAAAAAGGCACGTACATCCAATTACTTTATTTATTGTGGGCTTCCATTTATTTAAGAGGGTAGAAAAAACTTACAGAATTTCTGAGTTTTTACTTGTAGCCAATGTGTTCCTGACAATGACAGTTGATTAGGAAATGGTCTGTGCCTTTGTCTGTGCAATGCCTTTCCAACAAATCTCCTCATAGTTTTGCTGGTCCAAACCATAATAGTACAAATTATAAGAAGCCTGGCAGGCTGGTGACCTGGGATACAGGCAGAAGCTTTTCCTGGACTATAATAGAATTCTACTTGGTAAGTTGAAAAATGGTCCATTTTCTAGAAGTAATTTAGCTCCCTCTGTTCAGTCATTATGAAATCCTGGAACAAAATGCAAATCTCTGTGTTCAGTCAAGTTTGTCTCAAATTGACTCTTCCCTCAATCAGTGGATTTTAATATTTACTGCCATTAGCCGTGAGTTAGATTTGAGAAACTGGGGAGGGATATTTAAAACGTGACAGAATACGTGAAATTGCTTGTGAATTATCAAAGGTTCTATTTATTTTACTGAACAAAAAAAAATTGCTCACTGATACGGACAAGGAAAGCAAAGATAAAGAGCACTATCTCAGCCGGGCACCAGTGGCTCTTGCTTGTAATTCTAGCTACTCAGGAGGCTGAGATCTGAGGATCGCAGTTCAAAGCCAGCCTGGGCAGGAAAGTCCACAAGACTCTCATCTCCAATAAACCACCAGAAAACTGGAAGTGGTGCTGTGGCTCAAGTGGTAGAACACTTGCCTTGAGCTGAGGAGCTCTGGGACAATGTCCAGGCCCAGAGTTCAAGCCTCATGACTGACCAAAAAAAAAAAAAGAGCACTACCTGCTCAGGCTCTGCCTAGGGCAAGGATTGAGGGACAGACTCGTGAGTATCTGCCTAAGAGGAAGAGAGTGTAAAGAAAAGTGGAAGCAAGACACACGGTGTGGGGGGAGGGGGGAAGGTATGTAATTCACACTGTGGGGGCTATTCTGAGTCACAAAAAGGTATAACCTATCAATAGGCAGTGAACTGCCTGGAACTTATTCTGAGACTTTCATAGAAGGGTTGCAAAGAGGAACTCCAACCCAAAGAACTCCATAGAAAAGGAAAAAAAATGAGATTGATCTGCTCAGTTTATCTCCATCTCCCACTTCGTAGTGGCTAAGCTTCAGCTGATTCTCAGTACTGGCCGGCCATGCTGTCTGGCCCACTGATGTGTTCCTATGGTTTGGTGGATTTGATATGGAAGCGGAACCCCACATCCAGCGGGGGAGCCTGACATCCAAGTCTGGGGTAGAAGAAATGACCTGGCACGGGTGAGTTGGAATCCACAAAGGCCTGGCGCTCAGTTGGATGATACTACAGGAGCGCCCAGCACTTCTCTCATTTGGCGAGCATCCGGGTCAGTCCAAATTGGAAAACACATCCATCGCGCATATTCACTAGTAACTTGTCATCAAGAGACAAAAAAGTTGATCCAATCCTTTCCTTGAAATTATCTAGACAAGCATAGAGACCAGGGTTCTGGCTTCTTGAAAATACAGATTCTCCAGAGAGGGGTACCTAAGAAGGAGCTGCCTGCTGACTAAGGATGCACTGCATGGCCTTGGTTATTCACTGCTGCTTAGCATCTGAACGTGATATACCTTTACTATCTCATGGTTTCTGTGGCTCAGGTATCCATATATGGCTTTCGAGGGGCTTCTCCTTTCAGGGAATTTTTACAAGGGTGGATGAGCCAAGGCTGGAGTTTCACCTGAAAGCCCAACTGAGGACTGGGAATGTGGCTTAGTGGTAGAGTGCTTATTTAGCATGCATGAAGCCCTGGGTTCAAATCCTCAGTACTACATAAGCAGAAAAGGCCAGTAGTGGCACTGTGGCTCTAGCGGTAGAGTGCTACCCTTGAGCAAAAGAAGCTCAGGGACAGTGCCTAGGCCCTGAGTTCAAGCCTCAGGACTGGCAAAAAAAAATTTTTTTAATAAAAAATAAAGAAAGTTCATGCATTAGAAAGCCCATTGATAACCAGGACCAATCAGAAGGGGGCCAAATTAGCAGGGGGAGAATAGATCACAATAAAATGAGAAAATAGATAGAAAGGAAGTTTGTGCTAGAAATTGCAAACCCAGTAAAGCCTTCCTGCCACAAAGGAACAAAGTAGGGTTGAGAAAGCCAAATCTCACTTTAAAATTCAACCAACTTCAAGAGGTATATGTGTTTGAATGGCCCAACGGCAAGTAATATAACTTGAACAGCATCTGGGAGAGAATGTGAACTTCAGAGTACTGGACACAATAAGGAGCTTAGGGGCAGCGGGTCCATGCACTAGGCACAAAATTACTTCCTGTAATTTTGGAGTGTGTCTCTGTCATCAGCTAGCTGCTCTTGTGGACAATCATTGAAGCCTTGTTATAGTGCACTTCCTGTCTCCACATCCACGCTTTAAGCTTGGACAGGTGAGTGTGTTTCTCACAGAATATAAAGAACTGAGAGCAGGCAAATTCACCGAGATTGCCAGGTGATGGTGGCCGGAGGCTGAGGAGCTAGTGCTTATGGGAATGGAGTTTAATGCTGGCAGATGGTGACATTCTGGAGAGGGGTAACAGCCATGGTTATTCCTCAGATGAATGTACTCTTGATAATGGGGAAAATGGTAAACTTTATAGTATGTATACTTTATCACCATTAAAAAAACTTACTATAAAGTGAGATCATTTGGTGACATAACAGAAATAAATGAAGGCTTAAGTTCAGAAATCAGAAAACAAGTAGTTAAAGGCCTTGTGGGGTGTGTAGCTCCACAGTAGATCATCTTGGAAGTGGTGCTGTGGCTCAAACAGTAGAGGGCTCGCCTTGAGCTGAAGAGTGCAGGGACAGTGCCCAGGCCCAGAGTTCAAGGCCCATGACTGACAAAAAAAAAAAAACTAAAACAGACACATAGTAGATCATCTTAGTGTATATGAGGCCCTAGGTTTAATCCCCAGCACTGAAACAAAATGTCCTAAATTCACTGGTGCACAGCAATGATCAAGACCGTCTTAAATGAACTGAGCAACAGTGGCTCACACCTGTAAGCCTAGCTGTTCAGGAGGCTGAGATCTGAAGATTTCAACTCTAAGACAGCTCAGGCAGGAAAAGTCCGTGAGAGTCTTGTTGCCAATTAACCTCCAAAAAGCTAGAAGTGGAGCTGTGGCTCAAGTGACAGAGTGCCAGCCTTGAATGAGAACACTAAAGGAGAGTACCCAGGCCCTGAGTTCAAAGCTCAGTACTAGAACAACAACAGCTAAAACACTTGTCTTAAATGCAAAAGTGAGGGAAGAATGACATGATAATAGGCAACCACTAATTTAAAATTTGTGTGTGTGAAAAATACAAGGCATAAAGTTATGAAAACACCCCAGATGCCCTATAACAGATAAGTAGATTAATAAAAGGCAATACTTATACACAATGGAATTTTACTCAGCCATGAGAAAGAATAAGATTATGTCATTTGCAGAGAAATGGATAGGCTTAGAACAAATCATGCTAAGTGAGGTAAGCCAAGCTCAGAGAGACATGGCGTGCTTTCTTTTATCTGCGGATGCTAGCTCTAAACGATAACTGGACATGATAAATGATGCAGGACTCTGGGCATTCACACACACACACACACACACACACACACACACA
This sequence comes from Dipodomys spectabilis, assembly GCF_019054845.1. Classification (NCBI taxonomy): domain Eukaryota; kingdom Metazoa; phylum Chordata; class Mammalia; order Rodentia; family Heteromyidae; genus Dipodomys; species Dipodomys spectabilis. The sequence continues at coordinate 18,444,908 of NW_024871460.1, read as the reverse complement.
CAGAGTCAGCGTGAGGGAAGAAACCCGGGTGGGGGGCGGGGAGGAACACAAAGGTGCAACTTCTCTGAACATTTGAAAATACTATTTATTGAAACAAACTCCAGGAAATGGAAGCATGGCTTCTTTATTATTGCTGTTATGGTTGGTTTTGGTGGTGTTGGTGGTGTTTTGCTTTGCGTTTCTTTCTTGGGGGTTTCTTTCTTGGCATTCTGTCACTTGAGCCACAGCTCCACTTCTAGCTTTTTGGCAGTTAATTGGCAATAAGACTCTCATGGACTTGTCCTGCCTGGGAATTGAAATCTTCAGATCTCAGCCTCCTGAACATCTAGGCTTACAGGTGTGAGCCACTGTTCATTTAAGACGGTCTTGATCACTGCTGTGCATCAGTGAATTTAGGACATTTTTTTTTCAGTGCTGGGGATTAAACCCAGGGTCTCATACACACTAAGATGATCTACTATGGAGCTACACGCTCCACAAGGCCTTTAACTACTTGGGGGTGGGGAATAACGTGGGGTTACAGAAAAGGAGGGAGGAAGTGTGAATAAATGCAATCCTGCTAGCCAGTATTCAGTGTGTGTAAATGACGTATGTAACCTGTGGGAGGATTGGAACGGAGAAGCCTGAGGAAGGGAAAGAAAGGGGTAACATTGCCCAAAAAAGAGAAATACATTCATTACCTGACTTATGAAATGGTAGCCCCTCTATACAATACCTTAATAACAATAAAATGATTTCTTTAAAAAATACAAGGCATAAAATGCACCAACACACACACACACACACAATTGTATATGACAAAATACCTGTGAACATATTTGTAGCACAAAGCCTCTGTGGTAAAGAACCTGCTGACTGAGCAGGTGCAAAGGGATGACCCTACAGGTAACAGAGGGACTGGATCTGACTGCAAGGAGCGTGTTGAGCAGAGCCATTAGGAAGGTCCTGCAGGGAAGTATCCACATGGAAGGAAAAAGCACAGAAAGGGGGAGATGCAGCTGCAGAGTGGCTTCAACCTCCAGGACCTGAGTGGGCCGCTGTTTGGGGTTTGGCCGGTTGACAGGAGCAGAAAATAACCAGGGAGGAGAGAAGAAGGGAGACATGAGGGCAGAGGAGCGTGCAGAAGCAGCCTGGAGGCAGAAGGCCAGGGATGGAGGAGGAAACTGAACAGAGGCAGGCAGGGAGGAAGGAAAGGAAGGCTTTCATTCCACATCACTGGTTTCCAAACCTGGCCTTGCCACCCATTCAGAGAGAGCTCATTTAAAAATACAGGTTCCTGCTTCTTGTCCTAAATCTACTGGGCTGGAATCGGGACAGCAGGGGAAAATGTGAAGTACACATATGTCCACGATTTCCCGTACACTACCCAGTCTGCAGGCCTACCACCACCCCTTGGAATACAAGTAGGAAGTTTCCCTGCCTCCATCTTTGCTGCCCCCCTCACCAGCTGTGCTCTTCCACAGACAGCCATAGATACCTTTGAAATCCTAGTCAGGCTACGTCCCATAGCTGTGTTAAACTATTCGAGGGCCTTCCTAGCCCTCCAAGTCTAGTATCACCCAAATCCTCTGTCGCCTAATGGCGTCTTCCTGTACCTACCCACAATTCCCTGCTCTCACTTCTTCAACCTTACTCTGATACAACTTACTTTTTTTAAAAACTGATTTCATTGATTTTTTTTTGGTGTGAGGGGATTGTTTCTTTCTGTAGTGGAACTTAAACTAAGGGCCTGGGTCCCTGCTGTTTCTTAGATTTTTTTCATTCAAGGCTAGCACTCTACAGCTTGAGCCATACCTCTCACTTCTGGCTTTTTGCTGGTTAATTGGAGATAAGAATCCTGTAGACTGGCCTGACTGGGCTGGCTTTGAACTGTGATCCTCAGATTTCAGCCTCCTCAGTAGGTAGGATTATAGGCATGAGCCATTGGTGATCAGTTTCATTGATGAAGAAGAAAGAAGGAGAAAGGAAGATGGAAGAAGGAAGAAGGATGAAGGAAGAGGAGGAGGAGGAGGAAGAAAGAAGAGGAAGAGGAGGAGGAGAAGGAAAGGGAGGAGGAGGAGGAAGGAGAAGAGAAGACACAAAAAACAAACAAGCTCCCACCTTAAAACCTATGCACATATTCCAATGGCTCTTTGCTAGATATCCCACACATCCACATGCCTTCTCTCACTTACTAAGGGCCTGCTTAGGTGTTTCGTTATTGAAAAGGGATCTGTGATCAGTCATGACATGTAACTACTCCAGCCTTATCACATCTATGACTCGTACTGTGCCTTATTTTTCTTCATAACACCTATGGCCAGTGGACATTCACTATGTGTAAATTATTTATATCTCCACATGAATCTGTGATCACCAGGTTTGGTGCTCTGTTCTAGCCCTATTGTGAAGTACAAGTCAGTACTAGTACATGCAGGAGATGGCATAGTTGTTGCATGAATAAAATTATTTATAAGCTCTTCTGCATCTTAAGTGGTCAACCTATTGTGGAGATTCCTGTTGCAACTAATATGAAGTAGACACTCAAATATTAAAAGGTGGGTTTAGAGCTGGGTGGCTCATGCTTATAACAGAAGCTATTCAGTAGGCTGTGATGAGGGAGACCTAGGTCCCAGGCCACCGAGGACAAAAAAAAAATCCTCAAAATGTCATTTCAACCAATAAAATAAGTGGATATGGTGGTACACAACTATGATCTCAGCTATGTGAAGAGTGTAAATAGAAGGATCATAGGCCAAAATCAAAACCTCAATTTAAAAAAATAACTAGAGCAAAAAGGGCTGGAGGTGTGGGTCAAGCAATAAAACACCAGCCTAGCATGTATGAAGGTCATATAAATGGCATCTAGAGAACAGGGACTATCTAGCCTGTTAAAGCTATGTCATCAGCTCCTGTCTAGCTCTCCAAGGCAACCCTGGCCCCTCTCCTCTCCTGTCCAGGTGGGAAGAGGACTGAAGCCCTTCGGCCTCGTGAAGGAGCCGGGCCAGTTCACCACGGGGCCAGGAAGAATTTGGAGAATTCAGTTTGCTAAGGCTTGCTTTCTTTGGTTGTGAAGAGTATGGGTTTTAGTTTATCATTTTTAAATTTTGTACTTTTGGAACTTAAGCAACAAGAACTGAACCATGCTGAGCTGCAAGTAACAGGGACAATCATGTAAATGACACTTTCACTATTTCCCCAAGTTCTTCATGTGCCTTACCCTACTTGAGTCTCCTCACGGGAGTCAGCACCAATGTTGAGGCATTCAACTTATAGATAAGGAAACTGAGACTCACTAAAGCTGATTCTCTGTCTGTGAATGGGAGAGTTGAGACACAGTCCCTTCTGTTTCAAGTTATTTCCACTCCATCCACTATGCTATACAGTAAGATTGAGCTACCTTGTGTCTATGTCAAGTACCACATACTGTCAACCTCAGTACCATTACCACACAGCTCCCGGTGTCCAGGGAACATTCCTTCAGGCAGGCTCAGGCTAAGTGCTTTCTGTACACTAATGAATGCAAACTTCCCATTACTTTCAAAAAGGAAAACAAGAGATGGAGGACCACATGGCCCAGGAACATCAGGAGGTACAGGCCTACTTACTGAGAGAACTATTAGAGAATTATTATGCCCAGCAGCAGACCTGATAATGATAGATAAACACAAGCCCCAGTTGGAATAACTCATTAAACACAAGGAGGAATGGGGTGGGGGACAATAAACCCTGAAGTAAGTCCCATGTTTCAGAGTTCTCCTCTAGGATAGAAAGTCATCAGTGAGCAACACCTCCTGCTTTGTTATGCACCCTGGGTTGGCTTCTTCTCCTTGTTCCTCTTTCCTTTTTCTTTCCTGCTGTTCCTTCCCAAGCTACACAGCTTCAGATTGGGCCTGTTATGGGGGTACCCAAGCTGAGTCACAGGAGAAGGCCCCTGGAGACCCCCCCCCCCACCAACTATGAAGAGATATCTCTACCACCGATCACTTCTGCTTACCTATCTTTGGCCAAACAAAGTCATTTGGTGGTCTCTGACTCTCCGTGAGTAGGAAAGGCTGCTCCTTCCTTCTAGAAATAGGAAGGACCAGACTTTGGCAATTTGACCTCTGCAGAGTAAGAGGGGACCTAGGAAGAAATGTAGAACTCTTGGCCCATTCCTTAGTTACCTCAACTGACCGCAACTCCATAGAGTATGAAGCTGTTTTTAACCCCTGGCAGCCTCCCTTAAGGAATATGATCCTCCCCTTAGAAGACAGAGAGTCAAAACACATGTGTTCAGGGCATTGGACAGCAAGCTGAGAGGTCAGCTTTAAGAGGGACAATAGGTAGTAAAACTTGAACTTAATTCACCACAAGAGTCCTCTTGGCTAAAGCACAAGTGTTTAAATGCTGCCACCATTCACCCTTGTAGGTGACAAAAAACTTGTCTTTTCCTGGTATCAGTTATAGTTAGCATATATTTGTAATGTGAGATACTCTCACACAAGCACACAGTGTACTTTGAACAAATTCATCCCCTGCACATACTCCCGTTGCTATTCTTTCTCCTTCTTTCTTTTACAAACATCAGTTGGTAGGTTTATATTGTGTTTCTATATAGATAGATAATGCATAGATAAATAAATGACAGATCGCTGATATAGATATCATCCTTTGATCCTCTCCAGCCCTTAGTAACCCCTGTAGACAGTTGCCCTTCTAAATCCACGCACCATTACCATTAGTAATTATTATTAGCATCATCATCATTTTTATACATCTGTGTTCCATAAGTGAATAAGAAAATATTTTAGGGGCTGGGAAGGTGGCTCAGTGGTAGAGTGCTTGCCTTGCATGCTCAAGGCCCTGGGTTCGATTCCTCAGCACCACATAAGCAAAAAGAAAAAAGCCGGAAGTGGCGCTGTGGCTCAAGTAGTAGAGCGCTAGCCTTGAGCTAAAGAGCTGAGGGACAGCGCCCAGGCCCAGAGTTCAGGCCCCATGACCAGACCCAAAAAAAAAAAAAAGAAAATATTTTAACATACTGAATGCCCTTATTTCTAGCACCAAACCAAAATCTAGACACCGAAGAGAAGAATGATTCAGTTTCCAGGAAATGCACTATCCTCACCAAAAGATGGGAGTGAACAACACTGAAACACATGCAGTACATTTGGAAGCCTGGAACTTGCAAGGAAAATGGACTGTAAATACTCTGTATAGAATTATTTTACTTTCTTCTCCTTCATAAAAATAATCTTCCTGAATGTATTCTCTAAATGTATTAGCTTTCTATTATTGCTATAAAAATGATTATAAAAATATGGCTTAAAATAATTTGAAGGCAACATTTTGCATTCTGTAGGTCAAAAATACAAGCTGAGCTCATTGAGCTAAACTCAGGACAGGACTGAGCGCCTTCTGAAAGTGCTGGGGGAGAGTCTCTTTCCCCACTTCCAGGGGCTGCCTGCATTCCTTGGTTCACAGCCGCTTCTTCCATCTCCAAAACCTGAAACAATTCGGCTGCTTGAACTTTCTTCTGTCATCACCGTGCTTTCCAAACATACTCAAAAGATTCTCTGCTTTATTTTTTTTTTTTTTAAGATTCTCTGCTTTAAAAGAAATCTCTATGATTCAATTGGTCCCCACTCAGGTAAACCAGGGTAATTTTCCCTACCTTTTTGTAACTTTCTGTTTTTAATTTGTATTGTTATTATAAGGGTGATGTACCTAAGTCAGGTAAAGAGTACATTTCTCAACGTCGGTGCGGGGGGGGGGGGAATGGGGGGGAAGAAGAAGGATTGGGATTGGGGGGGGAGGGGGGAGGCTGGGAAGGGATGTGAAGGGTAAACAAAGGAGGAGGCTGCAATGCTTGGTAAGAAATGTACGCATTATCCTGCCCATGTAATTGTAACCCCTCTGTGCAGTATGCTCACAAATAAAATTAAATTAAATTAAAAAAAAAAAAGAGTACATTTCTTTTTGGACAATGTCACCCCTTTCCTTGCTCTCTCTCAGTTTTTTCCTCCATCCCCACCCACAAGTTGTAAAGTTCATTTTCAACACAACAGTGTCTAGTGAGTACCACCGCTTGTTCAACCTTTGTCCCTCCATTTCCATGCCTCCCCTTACACTCCCTAAGTCCCTGTATCCTTAACTACATCAGTGAAGTCCCTTTTGCTTAATTTATTCACAACTTCTGGTCTAAGGTATGGATGTCTTTGGATTGGTCATTGTACTTCTTATCATGGAACATTTTTTAAAAAATTAAAAAGAAATAACTTGCCACAGAAAAAATCAATACATAGGGATGGGAAGGTGGCTCAGTGGTAGAGCGCTTGCCTCCCATGCATGAGGGCCTGGGTTCAATTCCTCAGCACCACATAAGCAGAAAAAGCCAGAAGTGGTGCTGTGGCTCAAGTGGTAGGTGAAGAGCTGAGGGACAGCGCCCAGGCCCAGAGTTCAAGCCCCACAGCTGACAAGAAAGAAAGAAAGGAAGGAAGAAGGAAGGAAGGAAGGAAGGAAAGAAGGAAGGAAGGAAGGAAGAATACATGCACAAAACCAATATCCAGAATAGCAAAACAAACAATTCATAGAAAGGGATATACAGACAGTGGGTCTCCAGGTAGAGGATGCCAGCCCATCTTTGCCAGCAATCAAGAAGATGCACATTTAAAGAAACTTGGGTGTCACTTTCTAGCTTAGAAACAAGCAAAAATAAATAATAATTTAGGAAATCCAGTATGAATGTGTCTTCAGGGAAATATGTTGTTTTGATGCCATAAATTGCTTCCATCTTTCTAGAAAGCAATCTGGCAATGGATAACAAGCCATTCATGTCTTTTTTCCAAATAATTCATTTTTAGGGATGTGAAACTAAGGCAATGACCCCAAAGAGAAAATGTGAGAAGCCACTTGTCTAAATAAACCCTCCCAGTAACATTATTTATAATAGAAACAGCCCAAATGTCCAGAAATAGAGCCATGGATGAGCAAATTCCATGATGGAATGTTCCATAATAACAAAGACAGTTTTGGATAGTGCTTGCCTCTCAGTTATGTGGAGTTGAAATATTACTAATAAAGGGGCAAAGTACAAAGTATCAGATACATATCTATTTTAACTATATAAAAATAAATATAAGTCAGGTACGAGCGGTTCACACCTATAACCCTAACTACTGGAGAGGCTGAGATCTGAGGATCCCAATTCGAAGCCAGCTCAGGTAGGAAGTCCATGAAACTTCTCCAATTAACCACCAAATAGCTGGAAGTGATGCTGAGGCTCAAGTGGTAGAGCACCACCCTTAAAAAGAAAAAAAATTCAGCAATGATACTCACTAGACACTATATTGGAAATAAACTATACAACTTGAGGGGGAGGGAAAAGGGGAAAAAACTGGAAGAAAATGAGGTAAGGGTGACACTGTTCAAAAAGAAATGTACTCGTCACCTGACTTATGTAACTGTCACCCCTCTGTACATCCCCTTTACAATAAAAATTTTAAAACAGAAATAAAAGGCTCTGGGACAACAACCAGGCCCTGAAATCAAGCACTAATAAATAAAGTATTGCTGTTGATGAAATAAAGAACACATAGATTACTTTATTTTGAAAATTAATTTGGAAATTAAATTTGAATTTAATGATTAATTTGAAAATTAAAGCTTTTTGTTGGTGGTGGTGGTTGTGGGCCTTGAACTCTGAGCTTGGGCGCTGTCCCTGAGCTCTTCAGCTCAAGGCTAGCATTCTACCACTTGAGCCACAATGCCACTTCCAGTTTTCTAGTGGCTTATTGGGGATAAGAGTCTCATGAACTTTCCTGCCTGGGCTGGCTTTGAACCGCGATCCTCAGATCTCAGCCTCCTGAGTAGCTAGGATTACAAGTGTGAGCCACTGGCACTCAGCTAAATTAAAGCTTTTGATATCCTTGTTGGAAAGGGTGAAGTGGATATTATAGTAAATCATTAGGAAAAAAAAGTATTTAGAAGTTAGAGCAGACATACTTAATACATAGGTTATATTTATTAATTAAGAAAACCATGAGGAACTCAACTATTATAGTATCCAGAGCAAGTGAGGCAACGGAAGAGAAAATGGGACCTTGGGCTTGCTGAATTCTCAAGAAACAAAAATGGTATAATAGGCTACAGTACTGATCATTGTTAGCTTCAGTTATTTGGGTTTGGGCTTGGTTTTCTGTTCATGTGTTTCTTTGGGCATGGAGGGGGGGAGGGGGGAAGACCTGAGGATTGAGCCAGTGCTGCATCCCTAGTCTCTAAAGGGTTTTTTTTACATTGTTATTTTTTTAAGTCTAAGTTTCACAAACACTGTGAACAAAAGCAGGCTTTAGGTTGTTTTGTGAACTCACATAATTTGGCCAATTATTTTTTGTTGAAAATGCTGATGGAAGGATGATATTTTTCAAGATGTATTTTACTCCACAAACTAAACATGTTGAATTGAAACCCCTTTGTACAACTACTTAAAGGTCATTGAAAAAATAATAATAAAATGCTGACCTTTAACTACTTCTCTTACAATTTCCAAATGTCCTTTTAAAGCTCTTGAACATTGGGGTTGGAGAAGTGACTCCATTGGTAGAGCGCTAGCCAATGAGCAGAAGCATCAGGAACCAAGTCCCAGTCCTGATCTCTGACCAAACAAAACAAAACAAAGACAAAACAAAGACACAAATGCAATCAAAAGCAACAAAGAACAAAGTAAAACAGCATCTAAAATCTCACCTGTTCCTAAGAAGTAATGTTGATGCTACTGGAGGGCCAGACAGATTCCTGCCTCCGGAAAAAGAATTTAGGCAAGTCAAGAAGCAATAGAAAGGCTTGGTAGGAAAAGAACACGCTTTCAGTAGACTACTACTAGCTCCAGTTCCACCCCACAGGCCAGAGGTAGTCGCTGGTAAACGGTCTCACAAGGTTAAAGGCATAAAATGAGCATAGGTCCATCTGATCCCCAGGGTATGGAAGTGGAGGCTCTAGTGGTAGAGCACCAGTGTTGAGCCAAACAGCTAAACAAGACTGTGAAACTCTAAGTTCAAGTCCCAGTACCAGCCCAAAAGAGAAATAGCTGCACAGTATCACTTAGACAAGGATCTGATGAGTAACTGGGGAGTTTAACCCCCAAAAGAATGTCAGAGTACACTCCGTATCAACTCTGCCCTTACATATCTTATTAAAACATAAGATTACAAAAGCCAAGTTATACTTTGGATTAATATGACACAATTTTTCTGGGTACAACAAAAGTCAGACTATCCTTCTAAAAGAGGTTTATTTATATCTTGTGTGGTACAAAGTTAACTATTACTAATAAATGTAGTGGCTTAGTTAACTAGTTAACTACATTTATTAGTTAACTATTACTAAAAGATATAATTATTAGATAAGAGGAAAACAAAACTGCATACTTAATATAAGTATACAGATATCCATAACAAAATATAAATAGTAGGACCTTTTTTATTGCAAGGCTTGAATCCTTCTAGATGACATTTCCCAAGATGCACGTGGATGGGATGAACCTCCTGCCTACTTTCAACTCTCCTAACCATCCACTGAAATGAATGGAGGAAAGTCCATCAGGGATCCTGCCTGAGGGAGAAAGCTCCAACCTTGTGACACTGGCCTGTCCTGGGTTGGCTCCTAATGCAGTTGCTGAACTGTAGGTGACCTGGCTGTGAAGAAACATGAGTCTGATTCTAGTCAGAAGATTTTTACCTTTCATAAGTTTTGTCGCTTCAAGTATAGTACTCAGGAAATCCCATTATATGTGGTTTTCATTCTTTAGCCTCTGGGGAAAGTCCTCAGGGCCAACTGTGCCACTTGGCAGGATCCTCTCCCACCTCCTAGGTCTTCCTAGCCTTTCATGGCCCACCCAGCAGCTCCTCTGGCTGAAGGGGCTTCAGAAAGTCCTACCACTTATATAATTCTCTAAGAAATCTACATCTAGCATCACTCATGGATAGGGCCTTATCCAGTGTTCTGTTACTGACTGATATTCCAAAGTCTTTCTCTAACATCAAAATGGGAGTTTGGGAAACTTCTTTCTCCAGACAAGTTAAGAAACAATTACTTATGATCACTTTTTTGTCATCACTTTTCTCTGTTCTCTCTGTCTCTGTCTGTCTCTGTCTCTGTCTCTCTCTCTCTCTCTGTCTCTCTCTCTCTCTTCCCTCTCCTTGGCCAGCTAGCATGACCCATGGGCAGATGCTGCAGCTGGAAGAAGCTCATTATAGAGACTGTCTAATTGCCTAACTGTGCATTGAGGATGCTGAGGATGCTGTGCTCAGATTTTGTTTTTTGATCCATCTCTCTGTCACTATGGAGGCACAAAATATAATCTGACAGCATATTCCTTCCTTCCCCTGTTTCTTTGAAGAATATTCAGTTCTGATGGGCCAAGTACACAATGAATGGTTTGGTTCAGGAGAAAGTACAGTTACAAAATCTAAACAAAACCTTTTATTTGGTAGAGAGAAAGAATAGGAGGGAGATTGCGTGGCACCACTGTGGGAGGGGACAGGAAGGGACTAACCCTCCGGGCTTCAAAGGCCCTGTTTCTTTAGTATTCACTTCCCACTCATTGCCTTAAATATCTATTCTTTTATGTTGCTGCATCTTTGTAATCAGTTCTTGTCAGAGAGAACTGTATTGTGAATTCACACCTTGGCATTCTTTAGCTCTCTGACTAGATGAGTTCATACAACCTAAAAGATGGACTTGAACAAAGTCCTGGGAGGAAAAATAGGAACCAAAAGGGAAGCAAGAAAGGTTAGTTCTAAGAAAGGGAAATTGATCAACTTTAGCCACAAAAGTCCTTGAATAAAGCTAGCAAATGGGATCCTTTTTCTAAATTTTATTTTATTATAAAGATACTGTATAGAACAAGACAATCTGTTGAAAATGAACATTACAACTTTGGGGGGAGAGAGAGGAGTTGGGGAGGTAGGGAGAAAAGGGGTGGTAGGGGGAAAACAAAGGAGGGGGGTAACAATGCTCTATAGGAAATGAACCCATTACCTTGCTCATGTAACTGTAACCCCTCTGTACAGCATCACAGAGGGGTTACAGTTACATGAGCAAAGTAATGAGTTCATTTCTTGTTGAGCATTGTTACCTCCTCCTTTGTTGTTCTCCCACTAGCCCTTCCCTCACTCCCCGCCCCCAAAGTTGTAAAGTTCATTTCCAATATAGTGTCTTGTGGGTATCATTGTTGCAATGGGTCATCCTGTATCCTTGTTTCAGCATTTTGTTATTCCTCTTCCCCTCCCCAAATTAGACAAATGTATATACAAGATGCAGGGTACCAAAATCAAGTACAGTGACAACAGGGGATATGCCATAGGGGGAAGAACATATGAAAGAAACAAAAAAAATCACATAATACATTAAAAATAACAACAAAGAAAGACCTCTTGTGTCCATATCTTGGGGTCATTTCACTTAGCATCTTCTTATATGGTCATATGTACATGGCCACTAGACACATGAATAAATGCTCAACTTCTCTGTCCATAAAAGACATGCAAATCAAAACAACATTGAAATTCCACCCAATTCTATTCCCAATTTGACTGGCCATTATCAAGAAAACAAATAATAACAGATGCTGGCGGGGATGTGACCAAAAGAGAACACTACTATACTGTTGGTGGGAATGTAAACTAGTTCAATCACTCTGGAAAACAGTATGGGGGTTCCTCAAAAGACTAAACATAGAGCTCCCCTATGATACAGTAATCCCACTCCTGGACATTTACCCAAATGACTACAAACACTAAAGCAACTAAAGCAACCAGCACAACTATGTTCATTGCAGCAGTCTTTACCATAGCTAAGATATGGAATCAACCCAGATGTCCCTCAGTAGATGAATAGATCAAGAAAATGTGGTATACACATACACACACACACACACACACACACACACACACACACACACACACAATGGAACTCTATGCTTCCATCAGAAAGAGTGACATCATCCCATTTGTTATGAAATGGAAAGACTTGGAAAAAATCCTATTAAGAGAAGTAAGCCAGACCCAAAGAAATATAGGTCCCATGGTTTCCCTCATTTGCAAATGGAATCCTTTTTGCAGGCCTCAATTACACACTGGCTCACAGAATTAATAATCTCGGTATTGAAATTCATTTTCAGAGTCTAACATGCTCTCATAGCTCTAGCTATAGGGAGAGCATCAGGGACCAGTAGAATCCCAGCCCAAGTGTGGCTCAGGGGGTCCCCCCAGGCTCATAGAGCTAATACTATATTCTTACTCCCATATGTATAGTTAGAATGGAAATTGGTAGCACTTAATGCTTGCATTGGTTCCTTGACCTGTGGGGTGAGCTATAATGGGGGGAAAGGCCAAAGAGAAGTCTTTAAAACTGCCCACATTGTACACTGCTAGCAGCTGTAGGCCTGGTAGC
>NW_024871460.1:18105000-18427500 GCF_019054845.1 Dipodomys spectabilis | reverse complement strand
TAATTTCAAAATATTGTGATCAAACTAGTTAACAAAAGGATTTAATGTTTTATTTAAAAGAGTTTAGGGGGCAAAAGCATTGTTTATCCCACTAAATTCAGCAGCAACCAAGCCACCACAAAAAAACAAAGTCTTCATAATCAATCTATTCTCATTCTCATTGAGAAGTGTTGAAAATGGTGATTTCATTATCTGAAATGATTCTTTGTCCTCATTCAGAAAGGGAAAGCATCTGCTCTCTAATAATAATGCCATGGGAAAAATCACCACAGAAACCATTTTGCATTTCCTTCTGGGATGAATGTGAAAACCATGTAACTTTCTAGGGCATCCTCAAAGGGAAAGGCAAATGTAAATCCATCAACAATACTGTCTTCTAAACTAAGTTGCTACCAATGAATCTTATTTGCATATTTACTGTTACTGGGTAAAGCACAATTTATATTGATGGTGTTTCTTTAAACATAGAGTGAGAAAACAGTAGTTATAGAGCATGCTAGAGTTTATTCACTCAACAGCATAGAAAAATATATGTTGGTAACTCCACATAAATAACTGGCGTTCATAGAGAAATGTTACTTCCCTCCTTGAGCTAAGAATGAGATTTTTTTTCACGATACTTTGGTAGCAACAGGCCACAAGATTGGCTATAAATTATTATGGTTTGGATATGAAATGACTCTCACATACTCATGTATTGAAGACTTAGTTCTAACAGCAGTGTTCAGATCTCATCGATGAGCTCAAAGCTTCACGTGCTTTTGAGAGGTGGGACCTACATGGTAAGAGTAGATCACTAGGAGTGTGGCCTTGAGGAGTACTTTTGGCTTTAGTATTCTCCTCTCTCCCCTTTCCCTCCCTTCCCCTTTCTTTTCCCCCTCATCCTCTCCTTTTTTCCCCTCTCCTCTGTTCTCTCCTTTCCCCTTTGCTTCCCGCCCACCCCCCTTCCTTCCTTCCTTTCTTCCTGGACATAATGCCCTAAGCAGTTTTGCTCCATTATGCACTTCCCACCACGATGATTTGCTCACACAAGCTCGCAGTAATGAGGCCAAGTGGCCAAGGACTGATGCCTCTGAAATTGTGAGACCAAAGAAATACTCCCTCCTGTAGGTTGATATCTCTAGGGCATTTTGTCACAGCGACAGAAAGCCAACAGACGCCATACACGGTGGATGAGCAACTTAAGCTGGCCATGTCATTTCATCAGAATACCATTCATGCCTCTCTACGACCATTTCACTCAAGAGTTCATTTAAATTAAAATATATTTTCTTGAAAAGGTAGATTTGGGATGCTTCCGCCATTAGATCTCCTGTCTTACCATATGTTGTCTGGAGAATACTATCTATAGTTAGAAAACAAAATTCTGAGGACACATCCAGAGAAAAGCATATTTTAGAAATTGTGTTTTTACTTACTTATAAAAAGTATAATTTTTATTTTTTTATTTTATTTTTTGGTTGGTAGTGGGACCTGAACTCTGGACCTGGGCGCTGTCCCTCCACTCTTCAGCTCAAGGCTAGCCTCTATCATTTGAGCCACAGTGCCACTTTTGGCTTTTTCTGCTTATGTGGTGCTGAGGAATTGAACCCAGGGCCTCAGGTATGCAAGTCAAGCACTCTACCACTGAGCCACCTTCCCAAATCTATATAAAAAAATATAATTTTTAAAGCAACCAAAATTAACAAAAAATATCCAGAAATAGATTCTCTAATCTTATTGTTTATCCCTTATACAGATTTAAATGCATACAATTTTTTGGAAGATTACTAATTTTTTTTAACCAAGAATATGGAAAACTTACAAAGGCAGGTTAAGGCTAAGAGCTCTAGAGTAAAAATCTATTTTCAAATTGTCACCCATTATAAATAAGAACATTCCTTACCCTCAAAAAGATCATTAAATCTAATCAGGAAGATATAAAGAGAACTGCAAAACGACTATCAAGAAGCTGAAACATGTCTGATTGTGGAGGGTGAAGGCTCATGGAAGGGGATAGATAAGTGGAGAAAGGAATGGTAGGTGAATTCAGTCATAAAGCCCAAAATACATATGTGAAAATGGAACTAGGAAACTTGATCCGTCTGGTAGAAAAGATAGGTGGGAGGGGGAAATAATGGAAAGGGTGACTGTGGTCAGGATGCAATGTACACATGAGTAGACATGTTCAATTGAAACTCTCTTGTACAGTTAGTGGATGATAATAAGAAATAACAAAAAAGAATTTCAATATATTGCTGTGATAGGAAAGACAATAAATTTGACATGTATGTCTGCAGGCGGTCTTGTGAGCAATACAAATGTGCATTGATGCTCTGACAAGAGGAAGAGTTCTAGGAGTCACTAATGTGTTTACACAAACACCAGGGAAATAATGGAATCCCTTCAGAAAAGTATGCAGTAACAGAAGAGAAAGAATGCGGCCCAACGATAGAGGCGGAAGACACCAAGACTAGAAGACGCCGAGAGGGCTCCACTTTCATCTGCTGTCTTAAGATCCATGAGCCAAGAAACAAGGGAGCAGCCAGGAAGTGGTCCCTCATGCCTGTAATCCTAGCTACTCAGGAGGCTGAGATCTGAAGATCACAGTTCAAAGCCAGCCCAGGCAGGAAAGTCTGTGAGACTCTTACCTCCAATAAACCACCAGAAAACTGGAAGTGGCGCTGTGGCTCAAGTAGTAGAGCACTAGCCTTGAGCTGAAGAGCTGAGGGACAGCACCCAGGCTCAGAGTTCAAGACCCACAACTGCCAAAAAAAAAAAAGAAAAAGGAAAGGAAAGAAACAAGGGAGCAGGTCAGATGAATGGGAGAGGAAGAGTTAACACTAAAGAGTCCTAGTAACACCAGGTATTGCTCTCACCACATCACATTCTTATTCTTTTTTTTTTTTTTTTTTTTTTTTGGGTCCGGTCGTGGGGCTTGAACTCTGGGCCTGGGCACTGTCCCTCAGCTCTTCAGCTCTAGGCTAGCGCTCTACCACTTGAGCCACAGCGTCACTTCCGGCTTTTTTCTTTTTGCTTATGTGGTGCTGAGGAATCGAACCCAGGGCCTCTGGCATGCAAGGCAAGTGCTCTACCACTGAGCCACCTTCCCAGCCCCCACATTCTTATTCTTATCAGTATTATCCTATTTAATTCTCACAGTAGCCCATGGTTTTAAAGGAGATAAAGTAAGGCAGGTGCTTTGTCCCATTTATTAAAGTGAGAAACTGAGGCACGGGTTAAACAGTGCCTTCAGAATTGCATAGTAAATGATAGTGTGAGGATGCCAGGTCTGATGATGCCCCCTCCCCAATTCCTACTATTTTATTTGACCTCCAGAGAGGCAGGAAAGAAGTGCCACTGTTCGTAATACTCAACCCTCATCACAATGGAAGTCTTAAACCTAGACAAGTTGAATCCTCAGCTGTTTTAAGACAGTGATAGAAGATCGCTGGTAGAGGATTTCTGGTTTCAACTTTCCACAAGATAGAGATACTTACATATGCTGAAAGTATCCAGTCAAACCTGACTCCATATTTGATTTCCTTCTAAAAGGTCATGCTGGCCTAAGACCATGTTTGTTCATTCAGCAGAGGCCTGGTTTACCTGTACACAAACTAAATTAAGAGTCTGTTTGGTGATATGAGGGAAAGTCTTAACAATGCCCTGTCCCAGAGGTATTTTTTGTTGTTGTTGCTGCCTAAGTTGATAGGATCTGTGTACTACAAAAGAATAAACAGCTGTGCTGTTTTTTGGTTTTATTTTAACCACATTACACTACAAAAGGAGACAGAATTGGTGTTTCATATGCTGAAATTTGAGTTCATTCTTAGATTTCTAGAAGAGCAAAGTTAGCTTTTAGCAGAAATAAAGTTTTAAACTCTCCAAGATTTGTTTGTTTTTTTGGGGGGGGTGTCCAGTCGTGGAGCTCGTACTCTGGGCCTGGGCGCTGTCCCTCAGCTCTTCAGCTCAAGGCTAGCGCTCTACCACTTGAGCCACAGCGCCACTTCTGGCTTTTTTCTTTTTGTTTATGTGGTGCTGAGGAATCGAACCCAGGGCCTCAGGCATGCAAGGCAAGCGCTCTACCACTGAGCCACCTTCCCAGCCCCAAGATTTGTTTTAAAGTCAGTACGAATTGATTAGTGATATGAATTATTGTTATTTCCTGTACCAATCATGACTTTTTAAATATCTGAAACATATTTCATGGCTTTTGAGGGAAAAGAGCACGTGGTAAAATTACAGATGACATAGGTAAAAGTAAGTTCTTAAAATAAAATGATTTGACATCCCAAGATTACTTACCATGGATTCCATCCCATTCCTTACCTTTGTATAGATGACAAAGAATTTTACTACTTAGAATGACAGCACTACTTTTATGTGAGACCGTGTGTCCATCTGATCAATTAGTTTTTTTAAAAATCTAGTTCGTGTTACAATACACTGAACCCTTATCTTATCAGCAAATAGAAAAGAAAGCAATTTACAAATCATGTGGAATAAGTGGCTTGAGTGATTTTTGGTCCTCGCCCCAGATCTGCTCAGTCAGACTTTCTGAAGGTGGCCCAGAACTTGCATATCTAAATACACAAATGATACTTATGCACTCCAAGGTTTAAACAGCTGTTGGATTTGTTTATGGTCAGCTTGGTCTGTGAGTCATGTTGTAACCAGGTTCCACTGTAAATGCCTCATTTTGAAAATGCGTCTTGGCTGAATGTCCAGACTCATGGCTGAGTCAGTTCATGCTCACTGCACGAACGAAGCTCCCTGAAAGCAGTCTCCTATTTCCCACTCTTGTCCTCACCTATTCCTGCGGAGCCAGGCTTGGACATCTTGAGTTTGCATCAGAAGGCAGTGTGTGAGCTACGCTCATCATTCTGGTCCATCATCATCTGCCAAGGTTCAAACTTTGCACCTCATTTGTCAGCAGAGTTGCAAAGACATACCGCATGTGCCCAGCCTAATCATCTCAGAAAATAAGCCTCCAAGCGGCACGCGATGAGCAGTGCATGCTGAATATAACACAGCTTTTATGAAGAGTCTGACCTGACCATAAAAGAGCCAGCCATTACTTAAATTGGTCAGCAGTTAACACCCAGCAAGGCCGCTCAGCCATGACTGACACTTGGCCCCCTCGCTGTCTTTCTTGGTGTCTACACTCAGTTCCAATGCAGATTACTCATATTTCATTACATTGAAACTCTTTAAACCCTAGGCCAATATGTACTCCTGCTTTATAGATGAGAAAATCCGAGAAAACATCTCACTCAAAAGCTAATGAAGAGTGGAGTTGAGATTTTCCCCCATCTGTCTGTCTGACTAAAGCATTTCACCTTTCCCCTCAGCTACTCTGTGTGACTCCCTGCCCAGTGCTCTTCAATGTACCACACATACTCTGAACCTTGGTCTTTGCCAAGTGCACCTGGAAATACCTACAGGTGATCCTTTCCACTCTCTTCACTTCACTCCCTTTTCCCTTATGGAACTCTAAAGTAGAAAGGAGATATTCCTTCACCTGCCCCTATGCCTTCCTGCCCAGCCATTTGGCATGAGCTCTTGGATCTATGATCTCCCAACAGGATATTTGTGAAAGATGTGGGCCTTCGGGTGGAATAATCCCTGTAATTTATTCCTGTCACAGGAAACTTGATTATTAGCTAAATCACAACAGGAAACCAGACATTCAGGAGTAATGCAATCAAACATTTTACTTGGTCCAAACATACCTTCAGACTGGAAAACAATTCTAGCTGTTATCCAATCTGAATCACTGTGTTCTTTGTATTGTAAGCTCAAGTACCTGATGTACTGTTTCAAGACAAAGGTTCTGGTATGAACATTAAGCATTCCTAATGGTTTCAGTTAAAAGGCAATAAAGTAGTACAGAGGTCCCAACTGCTATAACCCCTCCCAGGAAGGACACTGGGATACGGTTCTAAAATTATAGGCAGGCAGGGAAGCCCAATGGCAAAACTTAGGAGTGCCTTGGAAGCCTTCCACCACTAGGAGATGAGGCTTCTAGGAAGACAGCTGACTGCTCAGAACCTCCTTGTCTCTTCTGCCAAAATGCAGAGAAGCCAGGGTTAACCCAGGCTTGGTGGGAAAGAATGCTTATGAAGGATCCTAGAATTGCTGAGAATCTGAGTATCTTACATTTTAATGTTTTGTAAAGAATGTAATCAGAGTAGGAATATTGAAACCACTCTATGGATGAGGGTTGCAGAATGAAAAAATAATGATGTTATTTTTGATTGTTTTTAAAAGGGGAGGTAATTTTAATTAAGACGTATTTGCTCTAATAGAAACCATGGGAAAGGGTGGGTTTGGTTATTGGTACCTAATAATTTCTGCCTCAGAGCAGAAAATGGAAGATAGGAGACTGCAAGACTGGTCCAACCATGTATCAGTATCTTTAAAACCACAGGATGTAGCTCAGTGTAGAACATTTGCCTAGCGTACATACAAGGATCATGTAGCCACATATAGCAGCAAGAGAATCTGGAAAATCAACTATAAGGTATTCCCAACTTGTATCTTTAGAAATAGGCAACTATTGTTTAGAAGGGTTTTGGAGTGGATAGCTAAGATTACTGTCTTTAGGGAACCAATAAATTAAAATGAAAATGAAAATAAAAATTCTTCCCCTAAAATGTGCCTCAAGTGCTACAATGCCTGCTTAGTAAGCACAGGCCCTGGGTTCAAACCCCAGAACCACACACATATATACCAAGTGCAGTCATAATATTCAGTGCATAGCGTATAAAGCTAAGATAATTGAGGGGAGGGAATGGATTGGGCAGGGTGGGGGGTGGGGGAGGAATAATTTTAAAAAACGGGTGACATCGATCAAGATGCATTGTACTTATAAACTGAGCTGTTGAATGGTAATTACTTTGTATAATTAAACATAACACCAAAAAACAATCTAATCAACAAATAGACAAGTGAACTGAACTGACACATCCCAGAGGAAAAAGTACAAATGTCCAATAAGTACATTTTGGTTCAGTTTTCTCCCCCTATGGGGTGGTGGAGGTGAATTTGTTCAAGGAACACTGTGTACGTGGATGGAGATATCACAATGAAACCTGGTGTTATAAATATATGTAACTCAAAAAACTTGTAATTAAAAATTATTCCTCTAAAATGATAGAAATGATTTTAGAATGTATCTAAAGTTTTAGTAAAAAGAAAATTTCTTATTTAAAAGGCAAAAACAATATTCTTCCCCCTATCCCCCCCAAAAAAAACTTGTCCATACATACATTTTCACATAGTTACAAAGAACAAGCAATAGAAAAGATTAGCATCAAACTTCTACATTCCTCTGATCAACCTTATCCCAGAGACCAATCATGGGTATGTATAAAGATAGATAGACAGACAGACAGATAGATAGATTTGACACATGTGCAAATGCAGATATGAATGTTCATTGAATATGCTTAGAATAGCAAGCAGTTGGAGCAAGCCATGCACGCCTCCCTGCTGTGCAGGGAACTGAGGTGGATTACAAAGTCCATCTAGAGAAAACGGTCCTCCCTGCTTTGCATTATCTTCTTTATGTTTTGTGTCTCCATGGGCAAGGTTTCATGACACCCCTCTTTTATTGTATGCCAGCTCTGGGGCTTGAACTCTTGCCTAGGCACTGTCCTTGAGCATTTGTGTTCAAGGTGAATGCTTTACCACTTGCTCCATAGCTCCACTTCCTGATATTTTAGTAATCAGAGAGGAGTCTCATGGACTTTCCTGCCCTGGCTGCCTTTTGAACTGAGATCCTTATATCTCAGCCTCCTGAGTAGCTAGGATTACAGGAATGAGTCACTGGAGACCACTTGAACCCCCTCTTTTTGCTTGTTTGTTTTTGACTTTTTTATTGTAAAGGTGATGTATAGAGGGGTTGCAGTTACATAAGTCAGGGAATGAGTACATTTCTTTTTGAACAGTGACACGTCTTCCCTCATTTTCTCCCAGTCTGAAACTTCTCTTTTAAATACCACCTTCACCCTTGTTCTACTGGGAGGGTTTGCAAAATGATCTCTATGCTGCATACAGAATCTCCAGCACACCTACCACATCAGTCTTTTCTCCTTGAATTGATTCTCTTTTAAGAGACCCCATGCAAACACACGTGGATCAGCTACCACATAGCCTCAGTTTTGTGTCTCAATAGGTGGAGCCCTACTGCAAATGATAACCAGACAGAATTCTGTCTGGACAAAGTAGTCTTTAAAGACAGGGAAGCATCAAGGCTAGACCCTCAAGCTGTCCATTGGGAGACACAATATAGCCTGAAATCTCCCCAGACTGAAGATTCTTCCTAACACAGTGACACACCACACTGCAAAATCTACTTGTAAAACAAAAGGGGATGGTGACATTGTCTGAAAAGAAATGTACTCTTTACCTTACTTGTATAACTGTAACCCCTTTGTATATCACTGTTATAATAACAATACATTTTAAAGGGGAAATTATTCATTATTAAGCCTGTGATTTGTTCATTAGCCTTAAAGGAAATGTTCAGGATAACAACAATAACAATTACAACAATAATAATAATATTATTAAACCCTCATGGATAATAAAGATCAACTGAATTTCATTTGCTCCTGATTTCAATAGCAAAATAAAGCTATCTTATTTGTTAAGGAAACATGAGAATATGTATCAGGTAACCAAAAATGATAGATGTTAAAATGTTCTACGGTTGGTCTGCAAAATGGAAATGGAAATACACAATTGAAAAAATTGTTAAAAGTGACAAAGCAGGAAGCCAGTAAGCTTCGTTTTATAGGAATCATCGACTTCCGGGTCTCTTTAAGCAAACATGAATGTCCCAGCATAAACCTAAAAATGTAGTTTTACATAGAAACAATCGTTTGAAATAACAGCCTCATTTATTGACTACTCAGTCTGTGCTGGGTGCTACTTTAAGTGTTTTGTGTGTTTTATATACCACACAAGAAGTATATACTATGTACTTTTTATGTACAGTTTATAGATCATGAACTTGAGGTATATATATATATTTGGGGGGGGTCTGGTCGTGGGGCCTGAACTCTGCACTGTCCCTCAGCTCTTCAGCTCAAGGCTAGCGCTCTACCACTTGAGCCACTGCACCACTTCCGACTTTTTTCTTTTTGCTTATGTGGTGCTGATGAATCGAACCCAGGGCCTCATGCAAGGCAAGCGCTCTACCACTGAGCCACCTTCCCAGCCCCAAACTTGAGGTATATTGAAGGCAGTTAATTTTTCAAAGTCACCCAGACAATGAGGAGAATCTGAAAGTTGTCTTTCCTTCGCCTCTCTGCTTCCTCCAGCCCCAGGGATGGCAGGAAGCCAGGACGTGGCTCTGGGGCCTGTGCTTTTATCTCACAATGCAACACCCCATATTTTAAGGTACTCTGTGGATAGACTAAATTAAGAGAGACTTATGTTTCATAAAATGAAGCATCATTGAATGACACCCTCACTGCCAGCTCACGGGAAACCTGTGGCGCTCTCTACCCTCTCCACCTAACTGATGGATAAGAAAACACCAAAGTCACAGTGGCTAGTCCAGGGCTCCTGACTCTTCACATAGACACATAGCATTTTGTGGTCCCACAACTGCTTGGGATCTATTTGCAGAAAAAGATTCATTTTCTTTCATTCTGTACAAACACAGGGTTTCCCTGTGCCACTGTCCCTAGACTTGTCTCTCAGTGATCCTGGACATATCTGGCCAAGGGCGCAGTTTCCTACAGGTTCCTGATGGAGTTTGGGTCCTGAAGAGCCAGGGCTGAGCATGCTATAGATATTCCTACTGTCCAGAAGCCTTGCTCAACCTGATAGAGCTTTTCTGGCAATGGATCTTCCTGCTTTGCCATCTCCCTCTTCAGTTCCAGCAGAGAGCAAGCTAGTGGCTCAAGAGCTCCACCTTGAGGAAGTCAGATGGAGGCTTCTAGCAAGACATTGCTATCTTCTTCCTGAACAGGTGTACTCTCACAGGAAGTACAAGGTAAGGGATGGGGAATGGGATCAGGGGAGCAGCTAGGTCTACCTCTGGCACTGCCTGAGAGGAAGGGAACTTAGCATGATGTAGCTATATCCCTGACTCCTTGTCTCCCACCACCCCAGCCTAGGGGAAGGCCAGAAGCCACTGCAGTCTTGGCTGGCTGGCTTTTGCTCAGCTCCATGCCAGGCACATGGAGATCAGCAACTGATCTCCATCTGCTATGTTGGTAGCAGCTGGCAAGATGCTGAAGCTATTCCTCTCCTTCAGAGAATTAGATGCAATTAGCTTCGCTAATTTCCTCCCATCATCCCTGCTCACCAAATCCCACTGGCTGCAACAGCACTTCCTGCCAGCTGTTAGCAGCATGCCCCCCGCCCCTCTGCGGGCTTCTCCCCTGAGTCTGACCCATTCCTGTGGCTCTCACCACCCCACCAAGGCTACCAGCCCTCTGAGGTGGCTGCCGCCAGCACTCAGCAGTGTTTGGGGGATGAACCTTCTAGGGAAAGCATTAGATTTAGTATCAGTCAGGACATGGGGTTGTGATTCTATCAAACTCCCTTTAAGTGAAGGAGTAGAAGCTCTCTAAACTCATCTGGAAAATGAGGGCAATAGTTCACATACTTTGGTTCTGATGGGTATACCTGGTGAGGGCAGACATTTCACGGGCTCATCTCCATCACCTCTACTGTGCCTGGCACTCCATAAATATTTGTGGAGGGAAAAATTACCTTCCTTATAGGATTGCTAGAAGATTGAGACGGCATCTATGAAACCTGTGGGTCAGGAGTATGCTCTGGGTCAATGAATGGCCTCTGGCTCTCAATTATTCTAGTGACATGACAGTCAGCTTCCTGCTTCAACTAATTAGGACTGTCACACATTCATTTGTCAAATAAATCGTCAACTAATTAGGACTGTCACACATTCATTTGTCAAATAAATCTTCCTGAGCAACTGCTACATGTTACACAGAACAATTCATATGTTTTTTGTTTTTATTGATGTTTGTGGTACAGGAGATCAAATCCAGAGTCTTGTGCATGTCAGGCAAGTGCTCTACCACTGGGCTACATCCCAATCCCAGGATAATACATAGTGCTTACACAAAAGTGGTTCAACTGCAATCTCAGTGTTATCATTTGCTAAATGGTCCTAAGTATAGACTGTGATAAGTATGGAAACTAGTCTGTAAACATGAAGGAGGAAGGGAAGTCTGGGAAGGAATAAATGCTCTGCATTATTCTCTGTGACCCATTGACAAGCTGGATCCCAGGAGATGATAGATTTTACCATGTGGCAGGGGTAACCTCGGAAGAGAGGCTTTATGAGTTCATTTGCTCAAATGTGAAAAAGCTAGTTGTATCTGGAAGTTGCCTCCCACAGGCAAGACGCACATGCTCTCTACCTTTCCTTACTCTCCCTCTCCCCTACCCTCTCTCCTCTTCCTTTGCTCCCTCTTTTACTCCCCCTCTCTGAAAACTATGTAGAAGTCAGCGTAAGTCCTCTGGTATTTTAGGCTTCACATCAAGAGATCCAGACCATAGATGACAGGAATAAGAAGCAGGCACTGCTTTGTGTGCTGGCACTGAAGCAAGCGCTTTCGTTTCTTTTTTCTTTTGTTCTTTTGTGATCTCTTTTTTATTATTTTGTTTTGGGGTGTGTGTGTGTGTGTGTGTGTGTGTGTGTGTGTGTGTGTGTGTGTGTGTGTGTGTGTTGGAGCTTGAACTAAGAGACTAAGCATTGTCCTTTTTTATCCATTCAAGGCTGGCACTCTACCACTTTGAGCCACATTCCATTTCTAGCTCTTTGGAGGTTAATACTTTCCTGGGCTGGCTACTAAACCATGATTCTCATGTCTTAGCCTCCTGGGGAGCTAGGATGACAGGCTGAACCACTGGAACCCAGATTTTTCATTTTAAGACAGGGTCTCAGTCTATAGCCTAAGCTGGTACCCAGCCACAATCATATCTTGATTGGTCACTATTTTATTACACTGAGTTCTGGGCAGGACTTCTCAGGAAACTCCTCCAAACTCCTTAGGTAAGTCTTAACATTTCAGCCTGGAGACCACAAGATGTAGTCTACAGTTCCCAAAATTTTTAATAAATGCAAATTCATGCCATTCTGGTGTCAATTGTACTAATACTGTACCTAATACCTTTTTGTCAGTTCATATAATTTATTGCAGTTAGAACATAATTTTAAAATTCACCATCACACCAATAGTACAAGACTAAACATCATTATAATTATTCCCCCTCAGGAAAACAAAACATAGTAAGATTGTTAAGGCTAAATGCCAGTCTAAGTTTTAGAACAAAGGCTGAATGGGAGCCTAAGTACAGGTAAAAGCAGTAGCTCACAGTGACCTCAAAAGAAAGTCCCAGAGAAAGTCCATATTCTCGCAGATAGTCTTCTCTAAATTAATATTATTTTAACATAAACTGTATTTAAAAAAAAAACTAGAGGGGCTGGGAAGGTGGCTCAGTGGTAGAGCGCTTGCCTTGCATGCCTGAGGCCCTGGGTTCGATTCCTCAGCACTACATAAGAAAAAAGCTGGAAGTGGCGCTGTGGCTCAAGTGGTAGAGCACTAGCCTTGAGCTGAAGAGCTGAGGGACAGTGCCCAGGCCCAGAGTTCAGGCCCCACGACTGGACCAAAAAAAAAACAAACAAACAAAAAAAAAAACTAGAAACTCTTCAAGTAACTAAAGATAATGCTCCAAGGCCATTTTCACAGCTTTGTTGTTGTTGTTTTAAATGCCATCACAGCCAAATTAATACTTTTTAAATTACTTTGTAGCTAACAAAATCCTTTCAAAGAATATTTATTCCACAAATATTATTATCAACAAGTACCAATGACACTCACAGTTCCTCTGTCTACAACACATTGCCACTTGAGCCAGGCTCCAGCTAGAGTGCGCTACTCCTCCAAGAACTGATGCTTTTTTCTTTTGTTCTTTTGTGATCTCTTTTTTATTATTTTGTTTGGGGCCCCAGAAAGCCTTGGGGCAGGCACTTCAGAGGATGAAAACTTCAAATTGACATTAGTACATGATCTGCTGACCTACGCACCCTCATTACACTCCTTTGTACTGGCAGCGTATAAATCAGTGGGTCCCCTCAGTGAAAAGATGATGAGTCACAGCCATGTTGTACTGATAGCCATTAACATCCTCCAGTTGTGTGGCCTTGGACGAAGAACTTCACTTCTGCAAGCATCCGGTCCCTTACCAATAATACTATGAGCAAGTCCTTGGAAAATTAGTGCTCTAATGGAATGATTACAATGGCACAATTGCAAAATCACCCTGTGAACAAAGTTTGATTTCACTAAGAATTTAAAGTTTCAGGAGACAGTGAAGCACATATTCATATTACAGAACTTGAGCATTACAATTCATGATGAAGAAATATGGTTATGAAGAACACGCTCTGTGTCTCAACCATTAGACAACTAAGTAATAGAGTATACTTTAATAGGCAGCGAACAAGGGATGAGGTCATGAGAGTTGGCACGGGAGGTAGAAAGCCCAGATGCACCTTAAGTACTACCTTGCCATAAACAAGTCCCCTAGAGAAATGGTAGAACACCAGGACTGCTGTTTTTCCATTGCAGGTGCTAATTCTCCACTGCCCTCCCTCCACACCTCAGTCAGTGAGGTTTAAGTGACACCTTCTCAGCTATTTAGTCATGGCACCATTATCCCCATAGCATACAATATAGCCCATTCCTGGTCTCGGCTCATTTGTCCCCTCCCCCTCAACCTTCTCCCTGAGCCTTTGCTGAGCCTTTGCTGACTCCCCTGCCCCAAAATCAGACTGCTCTTATATCCTACCAGAACTTCTGCTATCAGCAGCAGGGTGTTGCCCTGGGAGCTCTCCTTCCCACACAGCCAAAGGGAGGGTTCATTTTCTCCCTCCTGCTGTGGACCTCTGAGGACCATGAGAGTTAAGCTGATATTTTCTAACTCCATCACCTCCTGATCATAAACACTCCATTCTTTCGTAACAAGCTGGTTCCTTTTGAGATGCACAACTCAGCTGTGTGCCCGTCCTCCTCCACAGTTCCTCTCTTTCACTGAAGACTTAAACTAAATTTGGGCTTTCAAAGTACACTCAAATTACAAAATATCCAATTACAAAATTTCTAATATCTCGGACACTGTTCCTTCTCTGCATTTTACAGTCTACAAAAAAATCCTAAGAGCAATATAGGCAGGGTGAAATTGATGCAAGTACATAATATGTATATATGTAACCATCAAAAATAATTACTACAAACTTGTACAATTTGTACTATTCTAATAAAAGAGAAATCCAGAAATCCCAAATGTAATAGTTTTCCAATATTTGTACCTAGTAGCCAGATGATGTTAGAATAAGTACACATTCAACAAGACAAACCAGATCTATTATTCCATCCTCCATAATTTCTTTCTCATACCTCTCTCCTCTACCCCTGTCCCTGATCTCCAAGAATATTAGTTCATCTGTTTCATAAAAAAGTTAGGTTTACAATGTCACTGCTGACCTACAGATATTCACATCACCATCTACCTACCTTCTCTAGACTCCTAGAACCACATTGGAATCACATCAGGAAAGTATCCATGGCCCTCAGAGCCAGCCCTCCGCCTAGACTTCTGGCCTTGTCATCTTCTCAGGAAGATTAAATCACTGACAAACACTCCTATTCTGATCTTTGCTAAGACTATACTAACTCTAATTTTCTCAATTCCAGTTCCTATTTTGATTGAGCTTAAAATCAACCCGCTGTACCATATCCTTCCCATTCTGAATTTCTATAATCTTTCAATTCCCTTTTGGTTTTTCTTATAACCAAGCCAAATCTTTCCTGAGCTCCTCCTTTTTATAGTTCTTTGCAGAAGTGCCAATCATTTTCCAACATACTTTGTGACAAGTACTTTGACAAGTACCATCTGTATACCCCCCCACACCTCCAGGATCTAGACTGTAGGGATGACATTAATAGGCTGTGTCACTCTCTGGATCCTGGTTGGTTTGGGATAATGGTGATCCTGGAAGGAGATAGGCAGGAAGAGGTGATGGTATTTATTCCCTAGCTCTTTCTCAGCAACATTGTCTTGGGTTGCTGTCTCCCAAACTGAAGGTTACCTATTGTGAAGTTTATCTTCATGCACCTCTCCTCTGTGGCAATTCCCTCACTCAACACTGTATGTGTGTGTGTGTGTGTGTGTGTGTGTGTGTGCGTGCGCGCGCACACGCGCACACACACACACATGCACTGCTGATTGCATACAGGAACTCACACCTGCTAGGCAAGCACTTTATCACTGAGCCATCCTTCCCCGTTCCACACACACAGCCAGAACTTCACATCTTGAATTCTGCTGCCAACTTCTTAAGAGTCCAGACTTAGGGCTCCTATTTATCCTGAGTATCTCTGTGTCCAAACTCCACAAAGAAAAAGATGGGAAGGTTGCCTGTTTGCAGAATCAGGGTAGAGATAAACAAGAGGAGGTGTGAAAAAGCAATGTAGGAGAATAGAGACCAAGTTTACCAGGAACTTTAGTAGGACAGCCAGAGAGTGACAATAATAAGGTAACTGATTTTATAGAGGCCAATTTGCCTTGTGGTATGACATTTCTTTTTAGCAGAAGAAATAGATGCAAACTTGTAAAAACTTGGCCAGTGCATTTGGGGACTTTTCAATGTACAATAAAATGCAGAAGAACAGAATTCAGGACATAATGAGAGGGTTATTACTCATGATATGATTGGTTGTAGGATCTCAGATGAATGCAGAGGCTCATGAGTTGGGAGAAATGATGCAAAAGCACTGATTCGGTATAAGTAATGTGGTGGGAGAAAAGTTGAACAAAACTACAAATATGCACTGGTATTTGTACACAAATAGAGAATCTATATACATACATACGTGTATATATAAATATATATATATTCATTGGTTAGGGAAGCATCTGGTCTTATAAGTCTTACTCCCAAAAAAATACAAAACAACAAACAACAACAAAACTATGCACAAAAGGATATAGCTATGATCTAGTTTATTTCAACATACTAAATCAAAAATAATTATACTTTTTTGGAAAAAATATGAATTCTTTATGTGCAAAATTGGCTTGGTTGACCATAATGCATTTTATCAAAATATATTTCAGTATGCCAGGTGTAATAGAGCTTTCTATAACATACACAATAAATACAAAATAATTTTGCAAAATGACCAAAATTCAGAAAAAACAACAAAATTATAAATCAAAGTACATAAAAATATTGTCAGTTATCGATACTAAAAATCATTTTACAGTCTTCCCTTTTAACAAAGATTTTCTTTGACCGAATCAAGTCCCAAATTTGAAGAATTAAACTTTTCCTCCTCAAGGCTTCAGGAATAGCAGGCTCTCCTTCAAATCTACAACTGTCTCAACAGAACAGACCATGGAAGTGGAGAGGAACAGGCTCTTCAGGGAGAAGGGATCTGGAGTTGGCTCCAATTCACTCATCTTGGGCCAAATACATGATATCTAATTTTAGGACTAATTTGGTTTTTATGTAACCTGTTAGCAACTTCTTTTATCATGGAAAATTCTTATCTAGTATTTAGTCCTTAGCTGTACTTAAACTGTACTAAAGAAATTTGGGACATTAGGACACTTAAAAACAAAATGCAAATTTGTGAATATTAATTTTAATATGCATACTGCTACATTTTTTTCTTTTGGTAATCATTTTATCTATGTACAACTGAAAAGTAAAGTGGCAATCCAGAGTGGTGGCACACCCCCATAACTGCTGTACTTAGGAGGCTGCGACAGGAGGCTCACTTGAGCCCAAGAATTCAAGCCTAACTCAGGCGAACAGTAAGATCCCACTCAGTCAGTTGGAATTAGAATTAACTGGAGTTGGCATAAATCACCTCAGCCATGTTCTCAAGCTAAATATGGGAGGAATATCACTTGAAATTTTTATTTTAAATATGGATGTGAATAAACAAGTGAAAACAAATTTACAAACTTGTAATCCCAGCCCTCACGGAGCTGAGGCAGAAGGACTCCAAGTTCAAAGCCAGCCTGGGCTACATAGTAAGAGCCTGTCTCAAAAAAAGAAAAATGAATTAAATTAAAAATAAAGTAGCACCGGGTGCCAGTGGCTCATGCTGAGATCTGAGGATCACAGTTCAAAGCCAGCCCAAGCAGGAAAGGTTGCGAAACTCTTATCTCCAATAAACCACCAAAAAACTGGAAGTGGCGCTGTGGCTCAAGTGGTAGAGCTATATAGCCTTGAGCTGAAGAGCTGAGGGACAGTGCCCAGGCCCAGAGTTCAAGCCCCACAACTGACAAAAAAAAAGTGACAAAAGAAGCAGAATAATTTGCAAAATGCAAAATCATACCATAAAAATTCCATATAACACAATATAGCTGGAGCCAATTGCTTACTATTGTATTATTATATGTAATTTTACAGCAAAACCACTCCTGTTTGAAAAAACTGACTCAAACTTTTTTCCCCAAGTTCTAGCCATGATTCTACATGCTGCAATAAAATGTTTATAATAAACGCAGTTTGTCACAGAACTACAAGGTTCTATATTCCTAAATCATAAATTCAGCTTTAAATACCATAGCAATAATTTAAATACATGTACTGTAAAAAAGAGAAATCAATTGTAAACATACTTTATATTTTATTTGTGAAATAGTAAAAAGGGATTCCACAACTTTTTGATTCTTTAAGATCAAGAACAAAAGTACTAAGCATAATAACAAATGTACAACCTGGAGGCATGGAAAAGTATAGACTACTGAATATAATAAACCAGTGTATTAAAAATCCAGTATTTTCATTAGTAAGACCTCTTCCTCCAAAAAGTTATGCTACTGCTATTATAAATAAACTTCACATTAAGGCATCTGTCATTATGCATGAGAAAAAATTAAGGGAATAAGTACTGTAAAACTTTTCTATTATATTATTCTATTCTATTCTATTATTCTATTCTATTCTATTATTCTATATTATCAGTTTTAAATGTTTTCGTATGGTAGTAAATATCTTTGAACATATTATAAATATAATTCGAATGTTTCTCTATGTCACTGAATCATACACATTAACGTTGTCGTATGTGACATTTTAATGAACAAATAAGCAGGCAAAGTCACCTTGAAATGGATGAGAAAGAACTAAATTTAAAAGATGAGAAATCCTTAAATTATATATATGGGATTTTAACTAAGTCACAAACTCCATCTCATGACTGAGCTGCTGTCAAGCTCAGAAGGGCTTTGTGAGATCAAATGAGAAAACATTTATCACACTGCAAAACATGGAACAAATAAGTAGTATTCCCATAAGTCAAAATATGCCATCTCTAATATTAAAGTAATGACCTGGTCCTTTTGCATTCACTTGAGATTTCCCAGTTTGGGCCAATTAGCCAGTTGTAGTATAAATGGAACAAGACCAAAAAATTTCTCAATTTTAGCTTCTAGAATTTGATTTGAGTAGGAAATCACTGCTTGATGGGCTCAGGGTACCTCTTGACACTTCCTAAAAAATGAAGAGTGTGTAGGCTGCACAGATATCCTGGTTCCTGGCTTTTGTTGTATCTCCCCTAGAGATACCTCTACCTGCACCTCCTCCCTATCTATTACCATGATGGGTATACATGGTTCCTTAAAGAATGCTTTCTTATAACAGCACAGGATGAAGAAACAGAGCTGAAGTCCATCTCAGGTCTAATCTATGTTATGAGGAACACAGCTATGGGAGATGTGAACAAGAAACCAGGTGTGTGCTGAACAGATGTGGGGTCCGGGAGAAGATGAGTTGTGGTACTGCAGACTGTGTCTTTGATACGTTGACTATACATTCTAAGGAAGGACTGTACAACATTCCTCAATGCATGTGTGTGTGTGCTGGTCCTGAGGCTTAAACTCAGGTTCTGGGTGCTGTCCTTGAACTTTTTTGCTCAAGGATGGTTCTCCTCCACTTGAACCATAAATCCACTTCCAGCTTTTTTTGGTACTTAATTAGATATAAGGGTCAAACTTCCTTGCCTGAACTGAATAAAAATTGCAAAGCTCAGATCTCAGCATCCTGACTAACTAGAATTAACTGGCATAAGACACAGGCCCCTGGCCCCAGGGTATTCTATCACTAGATTCTAGAGGGTGAAACAGATGAGAATATACTTGGGGGTACTGCCTCTTCTAGTCCTGGTTCTAAACATTCCAGGGTTAAATCTGGCAACAGTTACCTTTTTAATTCCTGAAGAATCGTTTTACTTACAAGGTCAACTTCCTAGCTTCCACTCCATTAATCATGCATCCCCAAGGAAATAAACACTGAGCAATGAAGTCATTTCCAAGTTGATGAGACTCTGATTTTTCTAAGGAAAACCTTATATTCTGCCTCCAAACCTTAAAAATTTATGAATCAACATCTTTAAGACCTAGAATTATAATTACTTTGAGGAGAAGACAGCATGAATCACAGTACCATGGCAATTAATCTCATTAATAAGAATTGGTAGTACTAGTGGCCTCAGAGGTAGAATTACTGGGTAAGCACTTATTTTGGCCTATTAACCCTCATACCACTAAGAATTGAAGAATATACTAGTCAGGTGTCAGTGGCTTAGGCCTATAATTCTAGCTACTCAGAAGGCTGAGATCTGAGGATCGCAGTTCAAAGCCAGCCCGGGCAGGAAACTCTGTGAGACTGCAATAAACCTCTCAGAAAACCAGAAGTGGCACTGTGGCTCAAGTGGTAGAGCACTCGCCTTGAGCGGAAGAGCTGAGGGATAGCACCCAGGCCCAGAGTTCAAGATCCATGACTGACCAAAAAAAAAAAAAAAATATATATATATATATATATATACTATTGCACCCATTTCAAAGATAAGTACACTGATGTTTACAGAGATTACCTGATTCACCCAGGGTCATACAAATAAGTAAGTGCAAATCTTCAAACTCTCTCTTCTTTTTGTTGGTCGTGGGGCTTGAACTCTAGGCTTGGGCGCTGTCCCTGTGCTCTTCAGCTCAAGGCAAGAGCTCTACTGCTTGAGCCATAGCGCCACTTCCAGTTTTCTGGGGGTTAACTGGAGATAAGAGTCTCACAGACTTTCCTGCCTGGGCTGGTTTTGAACTGTGATCCTCAGATCTCAGCCTCCTGAGTACCTAGGATTACAGGAGTGAGCCACCAGCGCCCGGCTACTTCAAACTCTTTTTTTTTTTTTTTTTTTGCCGGTCATGGGGCCTGAGCTCTGGGTCTGGGCGCTGTCCCTTAGCTCTTCAGCTCAAGGCTAGAGCTCTACCACTGGAGCCACAGCACCACTTCCGGCTTTTTCTGTTTATGTGGTGCTGCGGAATTGAACCCGGGGCCTCATGCTTGCAAGGCATGCACTCTACCGCTGAGCTACCTTCCCAGCCCCCTACTTCAAACTCTTATCCGACCCTTCAACCCATATTTTCAATCCTACCTTGTATTCTAGTGACAAAAAGTTAGGTCACATTCTTGTTGTTATAAAGGAAAATGACAGTGTGTTTGTATAAATTTAGCTTGATTAGAATTTGGTTTCAGATTTCCTTCCAGTCAAACTTCCATTCCCTTAAAGGAAAAATTTCCTATTAAAAACAAAAGCAGGAAGTAGAGCTGTGGCTCAAAGTGGTAGAGCACTAGCCTTGAGCAAAAGAGCTCAGAGACAGCAACCAGGCCCTGATTTCCAAAAAAAAAAAAAAAAAAAACCAAAAAACCAGAAATATAGACTGCTGTTTACCAGAATAGGGTTTATAGTGTTTTTAAATAGGGGAGGGGTTTTAAAAATCTGCATCCAAAGTGAACACATTATCTGTGGTTTCTGCCATAACTGCAAAACGCTGGTACTCTGAAACTCGTTTCTCAAAGAAGTTTGTTTTCCCTTCTAAAGAAATGTTTTCCATAAAATCAAAGGGATTTTCTGCATGAAAAACCTGAAAACAAAAGAAGTGTCATTAGTCATTCTGAAGAAGTCAAATTATATCACACAGAAAAGCAAAACTGACCCAAAATACTGAGCTTGCATGTCCTGACATCTGCCTAGTCACTGATAGGGTCACCCTGACAAATTTTCATGTTACTTACTAAGCTCTCAAAGAAACTATACTGCTATCCCTTAAAAATTATTATCCCTTAAAGTATTATTTCAGGAAATACAATATTTAATATTGACTGGAGGAAAATGTTTTCACAGCTCAAGTAACCCAATATACCCTAGAGACTCCAGCCAGTTTTCACAGGTGTTAGTTACTAGTAGTTTGTCACTACACATGATCTACAAACTGCTGTAGTGTCCTGTAGTTCTAAATACATTTCTTAGTTCATAAAGTAATAACCAACAAATTGACAATGAGGAACCATAATGAGGAAAGATAAAATAAATAAAATAAATGTGATATGCACATTGTTTCTTTATTCCTTCTGAATTCAAGAAACATAGGTGGAAACACTTTATAGAAACTAGAGGTAGTTCATGGATTCACAAGGCCCAAAAGAATAAGAGTTTTCATTTTAGGAGAATCAGAGCAGCAATGTTCAATGTCACAGCTAAGAATATATTCAAATAACCTAACTTTAAAAGTGAGCAGATCTTAATACACATAGGTGTTTCTTTAAAGAAGATATACAAAAGGCAAACAAGCACATGAAAAGATGAAAAGATTATGAATAAATCATGAAACCATCATACAAAGGAAAGAAGAGTACCAAAAAGCCAATTCCACTTATAACAAATGGACTATACAGAACAGGCAAATCTATAAAGAAAGAAATTAGATTAGTGGTTGCCAGGACCATAGTTGTGGGGCAGGGGAGCAGGGGAATGACTGATGGCTCATTGGAATAGATTTTCTCCTTGGAGTGATAGAAATGTTTTAAAGTATATTGCTATGATGGTTACACAAGTCTGAATACAGGTAAAAATCACTGAGTTGTTCATTTTAAATGAATTACATGAATATCCATCAATATCCCAACAACATTATTTAATGACATAGAAGAAGCAATCCAAGAATTCACACGGAATAATAGAGGACCCCAAATAGCATAGACAATCCTTAGCAGGAAGAACAGTGCTGAAGGAATATCAATACCAAACTTCAGACTCTATTGTAAAGCCATAGTTATTATAACAAAAAAAACAAAAAAATAAACAGCTTAGTACTGGCACATGAACAGGCCTGAGGACCACTGGAATAGAAGACTCAGAAATGAACCCACAGACCTATAGCCACGTAATATTTGATAAGGGAGCCAAAAACACAGGATGGAAGAATGACAGCCTCTTCAACAAATGGTGCTGGCAGAATTGGTTATACATGTGCAAAACACAGAAGTTAGATCCTTATATATTAAATCCCTGTACCAGAATCAACTCCAAATGGATCAAAGACCTCAAGGTAAGAGCAGATATCCTGAAAATATAACAGAAAGGGTTAGGGGAAACACTAGGGCTCCTTGGCACAGGTTGAAACTTCCTAAGATCCAGAAACAACAAATCAAAGAAAGGCTCAATATATGGGATTGCATAAACTGCAGAGCTTCTGCAGGGCAAAGGACATAGCTAGCAAGATAAATAGAAAGCCCACAGATTGGGAGAAGATTTTCACTAGCTATCCAACACACAAGGGGCTTCATATCAAAAATATATTTAGAGCTCAAAAAATTAAACCTCCCAAAAACAAATCCTCAAAAAAAAAACCACCCCATTAATAAGTGAACTACAGAATTAAAAAGAGACTTCTCTGTAAAGGAAATAAGAATGGCCAAGAGACACATGAAGAAATGGTCAACATCTCTGGTCATAAAAGAAATGCAAATTAAAACAACATTGGGACTACCTCATCCCAATTAGAATGGCCATTATCAAGAAAACAAATAACAGGAAGTGGTGCTGTGGCTCAAGCAGTAGAGCGCTGCCTTGAGTTGAAGAGCTCAGGGACAGCACCCAAGCCGAGTTCAAGCCCCACAACTGACAAAGGAAAAAAAAAAAAAAAAAAACAGAAGAAAACAAATAACAGATGCCCGCCGGGATGTGACCAAAAGGGAACGCTACTACACTGTTGGTGGGAATGTAAACTGGTTCAGCCACTCTGGAAAATAGTATAGAGCTTCCTCAAAAGACTAAACATAGAGCTCCCCTATGACCCACCAATCCCACTCCTGGGCATTTACCCAAATGACCACAAACAAGGTCCCACTAAAGCAGAACTATGTTCACTGCAACATTATTTACCATAGCCAAGATATGGAATCAATCCAAATGCCCCTCAGTAGATGAATGGATCAAGAAAACGTGATATAAAATATATATATATATATACATATATATATGTATACACACACACACACACACACACACACACACACACACACACACACATGCACGCACACACACAATGGAACTCTATGCTTCCATCAGAAAGAATGACATCGTCCCATTCACAAGGAAATAGAAAGACTTTGCAAAAAATCTTTTTAAGTAAAGTAAGTCAGACCCAAAGAAACACAGGCTCTGTTTTCCCTCATTTGCAATAATTAGTATATGCCTAGTATAGTCCTAGCAGAGATTCACTATAGCCCAATAGCTATGTACATATGACCACATAAAGTGATATCAATCAAAATGATCTTCGTGATATGGAAACAAGAGGTTTCAATTTTGCAAAATCAACTTTTTTTTTAATGTGTCGCTGTCACTGTCATGAACATTTTGAAAGTAGAATAGTATATTACAAATGATTTTAGTGAGAAAATATTTGGGGGACTTGACATGAGTACTTTGACTACTAGTGACACTTATAAAAACATTTTACCTTTGAGAATCCAAGTTCTACAAGTAATCTGTCAGCTACGAACTCAATATACTGTTTCATCAAAACACAGTTCATTCCAATGAGGCCAACTGGCAAAGCTTCCGTCAAAAACTCCTGGCATATAAATAAAACCAGAATAAGGTACAATGACAACATAATAAATATGCATTTTCTGAATAAACAGAGGGTCAGTTTTAGTACTATTCTAAGATTCATTTTATTTAAGGACTGTAGGATAAATTAACGTGGCAAGTGATAGTCATTTGATTACAAATGTTTGGGGAATTTCTAGTTATATTATTTCACTTTCCAGAAGGGCCAAAATAAAGCAACTATTATCAAATTCACATATTTTTCTCAATAGAAAAAGATGCTTTGTTCTGAAATGCTAGATAAGGATGCATCAAAGATAATTGTCAGAGAGTGTATAATTATCAAAGGCAAGCAGGAAAGAGAAATTTCAATAAAGACTACAAGAGCCCAGTGCTAGTAGCTCACATCCATAGCCCAATTAAACAGGAGGCTACCATCCAAGGGTCACAGTTGGAAGCCAGACTGAGCAGAAAAATCTAAGTGATTCTAATCTCCAATTAAGCAACAAAAAGCTGGAAGTGAAAGAATGATTCAGGCAATAGAGACTAGCCATTACCAAAAAGCCAAGCAAGAGTGTGAGACCCTAAGTTCAAGCCCCAGTACCAGCACAAAAACAAACAAAAGAAAGACTATGAGGAAAAATAGAAATGGATTTTGAGATTGGAATATTAAAAAACAATGTTAAAAAGTGTTAATAGAGAAGAAAATGAAGTCATACTAACCATTTAAAATGAAAACTGCAAAACCATTAAAAATACATATACTTTCTCCCCTCTCAACATAAAAACCATACCTATTAAATTATGCAGTATTTAAAAATCCTAAAATTTGTCAGGCACTGGTGGCTCATGCCTATAATCCTAGCTACTCAGGAGGCTGAGATCTGGAGGATCATGGTTCAAAGCCAGCCCAGTCAGCAAAGTCCATGAGACTCTTATCTCCAATTAACCACCAGAAAACCAGAAGTGAAGCTGTGGCTCAAAGTGGTGGTGCGCTAGCCTTAAGCAAAAGAGCTCAAGGACAGTGCCCAGGCTCTAAATTCAAGTCCCAGAACCGATTAAAAAAAAACAAAAAAAACGGAAATTTTATTTTTAAGTTAGTTCGCTACAATGATAAAAGTACACTCTAAGTGGAACATCTAGTTTTTTCCTAGCCAAAAATCTTAATATGACATAAATTTAAGTTTTAATACTCAATAATTAATTTACTTATTGATTTATGACATATGAATATTTAGTGTGTGGCAAGCTGGGTAACCTGCTACATTATTGAGACTATAAAACCAACAAAAAACTATCTTTGCCCTCCAGTAGCTAAAAATATATAGAGCTACAATAATTATAACAGTTATGGTAAGAAATTTGACAGAAAAAAATCAATGGAACAGAAAAAAAAGCCCTGCAACTAGTTTATTTACAAAGAAAACCTAAATATCTTTAATATATAATAATCTTACAAACCAAATCATAAGCATGCAATAATTACAATATACCATGTACTAGTACTGTTAAACTGACTATATAAACTTGCTGATAATTGTTTTGACCTACCTACACAATAACATGACTCAGCACAATACTGGTATAGCTGAACACAGTGGTACTTGCCTATAGTCCCACCTACTCAGGAGGCTGAAGTGTGAAGACTATATTAGCCCAGAAGTGCAATGTAGTGATTAGCCATCTCAAAAAGTTAAAATAAAATATGAGAATGGTACAGACAACAGAAAAAGGCAGGTGTGCTGACTACATGAACTCGCCTACTTACCTGCTCAATTCTGACAGCATCAACAATGATTTCTCTGACCCTTTCTTCTGAAGGCTTGTTTACTAAGTATTGAAACATCAGGCAAGCAAAGTCACAGTGAAGTCCCTAAAGAGAAAACAAATATAGTGGAAGAATTCTGGGGGGGCGGGAGGGGGGGGGGGCGGTCAGTCATGGAGTTTGAACTCAGGGCCTAGGTGCTATCTCTGAGCTTTTTCACTCAAGGTTTTTCACTCTACCACTTTAAGCCACAGCACCACTTCCTATTTTCTGTGATTAATTGGAGATGAGTCTCTTGGTCTTTCCTGCCTGGGCTGGCATCAAACCATGATCCTCTGAGCTCAGCCTCCTGAGTAGCTAGGATTACAAGTGGTAGAAGAACTTTTAATCAGCTATTTGCACCCCCTGATGTTTTCAGCATCTTACCAAGTAGGTCCCAAGAGTGCCAGATGAAAGAGATGGTAAGATGGCCAGGAACTTCCCTTCAAATCTCATTAAATACCAATTCAGTAACATTAAATGGCAGCAAATATTAACATTAAACAATTATTTTCAGGATGTGTTGTACTCAAAATCTGACTTGTAGCAGTCAAACCATGAAATCCCTTTGTGAGGAGGAGCAAGAGTGGGAGAGAAAAAGAGAAAGGGAAAGAGAGAGAAGAAGGAGAGGAAGGAGAGAGAAGGAGAGGAAAGAGAGGAAGGGAGGGGGGAAAAAGGGTGGAGGGAGGGAGGGAGGGAGGGGGGAGGAGGGAGGGAGGGAGGGGGGAGGAGGGAGGGAGGGAGGGGGGAGGAGGGAGGGAGGGAGGGGGAGGAGGGAGGGAGGGAGGGAGAAAAAAAGAAAGAGAGAGAAATTCACAAACAAAAGACTGCAACTAAAGCATTTTGGAAAGCATTGCTGGATCAGGAACTTATCCTTCTGCCTCCAGCTATCAATAAACATTTCTAAACTATACATAGGCAGTAATAATTTTATAAGCAACAAGGAAGGTAGGAGGAGGATGGGATGTATGCTTTAATGGATTACAAATCAGAGTTCCTTGGGTGTTTCAAATGAATTAACAAAAACTCAAACAACTACAAGGTAAACCCCTCAAAACAAACACTGCATTCCAAGGATTATTAACCTAATTGTCATTCCCATAAGAAACTCTCAAACCAATCTCCTTGAACAACTAATCTTAGGAAATTTACTGCAGTAGACCTGATTCAAATTACCAAAGGCTGTGTCAACTAAATTACAGAGAGATGTTAAAGTGTTAATTAGAACTGACAGCTTGTTATTTACTGCAGAGACCAGTAAATTAAAGGTAGGCATTCATAATTGTTATATCAATTAATGAATGGAATTAGTTTCATTAGTTTCAATGAGGTTGGGAAAATAACCTTGACAAGGATTTTATCATAATAAAATAATATGTAATAAATAGGACAGGTCAATAGAGAAGAAATTGGAAAAATTCCCCAAGTATTTGAATTAAAGTTAAGATAAATTCTAACATTTTATTACACTCAACTGAGTATATTTAGATTCCATTCTATAAATAATTCCATTAAATAAATTCCAACTGCATTAGAAAGTTAAATGTTAACAAGCAAAGAATCAAATATATGTGAGCATTTAACTTATCTCTGGAAGTGTATAGCACATAAAATTTAAGATTTTTTTAGGCTATGTTGGGAGGTCAAGTACCAAGGAACCCGGAGGACTAAAAAGAGGGAGTGAATGAGAGTAAATATGCTCAAAGTACTTTATATACTTTATATATACATGAAAATAGAACAATGAAAAGTTTTTAAGAAATGGGAGTAAGGAAGAGAGGGATGAGTTAGATTAGGGTACACTGCTTACATGAGTAAAAATATCACAATGAAACTTCCCTGCACAACTAATACATGCTAATGAAAAAATTTTAATGTAAGAGTTTATAGGTTATATAAACAAAATAAAGTTATTTTGTTATATGTTTTGCAATAAATATTAAAAATGAAGCAAATTCATAAAATACTTAATAAAAACTCTCATCCTATCTAGAATAGAACAATGAATAAGGCAAGTGTAAACTTTGTCTTTAAATATTATAGACTAACATAAAAATAACCTTAAGCCAAGAACTAGTGGGGGGCAGGGGTCTGAGGATTGCAGTATGAAGCCACTCCAGGCAAACAGATCTGTGAGATTCTTTATCTCTAATGGATCAGCAAAAAGCCAAGTGGCTCAAGTGGCAGAGCATCAGCCTTGAGCAAAAGAGCCAAGAGTGAGCACTAGGGACTGAGTTTAAGCACTAGTACCAGCAATAAATAAGTAAATACATAAATAAATAACCTAAAAATAAAAAATAAAAAATAAATAACCTTAAAATAGTCTAGGCACTCGTAAGGAAAATATTACAAGCTGGCAGCTCACATGTGAACACTGAGAATAGGAGACAAACTAGGACCAGGTCTCCATGTTACAGAACTTAAGAGTCTACCAGAGCCAAGAGGTAAGTGCAATGTATGGATTTAAGAAAGGGAAAGATTGGGCTGGGAAGGTGGCTCAGTGGTAGAGCGCTTGCCTTGCATGCCTGAGGCCCTGGGTTCCATTCCTCAGCACCACGTAAGCAAAAAGAAAAAAGTCGGAAGTGGCGTTGTGGAGCGTTAGCCTTGAGCTGAAGAGCTGAGGGACAGCGCCCAGGCCCCACAGAGTTCAGGCCCCACAACTGGACACCCCCCCCAAAAAAAAA
Organism: Dipodomys spectabilis; assembly: GCF_019054845.1. Taxonomy (NCBI): domain Eukaryota; kingdom Metazoa; phylum Chordata; class Mammalia; order Rodentia; family Heteromyidae; genus Dipodomys; species Dipodomys spectabilis. The sequence goes on along the minus strand of NW_024871460.1, from coordinate 18,399,070 downwards.
AGAAAGAGGAAGATTTAGCTTTCAAAGGAAAACATAAACAAAAAAGTGGCTTATTTTACCTAATTGGATCAGTAAAGTTTTGACTTGACTTGTTTGAGAAGTGGTCAACAAGTAGAAAAAAACCAGGGTAGGGCCAGCATGGTGGCTCACACCTAGTAATCCTAGCTACTCAGGAGGCTGAGATCTGAGGATAACAGTTCAAAGCCAGCCCAGGCAGAAAAGTCCATGAGACTCTTTTTTGGTGGTGGTGGTGGTGGTGGTGGTGGTCATGGGGCTCGAATTCTGGGCCTGAGCCCTGCCCCTAAGCTCTTCAGCTCAAGGTGAGCGCTCTACCACTTGAGCTACAGCGCCACTTCCCATGAGACTCTTATCTCCAATTAACCACCAGAAAACTGGAAGTAGTGCTGTGGCTCAAGCAGTAGAGCACTCGCTTTCAGCTGAAGAGTGCAGGGACAGTGCCCAAGCCCAGAGTTCAAGCCCCACAACTAACAACAACCACAAAAACAAACAGGGTAGGGAAAATGGGAGATATTTCAGGCAGAAGGAGAGATGATAGCAAACACTCACTGCAGAAGGGAAAACAGAAGGAAGAACAAGTTTTAGAAGACAGATTATTGATTTCTAAAATAGCAGGTTGTTGATACTTGTGAAGTCTTCCAGAAAAGGAAAACAAGAAAAACACCTAACATGCCTTTGAATATAAGGGTTTGAAGCTCAAAAAAGACTAAGATAAAAGATACAATGTAGGGAGTTAAGAGCGTTTAGATCGTAGCTGACTGCACTTGAACATGACCAACCAGAAGGTGACATCAATATTTAAGGATGAGCAGAAAAATGATAAGACACCAGGAGGGAAAATGCAGTGTCTTCCAAGCCAAGGAACACATGACTTCCTATTTTCTTTTAATTACCAGAATATTTATATTGGTAGAAGCTTTACCTAAGAGAAAGGAAACTAAATGAATACCACATCTGAATACAAATATAAACTAGAAGAACAGTTCATTCCTTACTTCATCTCTGCTGATGAGTTCATTGGAAAAAGTGAGTCCAGGCATGAGGCCTCTCTTCTTTAGCCAGAATATAGCAGCAAAAGATCCAGAGAAGAAAACTCCTTCTACTGCAGCAAAGGCCACCACTCTTTCCCCTGGGAGACAGAAGAATTTCACTTCCTGAAAAAGCATGCACTGTAGACAAAAATTTATGAACATACAAATTCTCTTTTTTACAGTACCATAAATATTTTGCCAAGAAATAAAATGACCATTACTGCTATAGCCACAAGTCCTCAAAGAAAGAAATTTTCTACCTCTACCTGCTAAAACAGAAAGATAAGTCTACTTTAAATCCTGTGTCTTGTCCAGGCCTTGGTATATGAACAAAAGACAGCCTTCCATATAAACAAAAAGGTGATTTGCACCAGACACCAGTGATTCACACTTGAAATCCTATCTCCCTAGAAAGCTAAGATCTGAGGATTTAGTTCAAAGCCAGCCCAGGTAGGAAAGGATGTGAGACTCTTACCTTCAATTAACCACCCAAAAGCTAGAACTAGAGCTGTGGTTCAAGTGGTACAGTGCTAGCCTTGAACAAAAACCTCAGGGACATCACCTGAGTTCAAGCCCCAAGAGTGGCACAAAAAAAAGGTGATTTGTCTATAAGCTACATATGACTCACATTTATGAGTATAATTTGTATATATGTTTATGTATGTGTGTGTATGGAATTAGAGTAAGAAACAATGCAGATTTTATGACAAATGTCTTCCTCTCTGAGCGAAGAGGTTGCTGAGGTTTATATTTTTCAAAACTTATGGTTCTTGGGCTGGGAAGGTGGCTCAGTGGTAGAGCGCTTGCTTTGCATGCCTGAGGCCCTGGGTTCGATTCCTCAGCACCACATAAGCAAAAAGAAAAAAGCCAGAAGTGGCGCTGTGGCTCAAGTGGTAGAGCGCTAGCCTTGAGCTGAAGAGCTGAGGGACAGCGTCCAGGCCCAGAGTTCAGGCCCCACAACCAGACCCAAAAAAAAAAAAAAAAAACTTATGGTTCTCGACATACTATGAAAAAATATTGCCAAACATGTGCAATTTTAAAAAATGTAGATAAAAAAAAATGTAGATAAACCAAGTTGAAAATAATAACTATCTTTTGGGCAAAATATCCTATCATATAAGTAAAAATACTATTTTCTGCTAAACATATATGGGCCAACTTAAGAGGTTACTCACTATTAGGTAAGGGCTTTGTTAAAAAAATAATAATAATAATCCCGGGGCTGGGAAGGTGGCTCAGTGGTAGAGCGCTTGCCTTGCATGCCTGAGGCCCTGGGTTCGATTCCTCAGCACCACATAAGCAAAAAGAAAAAAGCCGGAAGTGGTGCTGTGGCTCAAGTGGTAGAGCGCTAGCCTTGAGCTGAAGAGCTGAAGGACAGTGTCCAGGTCCTGAGTTCAGGCCCCACGACTGTACAAAAAAAAAAACCCAAAACCCTAAAATGTCTCTACTGGTATCATTAGTTCTGATAACCTCTCCAGGGGAAGTATAATCCAAAAGATATTTGTAAGTTACTATGTCACAATACTGCATATGCTTAAGAGAAATACTTATGAAGTACAGGCTCATTGTCTTTGGTGCATAATGACATAGTCTCATAGTCTTCTACGAGACAAAGGCAGTTAAGTGCTTTAGGAAACCATTGACCTCTGTTGTAAATGACATCCTGGTTTACATCTCAGTACTTATTGCAGAACCAAACACACAGCCCCTACTTATTTAATACAACCAGAATTCAGTGGAGATTATAGAAATGGTAGGGGATAAGAAACATTAAAATCTATTTTTAGAAATTATAAGCATTCAATGAAGAAAATTAATATTTATCTAATTTTCAAAACAATGACTAAGTTAAAAAATGGTAGAGTGCTTGTCTCACATGCATAAAGCCTTGGGTTCCATTCCTCATAAACAGAAAGGCCAGAAGTGGCACCATGACTTAAGTGATAGAGTGCTAGCCTTGAGCAAAAGAAGCTCAGGGACAGTGCCCAGGCCTTGAGTTCAAGCCCCAGGACTGGCAAAAAAAAAAAGTCAAAGAATACTCTGGTTTTTCCTTATTCTCTTCCCTGACTATCTTAAATCAATACGTCAATTATATCAAATAAATTCATCCAAATTATCTATATTAAACTAAAACATGAAAGACTTTACTTCTGTAGCACAATTTTAAAATCCATTTTTGGAAAAAAAAATCCAGAAGTATAAATTAAATAAGTGCTTACTGAGCACCTACTTTGTCAAAGGAATTATAGCAAAGACAAATCTGTAAATGCTACAATTTAATATTAATTATCATATGCTTGAACCATGATTCTCCCATCCTCAGTCTCCTAAAGTAGCAAGGATTATAGGCATGAGCTTGGCACCCAAGCTTAACAAGCATTTCTAAAAGTAGGTGCTGTAATACTTAGTAGAATATATGTAACTCTTATTTACCTGTCATTATGCACCAACATCTCAACTTTTCCAGTTCTAAGTTATTAAATAAAATAGGTAACAGCTTTATTTTATGGCTGATTTCCAATTAATCATTAGGAATCATGATAATAACAAAAGCCTGTAGTTATTTTCCACACTATGAATTTGATTACTACCACAAGAAATAGAACCATATCACCTAATGCAAATTTAATTATACATAAATTAGAGCTAGATACCAAAAGTCGATTTTCTATCTGCTATCCACCGCAGGGCCCAATCTGCTTTTTTCTTAACAAATGGCATTGTTTCAATTGCATTAAATAAAAATTCCCTGTAGAAACAAAAGAATTCATGGAAAAGTTACTTATTTTTCTTAAATTTTAATAGTTTAATCATAGACACTAATTGTAAATCTATGGTAGTTGCATTTCCTACATTTTTGCATGCTCATAAAATACAGAATGATCTGGCTTGATATAAAAATAACAAAACATGATGGTTTAATTCATAAACAGAATGTGCTAATAAACAGTTTTTTAAGTTAGTATACAGTATCCAAAGATTAACTGGGCCTTATAAGGTTTGTGTTGTCAAACAAATATTACTAAGCAACAGAAAACAAAAAATACCATACTCAAAATCATCACTTGATATCTGAATAACCATTCATTAACATTTAGTTTTCAGAATAAATTCTTCTCTTAAACAATAGTAGAAACTTTCTAAATAAATTTCAGCAGTAATACCTTTTCTTGGGATCTCTGATATAAGTATCTATTAGCAAACTGTACATCTCAGAGTGAACATTCTCGATTAGAATTTGAAAGCCATAGAAACAGCGAGCCTCTGGAACCTGTACCTCCTGACTAAAGCGCTCCACCTAAGAAAATGAAGGGAAAAGACAGATTCACTGCTATGAGATGTCATGAAACACAAGATTAAAACACTGTGCAACCACATTTGAACATCAGAATTATCACTTAAAAACTGCCAGTCACACAACGAACAAGCCAAAAACACTTTATAAATCATTTAACAAGAACCTTAAGCAGTAGTATTTATCCACTTAACACGCCCAAAATTTTGCTGTACGTTTTTGGTTTGATGTTCTTTCCCCTTGTCTTCTTTTTTCTCTTTTCAGTTGCTCTACCACTGAACTACACCACCCACTCCACATAAAGCCCATAGAAACAAATAGATTTTAGAGTATCTATTAAAAATAGAAATTTGGCTTTGAAGAATTTTGGATTTTTGCTAGCAGACAGATCTACTGAAGCCTCTTCTAATCTACAATGGAAATTTGTATCTTCTATGCATGTTCCTTAACAACAAACTGTACATTCTAATCAAGAACCACAGCACATTTTTAAATAAAATGAGAATCCAGAACCTAGTGATATATACAGAGCCTGAAGCCATTATCAGTTGCAAGTTCTCTACTAGGTTTTTATATATGAGAATAAAAATCAAGTTTGTGCATTGTGCCACTTCTGTTGTTGCTTTATAAGGTTAGATTCTAGGTAAGCACTTACCACTGACCCACATTCCTTGTTCTATATAGTTTTTTTTGTTTTTTGTTTTGGGTCCGGTCGTGGGGCCTGAACTCTGGGCCTGGGCGCTGTCCCTCAGCTCTTCAGCTCAAGGCTAGCGCTCTACCACTTAAGCCACAGCGCCACTTCCGGCTTTTTTTCTTTTTGCTTATGTGGTGCTGAGGAATTGAACCCAGGGCCTCAGGCATGCAAGGCAAGCGCTCTACCACTGAGCCACCTTCCCAGCCCTGTATGTAGTTTTTATTGGTACAGATTATGCTTGATTTTATGGCATTTAATAGGTCAAATGATATATAAGACAGATAAGTTATCCCTTCCTCTGACACTTTATCAGAAAAGTAATTTTAAGAATTAAGCTTTATCTAGCCCATTCCTTAGATTTTCTTTCTCAGAATCAACCTAAAGAGACTTACTAACATTATCAGCATTTAACTGCTGAATAGGAACAAAAGTATAATAAAGAATCTTACCAAATTTTCATTTACAATTCCATCACTAGCTGCAAAAAAGGCTAAGATGTGAGAGATGAAATACTTCTCATCGGATTTAAGTTTGTTCCAGTGAGGAAGATCCTTTGATAGGTCAACCTAGAATAAAAAATTTTTTATTTCTTTTAAACTTGGAGTTAAAGATTTTAGAAAGCTAATTTCCACTCCAAAATTAAGAAGTGGTATCCTATTACTAGTAAACTGGTGAAAAAGGAAAGAAAACAACATAAACATCACAAAGAAACAAACTAACACAAAACATTATGTTAAAAAACAGTAATACTGTATTCAGAATAATAGCATACTGTATTTGCTACTTGGATGGATTATAGCTACATTTGTTACAGGGAAGGAAGAAAGCTACTGGGGACTCAATATATGAATTTGGGAAGCAGGATAAAATATTTAGTCCACTGCTGTTCAACCTATCACCTTAGAAAAATCTCATACACTTCATAATAACCTCAGAAACATTTAAAACATATAACTGAGTGTACTCATTACCTCACTCATGTAACTGTAACCCTCTGTATAGTATCTTTACAATAAAAAAAAAAAAGAATACATTCCAGGGTCAGGCAGTAGTACGTGCCTGACACCAGCAATCCCAGCACTTGGGAGGGTGAAGCAGAAGACTGAGAATCCAAGGATAGCATGGGTTACAGAGCAAGACTTTGTCTCCAATTAAAATGGAGAAGAAAATAATAATGATACATTCACCATGCACTTTATAAATGCTCATGAATGGAGTGGAATGTTCTAACATATTTTGGAGTTCCTTCAACCCAGAGAGCATAGCCCATGGCTTTTACTCCAAAAAACAACAAACAAAAACAAAAAACTAACCTACTTTAGACTTCTCAATACCCAAGTGACTATCAGAGGTAGCAAATGGTTGAGCCTTCATGAATAACATAACAAGAAGAGCTTCAAATCGTTTCTAGTTCATGTTAATCAGTAAACCCAGTTAAACCACATAATTCGCATTTCTTCTTGGTTTACCTGAGCATGCGCAGAACACTAAACCACCTTTAGCTGATGGAGCCTAGGTGCTTAGCACTAAGAAAGTTGGTTCTTTAAAAATCCTGGGCCCTGACATACGTGGCTTTTGAAAATCCTCTCAAGGATTACAGGGAGACATGAAACAGCCCTGAGCTGGCTCCACTGAAAGGATTCTGCTTTCGTGAACTCAACTGAATTCCTACTTCTACGAGAGCTAGTAAAGTCTGTTTCTTTCCTTCTAGAACAAATGGAAAGTCTGTACTAGGAAATCTGTGCAAGTCCTGTCCACAAATTCTCAAGAGAAACAAGGTTACTGTCATCCAGTCTCCCTGAACTTGACCTCTCAGGAAGGAACAGGGTGTTACCTCCACCCCAGAAGCTGTAATGGTCGGTGCTCACAGCCCGTGGGACAAAGACTCCCTGATCTAGGAAACCTGATGCAATTATCCCCTGAAGACACTCTACAAAGAAATCCCCTTCCTAGAGGTTTCCTTGAGTGTCTGTGATGTGTTTGGGGAAGCTGGGTGCCCGTAGTCAATATTTAGTGCACATTCTGCGGGTGCCTGGGAGGATCAACCTTGACCTTCATGTGCACAGAGCAGGATGTGAACTGTCCTGCCTAACGTTCTTTTCTAGTTCAAGTTTAATTCCCAGGTGTTGAAACTTCTCTCACTCTCAAGATCCCTGCACAGTTGTGGGGAGGTGGGGAGGTGAGGGAGGGTTTATACCTGAGTTCCAGGCCCACCCCTTGATTCTGACTGAGCCCTGGTCCTTCGAGGCAACCCATTTAGAAAGCTGTGTGTTTTCCTGGGTTCCTCTTACTCTTCTACTTGATAGGGAAGAGGGCCCCCCAAGGAACTGGGCCCCCATCTACATCCCCACCTTATCTAAGTTCGAAATCTTTTCCCCCCACAACTTTTGGGAACCCCTTAAGCCTGAAGTCTCTTCTAAGGGCCAAAATTCACAGATATATTTGTAAAATCAACTATAGTGAGGGTGGGGTGGTTCTCCATCTCCTCTTGATATTGAAGTAAAGTCAATGTGCTTTGTCCAAATTACCAGTGGGGTTTTTTTTCACTTCTTTATGAGATGCCCCTGTGTGAATAAAACATAAACTTTTTCCCCTATGAAAAAAAAATAAAAATAAAAATAAAATATATAACTGTCCTTTATATGTGATTGTGGCTGGGCACAGGTGGCTCACACTTGTAATCTTAGTTATTCATGAAGCTGAGATCTGAGGATTAGGGTTCAAAGCTATCCCTAGCAGGAAAGTCTGTGAGACTCTATCTCCAGTCAATCAGCAAAAATCGAGAAGTAGAGCTATGGCTCAAGTGGTAGAATATCAACCTTGAGGGGAAAAAAAGCTCATATCCGGTGTTCTTGGCTCACACCTGTAATTTTAGCTACACAGGAGGCTGAGATCTGAGGATCACAGTCCAAAGCCAGCCTGGGCAGAAAAGTCTGTGAAACTCTTATCTCCAATTAACAGTGGTGCTGTGGCTCAAGTAGTAGAGTTTTAGCCTGGAGCTGAAGAGCTCAGGGACAGTGCACAGGCCTAGAGTTCAAGCTCCATGACCAGAAAAAAAAGAAAAGAAAAAAATATATAATGTACTTTCCCCTTCATTTATTCTTAATCCTAATATCTTTGATTCTCAAAAAAAGAAAAAAAACTAATATTCTATTCCCCTACAAACAATTTTTTTTCCGTACTAGGATTTAAATTCAGGGCCTGGAGACAGCTGGGCTGATCCTCTGCCACTTGAGCCATGCTTTTTGAGCCCTGGTTTTTCCTGGTTATTTTATTTTTGGGGGGGCCAGTCATGGGGCCTGAACTCTGGGCCTGGGCACTGTCCCTCAGCTCTTCAGCTCAAGGCTAGCACTCTACCACTTGAGCCACAGCACCACTGCCGGCTTTTTTCTTTTTGCTTATGGGGTGCTGAGGAATCGAACCTCAGGCATGCAAGGCAAGCGCTCTACCACTGAACCACCTTCCCAGCCCAATCCTGGTTATTTTACAAATAGGAATCTACTAAACTTTTCTGCCCAGGCTGGCCTCAAATGATGATCTCCAGAGAAGTAAGAAATAAAAGTATAAGCCACTGGCACCCAGCCTTTTATGGAATATGGTCCTTTTCAAAACTTATTCCTATTATTTTTTAAATGTTTGGTGAGAATATAACACATGACATTATACTAAGTTACGGAGAATATCATGGGCTGGGAAGAAAAAAAATATTTAAGTCTTTGATTTAAAGATAGTATCTTGTTATATGATCCAGCTTGGTCTTGAACTTGAAATTGTTCTATGTGTGCTGGGATTTTACCTTGTAAAATATATATGCTAAAAATCTATATTCATTTTATTAAGAGTTAAACTTAGGTTTAACTGAGGGATATCGTCTTCATTCTTACGTATCATATGCCTTCAACTTTAAATGCCTTTTTCTCTTTTCTTTTGTTTTGGTGCTGGTACTGTGACTTGAACTCAAGGCCTTGAGCTCTTGCTTAGCTTTTTTGCTCAAGGCATGAGCCACCAGTGTCTGGTATTCAAAATGTCTTATGAATTTTATTTATATTACATTGGTCATATTCCCACCAGACACACAAACTTCATCTCATTTTAGCAAATTATCAATCTCATAATCTATTCTAAATATTTGGTACAAACTGGCTGCTATTGTTCTATTTAATACATGGCTGTTCCCATGTACCAAAAGCTTGGTTGGTAGCATGTGGTGGTACGTGGAGGTGGTGGACAAATGAAAAACACCCATGCACTCTACTTATTCTCCAAACCATAAAAGCTTTCTAAAAACCACAGACGGTTAAGAGTCAGGTGTGCCAAGCATTTTGACCCAGTGTAAAAATAGCAGGTGTTCATTTTTGTCTGTCTCTGTGCTCTATATACTAACTGCCACATAACAAAGATGTTGACCACATAGCAAACATGGATACAGATGCAAAACTAGAATAAGAGAAACTTCAGACATTGATGCCTTTCTGAATTCTAGGTTAAGATGAACCCAATCTATGTACAAAATGATAGAGTACATTTATTTATTGCATACTGTCAAGTACCATTCTAAATATCTCATTAATTCTCATACTAACCCAATGGGCCAGTTACTGCTACCCTTATTTATTGACAGAGGTTAAAAAACTTTCCTACTTCCACAGCTAAGTGTCAGAACAGGCTGTGTGTGTGTGTGTGTGTGTGTGTGTGTATGTGTGTGTGTGTGTGTGTGTGTGTGTGTGTGTGTGTGTGTGTGTGTGTGTACATGTATGTATTTTTTGGTGAGAAAAGGGGTTGAACTCAGGGCCTCAAACTTGCTAGGCAGGTACCCTACCACTTGAGTCAGCCATCTTTTACTTTAGTTACTTTTTGGATAGGGTCTTATGTTTTTTGCCTGGGGATGGCCTCAGACTATGATCCTCCTATTTATGCCTACTGTATAGCTGGGACTACAGACTTGACCCACCATACCTATTTTGTTGACATGCAATCCTGCTAAGTTTTGCTCTAGCTGGACTTGAATCGAAGTCTTCTGAACCTTTGCCTCCTGAGTAACTAATTACCATCATGCCCAGCATCATATCTAGGCAGCCTGACTCCAAAGCTTGCATTTTTCAAGGGTGTATTTCCATATACACAATCAATCTCCTGACAGACAGATCTTTAGGTAGAACCAAATATATCTATCCAGAGAGATATATCTAGCCATACAGATAGACAGTTTTGTATACAAACACAGCCAAACTGTGTAAGTTGTTATGCAAATGCCATCCAACATATTTAAAGGCAATAACTAACTCTTCATGTGTTCAGACTACAGAGCAGTCAACTGCATGACCAACTGTACTAAACAAACCTGTACATATTATTTGTTGTGTTCAAAACTTATTTCCAAGGTAACAGAAAGCATTTGACAGCTTTGTGTCGGAGGCAGCTGTTTCTCTGTCCATGCAGCTGAAGGCAGCACTTGTTAGGATGTGAAGTCAGCCAGACAGGCTCAAGAATGAGTGCATTGCCTGGATGTCAGTGTGTTCACATGACACTGCCTTTTGTGCATTCAGATAAGTCCCTCATGTGAAAGCAAGGTCTCTAAAACTTTTACACTTTCATTTTTATTGTGACTTCTTAATTCTATTGCTTTTTGTAAGCAAAGAATAGTCCTATTTAACCACAACAAACCAAAAGTCTATTCAAAATGGAAATATTTCACAAGCAAAATCTGACAGAATGACTACTTAGGGTGCTGAGGCAGGAGGATCAAGAATACAAGGTTATCCTGAGCTACACAGAGAGAACCTGTCTCAAAAACAAACAAGCTGGGGGGCTGGGAAGGTGGCTCAGTGGTAGAGCTCTTGCCTTGCATGCATGAGGTCCTGGGTTTGATTCCTCAGCACCACATAAGCAGAAAAAGCTGGAAGGGGAGCTGAAGCAGAAAAAGCTGGAAGTGGTGCTATGGCTCAAGTGGTAGCGTGCTAGCCTTGGGCTGAAGAGCTGAGGGACAGTGCCCAGGCCCAGAGTTCAGGCCCCACGACTGACAAAAAAAAAGGGGGGGGGGGCTGGGAAGGTGGCTCAGTGGTAGAGTGCTTGCCTTGCATGCATGAGGCCCTGGGTTCGATTCCTCAGCACCACATAAGCAAAAAGAAAAAAGCCGGAAGTGGTGCTGTGGCTCAAGTGGTAGAGCGCTAGCCTTGAGCTGAAGAGCTGAGGGACAGCGCCCAGGCCCAGAGTTCAGGCCCCACGACCGGACACCCCCCCCACCCAAAAAAAAAAAAAGAAACAAGCTGGAGATATCCGTAGTAACAACAGCAATTAAGATTGGCTAACCAGGCACTTGGTAGCTCATGCCTCAGGAGGCTGAGATCTGAGGATCGCAGTTCAAAACCAGCTTGGGTAGGAAAGTCCGTGAAATCTATCTCTATTAAATTACAAAAAAAGCCAGAAGTAGATCTCAAAGTGGTAGAGCCCTAGCCTTGAGCAAAAGAAGCTGAGAGATAGCACTCAGGCACTGAGTTCAAGCCCCAGGATTGGCACCAAAAAAAAAAAAGGGCTTGGCCATCAGCCTTGACAGATAAATCTAAATCTGAGAGAACTTTATCTCCATTTAACCAGGCAAAAGTTGAAACTATGGCTCAAGTAGTAGAGCACCAACCATGAGCATAAAAGCTAAGTGAGAGCATAGGCCCTGAATTCAGGCCTGGAGACTGGCACTCAAAAAATACATAAACCGGGATGTGGCCAAAAGGGAACCCTACTGCATTGTTGGTGGGAGTGTAAACTTGTTCAAACACTTTGGAAAGTAGTATGGAGGTTCCTCAAAAGACTCTATAGAGAGCTCCCCTATGACCCAGCAATCATACTTTTGGGCATTTACCCAAATGATCACAAACAAGGCCATACTAAAGCTACCGGCACAACTATGTTTATCACAGCATTATTCACCATAGCTATGGAACCAACCCAGATGCCCCTCAGTAGATGAATGGATCAAGAAAATGTGGTTTGGGGCTGGGAAGGTGGCTCAGTGGTAGAGTGCTTGTCTTGCATGCGTGAGGCCCTGGGTTCGATTCCTTGGCACCACATAAACAGAAAAAGCCAGCAGCAGTACTTGCCTCAAATGGTAGAGTGCTAGCCTTGAGCTGAAGAGCTGAGGGACAGCACCCTGGCCCGGAGTTCAGGCCCCACAACCAGCAAAAAAATAAAAATAAAAGAAAATTATATATATATATATATATATATATATATATATATATATATATATATATATATATGAATTCTATGCCTCCATCAAAAAGAACAATATCGCCCCATTTGTTAGGAAATGGAAAGACTTGGAAAAAATTATACTAAGTGAAGTAAGCCAGGCCCAAAGAAACATAGGTCCCATGGTTTTCCTGATTTGTAATAACTAGTACATGTCTAGGACAAGCAGAAAAGGTCAAAAGCTATGTACATATGACCATATAAGATGATAAGTGAAATGAACCTCAAGTGGTTTTTTTTCTTCCTTCTATTGTTTTTAATGTACTTATAATGTACTATGTGATTCTTTTGTTTCTTTTGTATGTTCTTCCCCCACAGTATAACCCATTTTCACTGTATCTGATTCCGGTGTCTTGCATCTTGTATATACATTTTTATAATTTGGGAAGGCAAAGAGATATAATAAAATGCTTAAATAAGGATACAGGTTGACCCATTGTAACAGTGAGATGTACAAGACACTAAGTTGAAAACAAACTTTACAATTTTGGGTGGGAGGGGTTGGGGAGGGAGGAGTTGGGGAGGGAAGGAGGGAAGGGATGATAGGGGAAAAACAAAGGAGGAGGTAACTATAAGGTCCGCTTCTGGATGGCTAGCAGACCCCACCCTCCTCACAGCAAAGTCTCCACCCAGTACCTGCGTTACCTAGGCAACTGGGACACCTGGAAGAGGTCACATCTGCATCCACTGAGGTCACATCTGAATTTGATGTGGCCACACCTTTCTCCTTCTACCATACCCTAGATAAGGCCTAGCCCAGGCCCAGATGCCCTCTCTCTGCTCTTTTCTAGCTCTTTCTCAGCTCTTTCCTTCTCTTCTCTTTCCCAGCTCTCTTCTCTTTCCTAGCTCTCTCTTTCCCACCTTTCCCAGATGCTCTCTTTTCTAGCTCTTTTCTAGCTCTTCTCTAGCTCTTCTCTTCTCTAGCTATTTTCTCTCTTTTCTAGCTTTCTCTTAGCTCTTTCCCCCAGTTCTCTCTCTTTCCCAGTTCTCTCTTTCCCAGGCCTTTCCCCACCGTGTGGAGGACCAAGATGGCCTGGTGCCAGCCTGAACGATGAATAAAACTACCCCTTACCTGAATACCACATGTGTGGTGCTGTTCTTACACGGCTACCTCTTTTTAAAAACCTAACAGTAACAATGCTCAATGGGAAATGTACTCATTACCCTACTCATGTAACTGTAATCCCTCTGTACAGTATTTTTACAATAAAACATATATATGAAAGAAAAAAAAATACATAAGCCAGTCACCAGTGGCTCATTCCTGTAATCCTACCTACTTAGGAAGCTGAGATCCCAGTATCACAGTTCCAAACCAGCCCAGGCAGGAAACTCCATAAGATTCTTTTTTTTTTTTTTGGGTCCGGTCGTGGGGCCTGAACTCTGGGCCTGGGCGCTGTCCCTCAGCTCTTCAGCTCAAGGCTAGCGCTCTACCACTTGAGCCATAGTGCCACTTCCGGCTTTTTTCATTTTGCTTATGTGGTGCTGAGGAATCGAACCCAGGGCCTCAGGCATGCAAGGCAAGCGTTCTACCACTGAGCCACCTTCCCAGCCCCTCCATGAGATTCTTATCTTCAATTAACCACCAGAAAACAAAAAGTGGTGCTGTGGCTCAAGTGGTAGAGTGCTTACCTTGAGCTGAAGAGCTGAGGTATAGCTCCCAGGCCCAGAGTTCAAGCCCCACAACCGACCCCCCTCCCCCAAAAAATAATTAAAACAAACAAATAAATAAAAAGGGAGTAAAATAAGTTGCCATTTTTTAATAGTGAGATACTTGTTTACAGACAACAGACCCAACCAAAACAATGGAAATCTCTGTAGTCTCAATCATTTCAAATCTTATCTTACACTACTTACCTTATACAATTTATCTTTTGAGTGTTGTGTTGCTACTAGGGCTTAAACCTTGCTTAGCTTTTTTGCTCAAGGCTAGCACTCCACCACACCTTTACTTCTACCTTTTTGCTGGTTAATTGGAGGTAAAAGTGTCTCAAGTTATATATGCCCAGGCTAGCTTGAAACCTCCACCAGATCTCAGCTACTAAGTAGCTAAGATTACAAGTGTCAGTCACTTGTACCCAGCATTATTCTATGCATTTTACAAGTCAAAATATTTCAAGTTTGTGTGATGCAAGAAGTGAACACTGCACCACAGAACATGAGCGCTGGTGGAAAACCATGCCAGTACATACCTCTTCTGCTGTCCAGAAGGATGCCTGAGCTTGTTTATACATTTTCCAAATATCAGGGTACTGGATTGGAAAAATGACAAACCGGCGGGAACTCTTTCTTAGAAGTGGTTCTTCATTTGACTTCACTGCACTTTCATTGGTATCTGAAGATAACCTCTTAAAAAAAAAGTACAAATATCACTTTCATGCAGATATTTCTTTTGCATTCATATGTAAATATACAGTTAGGAAGCTAGCATAAGGTGCCTGTGGAGAATCCTTCCAGGTATCTGGTAGCTGGCTGACAGTGCTTGGTCAGCTACATGACTGTGGGAAACTGGTTAATTTCTCTGAGCCTCACTCAATTTCTGCAACTGCAAAATAATACCTACCTCAAGCTGGGCACCAATGGCTCATGCCTGTACTCTTACCTACTTAAGAAGCTGAGATCTGAGGATCACCATTCTGGCCTGCTCAGGAAGTCTGTGATATATAAATATATTTATAAAATACCAGAGGGGTTACAATTACATGGGCAAGATAGTGAGTACATTTTTTTCTTTTTCTTTTTTTTTTCTTTTTTGCCGGTCATGGACCTGAACTCTGGGCCTAGGTGCTGTCCCTCAGCTCTTCAGCTCAAGCTAGCACTCTACTGCTTGAGCCACAGCGCCACTTCAGGCTTTTTCTGTTTATGTGGTGCTGAGGAATCGAACCCAGGGCCTCATGCATGCAAGGCAAGCACTCTACCACTGAGCCACCTTCCCAGCCCTGATAGTGAGTACATTTCTTACCAAGCACTGTTGCCTCCTCCTTTGTTTCCCCATACCATCCCTTCCCCTCTCCACCCCCCACACCTCCCTGCCACTCCTCCATTCCCCCTACCCCCAGTCTGTGATATTTTTATCTCCAGCTAACCACCAAAAAGTCAAAAGTGGGGTTATGGCTCAAGTGGTAAAGTACTAGCCTTGAGCACAAACACTCAGGGACAATGCCCAGGCTCTGACTTCAAGCCCTAGGATCAGTATACACACATATACATACAAACAGTAATAACTTACCTGATGGCAAAAATGCAAAAATTATTATACTTATTGTTGCTTCTGAGAATCTAAGTACAAAGCTAAAGACGTAAAAGTCATTGTGGATTCATTTCTAGGTTTGTGGATAAAATATCCCCTCAAGTACACTTAATATAGAATATTGATATGATTATGACACTGTTAAAAGCTAGTTTCTAAATGGTTTCATCTTAAAACTTATCTGAGGGGCTGGGAAGGTAGCTCAGTGGTAGAGCGCTTGCCTTGCATGCATGAGGCCCTGGGTTCGATTCCTCAGCACCACATAGGCAAAAAGAAAAAAAGCCGGAAGTGGCGCTGTGGCTCAAGTGGTAGAGCGCTAGCCTTGAGCTGAAGAGCTGAGGGACAGTTCCCAGGCCCAGAGTTCAGGCCCCAAGACCAAAAATAAATAAATAAATAAAAACTTACCTGAAAACTTAACAATTTATCACCTTTGTTCAACTTAACTCGTGTGTGTGTGTGTGTGTGTGTGTGTGTGTGTGTGTGTGTGTGTGTTCTGTATAGCATAAATTATTTTTACTTATAGGGGCATATAGTCATGTTCCCAGCCAAATTAATACTGTATTTATTTCAAATGACAACTACAAAGATCAGAGGAACTAATATAAGTAAAAGTACTTTGAACATTCTTAGATGCTATATGCTTTTAAATTATTGACTATTCGATGTTTCAGGTTGTCTTTTTAAAGGCTGTTCCTCTATCCAAAGAATTATTTTAACCATTATTTGAGCAACCATGATCTTCCGTAACTTCCCTAAAGGAACCTGAAGGATCATTCACTCATGAAATACTGAGAGATTAGTGTTGGGACTTGTTTTGACAATAAAGTATCTTGAAATAATGAGAAAAAAAATACTGAGAGAAGAGTTGGAAAGATTTTAAAGATTAGATATTCAGCCAAGTATGGGAGTTCACGCCCATAATTCCAGCAATTGAGGAGCAGGAGGCAGAAGATTGTGAGTTCAAGGTTAGCTTGGGCTAACCTTAGGCTAATTTTTGCTATATAAGCAAAGCACGGTCTTTTAAAAAAATGTGTGTGGAAGTGGTGCTGTGGCTCAAAGTGGTAGAGCGCTAGCCTTGAGCTGAAGAACTCAGGGACAAGCACTCAGGCCTAGAGTTCAAGCCCCACAACCAACCAAAAAAAAAAAAAAAAAAAGAATGAAATTTTAAAAATGTGTGTGTAACTGTGTGCTGGTGGCTCATGCCTATAATCCTAGCTGCTCAGGAGGAGCTGCTCTGACGATGACATTCAAAGCCAGCCTGGGCAGGAAAGTCTGTGAGACTCTTATCTCCAATAAACCAGGAAGAAGTGCTGCGGCTCAAGTGGTAGAGCGTTTTTGTTGAGCTGAAAAGCTGAGGGACAGCATCCAGGCCCAGAGTTCAAGCCCCATGACTGACAAAAGAAAAAAAAGTGTGTGTGTAGATTAGAAAACTGGAATCTAATTGAAAGGGTGAAAGGGTAGAGGTCTATGGTCAACAAATATTTCAAACCTTCCTTGATCTACAATGCTCTTCTTTTAACCCCTCTAGATCATGCTTTCATAGCATTTTGATACTACTCTTCATTGTTTTTTTGAGTTTGTATTAAATTACCAGTGCACAGGTATGTATTTCAGGGCTAGAAATCTCTACCACACCCTATTTGCTATATGGAGCATACTGGGGCAGGAAAGTGAAGAAGGAAAACATAAGCAGTAATCCAGTGGCAACAAGTCAGCTGGTAAGTATGTGTCAGGATCTAGAAAACTGCTGAATAGTGCCTTCAGGCTGGGGTGAAAGTCACATTTTGTATATACATTCTTTTTTTATTTTTTGGTGGTCTGGTCGTGGGCCTGAACTCTGGGCCTGGGCGCTGTCCCTCAGCTCTTCAGCTCAAGGCTAGCGCTCTACCACTTGAGCCACAGCGCCACTTCCAGCTTTTTTTTCCTTTTTGCTTATGTGGTCCTGGGGAATCGAACCCAGGGCCTCAGGCATACAAGGCAAGTGCTCTACCACTTATCTATCTTCCCAGCCGTATACATTCTTCTTATATCTTGATAAAATATGAATTGAGAAAAGAAACTAGGGAACAGGAGGTTAATCATCACAAACCTTTGAACCAAGCTAGAGCTGATGTAGCACTTACTTCATGATGTTTATTCTAATATAATTTGAGGAGGTAAATGCAGGGCTCTCCAGGTTCCCCCTAAGAACCTGTAGCTTATAAAACAGGCTTGGGGATAATCACATCCATCTCTTAACAATCACTAATGGAATCTCCATCACTCCTGTGCCACAGTGTTATATTTTCAGCTGCATATTGAGCATCACAAAACTGAATTCATTATTTTAGTAATAGAGTATAAAGACTTGACATTAATGAAGATGAATAACAATAGGTAGTTTATTTGCATGAATTAAGATAGGATAATAAAACCTGCCCAAATTGTTTTAAAGAGGAATGGGATAAGAGAGAATAATAGAAGGGGATAAATTGGATCCAGATACATCATATGTATGAATGAAAATGTCACTATGTCAAGCCCTCTGGTACAACTAATGTATACTTATAATTTAACTAAAAAATAAAAAGAATCCATACTTTACAAGAACGTATGCTTCTTGGTGTTGTTCTTTGAGATAGGATCTTGATTTATAGCCCGGGCTGGCCCTGAACTCACTCTTTTTTTATTTGGTCTGTTGTGGGGCTTGAACCCTGGGTCTAGGCGCTGTCCCTCAAGCTCTTCAGCTCAAGGCAGTACTCTACCACTTCTGCCACAGCGCCACTTGCAGCTTTTTCTGTTTATGTGGTGCTGAGGAATCGAACCCAGGGCCTCATGCATGTGAGGCAAGCACTCTACCACTGAGCCACCTTCCCAGCCCCCGAACTCGCTATTCTTCTGCCTCAGCCTCTAGAGTGCAAGGATCACATCATTTCACCAAATCAGATCACTTCTGCTCTTGCTTTTGTTTGTCCTGAATCCATCTCAGTCTGTTTTCATCCCATTTGGCTCCCCTTCTTCCCTGAATTGTCAGCTGCATTCTCAGCTGTCTTACATATTGTATAGGTTCTTCTAGATGATCACATCTATTCCTTAGCAACCACTAATAGGATCTCCATCACCACTATGCTATGTATTATATTTTCAGCAGTCGATTTGGCATCTAAAAACTAAATCCCTTCTTTTTATATGTATCTACCAGTACAAGGGCCTTGAACTCTTGCTTGCCTTTTTTGCTCAAGTTTGAGCTATCAATTGAGCCACACTTCCATTTCTTTTTGGTGGTTAACTGGAGATAAGAGTCTCACACAGACTTTTCTGCACAGGATGGCTTTGAACCATAAGCCTTAGATATTAAGCCTCCTGAGTAGGTAGGATTACAGGTATAATCAAGGATCATTATGTCTGTGTGTGTGCGCGCGCATGTGCACACATACAAGTCCTGGGCGTAAGTTCTGTCCTTGAGCTTTTTTTTTTCGAGGCTAGTACTTTTTTGGTGGTTAAATGGAGATAGGAGTTTCATGAACTTTCTTGCCCAGGATGGCTTCAAACAGTGATCCTCAGATCTCAGCCTCCTGAGTAGCTAGGATACAGATGGGAACAAGCCACGAATGCCTGGCTTCATTATAATTTTTATCGACTGAGCTGACTTTATAAAGACTTTGAACTTGTTACATGGGCTTATGAGAGTAGCAGTCAAGTTCTGTTACACATTAAATGTGAGAAACAAATGTTTTTGCCTGGTTTGCTCAATTATGCTCCGAAGTACCTTCTACCTACCTCTTATTTTGTATAGTCACCCAGTGCCAGTGTTTGAAATTTTTTTAATAAACTAATTGTACCAATAATTATTTCTTAAATCAGTAGGGTGGGATTTTTTTAAAGCTACTATTAATATCCTAATTCAGTCAGGAGACAGACAAAAATCCATAAAAGATGCAGATTGTGTATGTCAATCAGGCTAAGAGGCTGGGAGTTAATTTTGTGGAGCCAAAGGATTCAAACGGTTGGGAGTCCTAGAGGCTCCAACTCTCTTGACCTTCTCAACCTCCTGATTCTGGCATTCATTTTGGGATACATTTTGCAAATTATTCCTATAGATAATTATGGAGGGTTTCTGGGTAGGAATTAACATGAATAGAGATAGCATTAGAAAATAAAATATCCATGTATAGGATAAATGAGAAATACTACATTTTTGTTTCAGAAATGGAAATGAAAACATGAATTAAGATATGGAAATTAGCATTAAAAATGTTTCAACAAGATTTCCAATCTGTAGAGTTGGCCACTTTGGGTGAAAATTGAAACCTTTTGGGGAGTTTTATTGGGGGGAAATGACACTAAAGCACCAATTTAATGGAAAATTGATTTGGCAGTGGTAAATAGGATTATGCAATATGTAAAACGGGAGTTATAACAACAGCTAAATTGTCCTTACACAAGTGTGAAATGATGAGAATCAGACACACAGCTGAGTAGTAGGCACTCTACTAACCAATATTCCATTGTCTTTTCCAAAGTAGTTCATCAATTTTTTTTTTTTGGGGGGGGGGGTCCGGTTGTGGGGCCTGAACTCTGGGCCTGGGCGCTGTCCTTCAGCTCTTCAGCTCAAGGCTAGCACTCTACCACTTGAGCCACAGTGCCACTTCTGGCTTTTTTTTTCTTTTTGCTTATGTGGTGCTGAGGAATCGAACCCAGGGCCTCATGCATGCAAGGCAAGCGCTCTACCACTGAGCCACCTTCCCAGCCCCGTGCTTCTATTTTTTATCCCCTTAGTTCCTGGTCATTTAGTCTGAAGTGGTGTCCAGGCATGCCAGGACAAAAATCTAGGTCAAAAGGCTCAAGTAAACAGAGTACCCTGATTTAGAGTGACATTCTACATGTCTCTTCTTCCCAACCATACTCTAATTCCACCCAGTACTTCCAAGTGTTTGCCTCATCAATTTATCTTCTAGAACATATACATGCTGTCATATTTGTAGACTATTTATGGGTATCATTTTTCATTCTTCCAACTCCCACCAACTCTGACAAAGCAGATGGAATACCCAAGAATGTGGCTTTACATCTAGACCTACCTCTGAGGCTTGGGCATGTCATTTAATGGTTTCTGGCCTGAACTTTCTCACCCTGAAAACCTTTCCTTTCTTTTTTTTTTTTTTTTTTTTTTTGTCAGTTGTGGGACTTGAATCCTGGGCCTGGGCATTGTCCCTCAGCTCTTCAAGGCTAGCGCTCTACCACTTGAGCCACAGCAGCACTTCCAACCTTGAGAAACTACAGACCCTTTACACCATATATTCCTACCTGGGCATACAAAACCAATATATACCCTTGGGAGATTCATAAACTCCCTTCAAGCCCTTTAA
Organism: Dipodomys spectabilis; assembly: GCF_019054845.1. Lineage (NCBI taxonomy): Eukaryota > Metazoa > Chordata > Mammalia > Rodentia > Heteromyidae > Dipodomys > Dipodomys spectabilis. The sequence continues at coordinate 18,378,189 of NW_024871460.1, read as the reverse complement.
GAGCCCTTTTCTTTAAGGTAATGCTTCTTAAAAATCAGTGTACTCTGTTATTTATTACAGACTGTGGTAGACAATTTGCTCCAGGGAAGTTAGAATGAACTTGTGACTTTGAAATTATGTAATCATTTAATCACAATCAAAAAAAAAAAAAAAAAAAGAACCTCGGGGAAGGGAGGGAGGGAGGGGATGGTAGGGGGAAAACAATGGAGGGGTAACAATGTTCAAGAGGAAGTGTACTCATAACCTCACTCATGTAACTGTAACCCTCTGTATAGTAGCTTTACAATAAAAAAAAAAAAAAATCAGTGTACTATGATCTCCCAACGTGCTTAGGTGTAGTTTCAGATCTATCCCAAGAATTTGATTCATTAGGTCTGGGGTATGGGCTAGTATTTTACTTTTTTTCGTTTACATAGTAGTCCAGACGGTTCCCATGCAGATGGCCCAAGCTGTACCATCAAATCCACAAAAACAAGAGGGTTAAGGCATCCTTACATTCAGAACTTCTGAACTAAGATAGATGTTCATTAAAATGCATCCTAGATCTAAAATTGTGCACCTGCCTTTGTGTCTTAGCTTTGAGACTGGAACAATTAAAAAGTTAGCTTCCAGGTGCCATTAGCAAAACAGAAAAGTCTGAATTTTCCCTTATGGGGAAACTGGTACTAAATGTATGTTTCAAGAGGAAGAAAAGTTTGAGGGATATTTACGCTTGACTGATTACTATTTATCAGTTTATGGTTTCAAAATCAAAATAAACTAAAATATATCTGTAATCTACAACTCTATAAAGAAATGGAGGGAGGCTGGGAAGGTGGCTCAGTGGTAGAGCGCTTGCCTTGCATGCATGAGGCCCTGGGTTCAATTCCTCAGCACCACATAAGCAAAAAGAAAAAAAGCCGGAAGTGGCGCTGTGGCTCAAGTGGTAGAGTGCTTGCCTTGAGCTGAAGAGCTGAGGGACAGCGCTCAGGCCCAGAGTTCAGGCCCCACGACCGGAACCGAAAAAAAAAAAAAAATGGTTTGCAAAGTAACAAGAGTGTGAAAATCTTGGCGCAACAATTTAAACCACCAGGTAACCCTACAGATCGTTTACTCTTACTTTTGTTAGCACAGAGGAGAGAGAAAAAAAAAGAGCACTAGCACGTAGGTGGTACTTTGCATAAAGCACCTGCCTTCTCCAGAGGGAGGTATCACTTCCGCCGAGTTCAGTAAAGAAACGGACACCCCAAGGCTCAGCTAAGTAGCCTGGGTGAGCAACACTGGCCCCTAAGTCCTTCCACCTGTCAGCGCCACCCCACCCACCTGTGTCAATGCCTTTCTCCCCTAGCTCTGTCACAGTCCTCTCTGCTTGCCTCAGTCTCCCCACAGTGTCCGGGGCGCGTGGGGCGGCTCCTGGGGGCGGCAGGCCGCTCGTGCCGCTGCCCTCCCCGAGCGGCCCGCCGGGGCAGCAACCACGACGCCCGGGTGCCGCAACGGCGCTGCAGGCCTGCGCCCGGTCTGTGTCCGCGACGAACACCACATCCAACGGAAGTCCAGCGCCTGGCGGGTCCCCGCCGCCGCGGGCCATCTAAAGGCCCGGCGTGACCTGGGGCGAAGGATGAAGCCGCGGGAACATTTACCTCATCCGGCTCGGGTCTGGCCGCTTCCGGCCTTTCCGGGTCGCCCATCGCGCAGACTCCGCCAGAGCTACCAGAGCAAAGAGAACGAAGCGCCACAGGCTTCCTCCACCTGGGACCGAGCCTAGGTGGCTAAGGGGTCCTCGGAGCGCGACCCGCCCCCAACTCCAGGGACCCGCCCCGCGGCCAGGCCCCGGCCCCGTTTTCTCGCTTGCCCATTGAGGGAGCCTCTCTTCAGCGGCCTGGCACGCCCCACCCTCTGCCTCAAGAACACGCCCACCCCGCCGCGCCCCGCCCCCGCCGCAGGGACCCGACCACTCCGTTCTCCCCGCCTCGCCTCAAGGACCGCCCTATCCGGCAGGTCCCGCCCCCAAGCCAGAGATCCGCCCACTCCAGTAGGCCCTACCCAAGCCAGAGACCCACCTACTTCGTCCGGCCCCGCCTCGGGCTCCCACCGACCTCTTCCGGCCCGTTCCACTCCACTGAACTAGTCCACCCTCCCCACCTGCAGCCTGAGGAATTCTCCATCACACCAGTCCCTTGCAGGTGCTGCTTCCTTCCTGCCCACCAAAAAGCTCCGTAGCACCCCGCCCACCTCTCTGCCGGGGCCCCGCCTCCTGTCTACGTCACACCTCACTTCCCTGGCTCCGCCTTCCACCCACTCACGAGGGGGTATTTTTTGATGGGCGGGATGGGCCACGCCCACCCTCCCGCAGACCCCGCCCCCTCCTCGGCCGCTCCCCCCCGCGCCTCCGGTGTGGAGGTCAGCTCCGAGGACGCGGCTGCGCCTCGCGCTCTGCTCACTTAACCACGGCAGGTGTGGGCCTGCGGGGTCGGGGCTCCCCAGCGGGCGGCCCGGGAACACGGCAGGCTGCGCTAGTTCTCGCCTCCTGAGAGATGGCTAGTGGTTGCGGGGCGGCCCACTGGGTGACGGGGTGGGGCGGGGAGCCAGCAGGAAGAGACCACGGAGGAAAAAGCCGGGCTTGCGTCCCGTGTCCAGCCAGGCACGGAGGAAGCGGGCGCGGGCAGGTCTGCGCGCAGCCGGGCGGGAGCGGGGGAGCGCTTCGGAAGTGGTGTGCGCTCGTTGGAATCGTTCTAAGTGCTGCTGCCGCGCGTGTTGAGCTTTCACAGTGTCCGGCACTGCGCCAGTAACGCGCACGTTGTGTGCACCAACTGTTGGGTCTTCAGGACTTATTTGTGTGATTGACACTGCTGTTTCTCATTTCATGTTTATCCAGCTTAATAAAAGAAGTCGTCTCCGGTCTTCTTGCTAGTGTTCAAGGCCAGCGGTGACTGCGGGGCAGTGGTGACAATCCTGTGTAACTCCATTGACGCTCGGCCTTAGCAACATCTTCCTAGAAACCACAGCACCATGAGCGCCAAATGGAGGAAGAAGCAAATGCGCAGGCTCAAGTGCAAAAGGAGGAAGAGGAGGCAGAGGTCCAAGTAAACCGGCGTGTGTACCAGTTGAGGCCAGAGGAACAGAAATACGGAATGCCAGAGGCCAAGACACCAATACGAGTTGTTGGACTGCTTATCGTTGTCTACAATTTCCCAGTGGATCTAGAACTTCCCTTGCCAAGACCGTCTCCGAGAGACACCTACCTTGCTCATAACCAAGCAGCCCCTGATGGTTGTGTGCGCTGGACCTGTGACATTCTGGACTAGTGCTGTTCATAGTCGTGATCAGATGTCACACATGTACAATAAACCATCTCTTTTGCTATCGCAGCTGAAGGCATCACAAAAAATAATCCCACCAAATTTCCAATACCATGCTCTCACAGTATGCTAGCTACAATAGAAAGAAAATGAGTAAGTAAATAAATAAGGGACAGGTGGCTCATGCCTGTGATCCTAGTGACTCAGGAGGCTGAGATCTGAGGATTTGGATTTGAAGCTAGTCTAGGCAGGGAAGTCCATGAGACTTTCTCTAATTAACCAGCAAATAATGCTGGAAATGGAGCTATAGCTCAAGTACTACAGCTATCCTTGAACAGAAAAAGCTAAGGGACTGGTGCACAAGCCGTAAGTTCAAGCCCTAGCACCAACACAAATAAAAGATTCAAGATTTAAGTAGAGTGAAGCTGAAATATGAAGGGAACTTTGTCATAACTTCAACAACTTGCACTTATTTTATGGATTGCTGTCTGAAGTATGAAATTTTATTTCTAAGCTTTGAAAATGGCTGTTGGCTCATTCTAAAATCTAACCTAAAAAGAAGGGAGCCTCTTTGTGTGTGTGTGTGTGTGTGTGTGTGTGTGTATGAGAGAGGGGGGGAAGGGAGAGAGAGAGTGAGTACTGGAGCTTGAACTCAGGGCCTGCGCATAATCCTTGAGCTTTTGTGCTCAGGGATGGCAGTGTACCATTTGAGCCACAGCTCCATTTCCTACACTTTTGCTAGTTAATTGGAAACAAGACTTTTCTGCCCAGTCTGCTCCAAACCACAATTCTTGGATCTCAGTCTCCTGAATACCTACAATTATAGGCATAAGCTACCAGCATCCAGCCGAGTTAACCTTTCATAAAGAAACTACTAGGGCCTGGTGTTGGTGGCTCCCACCTATAATCCTAGCTACTCAGGAGACTGAGATCTGAGGATTGTAATTTGAAGGCAGCCAAGAAAAAATCATAAGACTCATCTCCAGTTAATTAGCAAAAAGCCAAAAGTGGAACTGTGGCTCAAGTGGCAAAGTGCCAGCCTGAAAAAAATCTCAGCAAGAGTGGGAGGCCCTGAGTTCAAACTACAGTACCAGCACCAAAGAAAAATAAAAGCAAAGACATGTAGCATCTATACATTGTAAAGCACAAAGGAAAATGTTCCCCAAATTTAGCTTTCTCTAATTTGACTGAAGCTGCTTGTAAAGTAAAACTAGCCAAAGAAGAGCATAAGACCTAACAGTGCAAAAAAATCCAATATAAGAATGCACCAACTGGGATGGGAAGGTGGCTCAGTGGTAGAGCGTTTGCCTTGCATGCCTGAGGCCCTGGGTTCGATTCCTCAGCACCACATAAGCAAAAAGAAAAAAGCTGGAAGTGACGCTGTGGCTCAAGTGGTAGAGTGCTAGCCTTGAGCTGAAGAGCTGAGGGACAGCACCCAGGCCCAGAGTTCAGGCCCCACGACTGGACTCCCCCCCCCCCCCCCAAAAAAAAAGAATGTACCAACTATAGGGCCTTATGTGAGAGAAGGGATGGGTTAGGAGTGATTGGTGACAATGTTGTCAGACACCTAGTATTCATATACTGTTTTGTAGAATGGGAACTTCTTTGCACAACTACTTAAATAATAATAAAAATATTAAAAATCCAAGATAAGAATTTACCAACTATGGGGCCTTATGGTTAATTTGAATATTGGATGAACATTTGGATAAGTCATATTGTAAACAAGCAATGGCCAAAGTGGGGGCGCTGCTTAAGGGATACTTGTAGTCACAGCTATAGGAGAGCAGGGAGCTTGTTAATTCCCCTCTTCTGGGGGCCACAGGAAAAGTAGAAAATGACAAAAAAAAAAAACAAAAGCCCTACTTCTTTCTTCACTTAAACCTTAAAATGCTGTACTTTAAGATAGTATGGAGCCGGGCGCTGGTGGCTCACGCCTGTAATCCTAGCTACTCAGGAGGCTGAGATCTGAGGATCGCGGTTCAAAGCCAGCCCGGGCAGGAGAGACCGTGAGACTCCTATCTCCAATAAACCACCAGAAAACCGGAAGTGGCGCTGTAGCTCAAGTGGTAGAGCGCTCGCCTTGAGCTGAAGAGCTGAGGGACAGTGCCCAGGCCCAGAGTTCAAGCCCCACGACCGACAAAAAAAAAAAAAAAAGATAGTATGGAGCCAGGCACCAGTGGCTCATACCTGTAATCCAGTTACTCAGGAGGCTGAGATCAAGGATCAAGGTTCAAAGCCAGCCAGGGCAGAAAAGTCTGTGATACTCTTGTCTCCAATAAACCACCAGGAAACCGGAAGTGGCACTGTGGCTCAAGTGATAGGTAGAGTGCTCGCCTTGAGCCAGTATTGATGCCAGACAGTGTCTCTCATTTCTGTAATCCTAGTTAATAGGCTGAGACAAGGATTGTGGTTCAAAGCCAGGCTGGGCAGAAAAGTCCGTAAGATCCCATCTTCAATTAACCAGCAAAATACCTGACTGGAGGCATGGCCTAAGTGGTAGAACACCGTTCATGAGCAGCAAAATGACAGCAAGAATCCCCCAAATTCAAGCCCCAATACAAACACACAAAATACTGGCAAGTTTCTGTCTTCCTTATTTGTATATTCCAAGATAATCCTGCTTGTTTTATTATTTTATTACTATTTTTATCTCGGTTGTGGGGCTTGAACTCTGGGCCTGGGTGCCGTCCCTGAGCTCTTCAGCTCAAGGGTTAGCACTCTACCATTTGAGCCACAATGCCACTTTTTCTGGTTTTTTATTGGTTTTCTGGTGTTTTATTGGAGAGGAGTCTCACGGACTTGAACTGCGATCCTCAGATTGCAGCCTCCTGAGTAGCTAGGGTTACAGGTGTGAGCCACCAGCGCCCAGCTGCTTGTTTTCTTTTTCTTTTGTCGATCGTGGGGCTTGAACTCTGGGCCTGGGCGCTGTCCCTCAGCTCTTCAGCTCAAGGCGAGCGCTCTACCACTTGAGCTACAGCGCCACTTCCGGTTTTCTGGTAGGTTATTGGAGATGAGGCTCACGGTCTCTCCTGCCCCGGCTGGCTTTGAACCGCGATCCTCAGATCTCAGCCTCCTGAGTAGCTAGGATTACAGGCGTGAGCCACCAGCGCCCGGCTTTATTTTTCAAGATACTCCAAAGACTTTATCAAAATTAACATTACCTAACACTCATCAAGAATGAGTCTTTCTGTAATTTTCCCCTTGACTTATACTAGTACTAGGTATTTGATACCTTGAAATAAACTCATTCACGTATGTGTATACTTTTAAATGCTTTCAGACTAGTTTTAACATCCGTAGGCTTATCAACTCTGGAGACTTTGCATGTGGTGTTATACTTCTCAGCCCCTGAATATGCATCTCTTAAAGTGCATGTGTCCCTGACTTAAATGAAATGAAGTAAGGTCAGCCTTGGGTGCTTTTAGATTAAGGCTCCTGATAGTTAATTAAACTCATTCATTTCTTACAAATTTTTAGACTTCGTATAATCATTTTTGTACATTAAATGGCTCCATCCTATTGATTTTGGATGTTTGCTGCCTTCCTTGATGGGAATTTTGCTTTCTAGTGCCTGAAGAAAGGACCTGATGAAGCCCTCTAGGAATCAAAACCTCTCCTTTAATTATGCTTGGATTTTGGTGTCTATAGTGAGAAAAAATGTTAGGGCTGATTTATTTCCACTCTTCTTGACCCCAATCGATTTCTTGGAAGTTCAGAGGATTCATTTTCCCATGGGCAGAATTTTTAAGGAAACATGATACAAATACAGGTATGTGTTCCCTAAAGGTACTAAACCAATATAAAGGTACTCATCACTTCTGTAAGCCATACAGTGCAAGTCCATTAGAAAAACTTCGACTCTTATGCTACATAGGAAGGAGCATAAGGCACTTAAAAATGTATTAAAGGCAAACTCATAACTCTCAAAGCTCATTAACTATTCCAAAAGCTTGCTAGACTAACAGTGTAACTGCCAAATTTCATCTTCAGCATTGAAGGAAGCACTTCAAATACAAATGCATTAACTAGATGCTTTTTCTGAAGAGATCTAACTTGTATCAGAGCTACCAATTAAAGGTTCCAGAATCTAGAAGCAATCAAAGCAGCAGTCTACAAAAGATTCAGGAAATTGAGTTGTTTTATCCTTAAGACATCTCATCTTACAGCAGCCCTTCATACCTATGAGGTAAGAAAAATGTCAGATATCCATTATATGCTTTTCATTTTAAGACCTTTGAACTAAGGTGGGTGACATGGCTGACTTTAGAAAATTGTACTTTCCAAAATAATGCACCCAGACTCTTAATATTAATTTTATTATTCTATCAACACACTTAGATGTAATCATACATTCCACCAAAGAATATAGCCCAATGTCTAGGAAAGCAGACTCCAGAATGCCTACAGATAAGCTTAACAATTTATCACCTGCTGCTGTATAATTTGAGCCAATTACCTAATCTGTGTGATTGAGGACAGTGATAAGATTAAAACAAAAAAAACACTAATCAGTTGGAATATTTGAGGAATTTGTGCTCATGCCTACTTATTTTGATGAAAATACTTTATCACCACTGAAGCACTTCTGCCACAACTGCATGACCAAAAATATCTTTCCACAGATTTTGAGTAGGAATTGCATGACTTTAAGGAAGCTTCCAACAGGAAGATTTATGTTCATGAGTAAAAAGTTTCAGTCACCTAGGATGCTGCCTATAATCATAGTGACTCACGTGGCAGAGATTAGAAGAATTAAGGTTCAAGGACAGCAAAGTCAGCAATGCCTATATCAACAACAAGTTGAGTATAGTGGCTCACATGGGTCCCCTAACCAGGTGACATGGGAAGCCAAGGAGGATTCCAGCATAAATGGACGCAGGTCCAGACAAAACAAAAATAACAAAAGAGCCTACAAGACCCTGAATAAAGGTAGAAGTGTTATCTGGATGGCATAACCACCAAAAGCAAGTGCTCCCTGAATTCAAATGCCATTGAAAACATTTTGAAGATGTCATGCTTCTACCAAAGGCTTTCTAAATCAAAAAAACATGTAGGTGAGTCATACAGTCTCAAAATCTCAATTTGAGTTTAAGCAGAGAAGTGGCTGGTTAATTTTAAACACACAAAAAACTGTATCTTTAATATTTGGGGGCAATTACTAAACAATGAAATTCTTTTGAAAGAACAGTTAAGTCAGTAACAGTAAGGCCATTATAGTGGTAGGGAATACTCAGATGATTTAGAGGGAAAAAAAGATGCTATAAAACTTTGAAAGCCCACAGTAAAGTTCATTCTTGGTCTTATCTTAAAATTAATTTCCAATTATATTAGATTTAATAAATCACTAAAGAAGGCCAAAAGAGAACTTTATTTTATATGATCTTTATTTTACATTTAGGACCTGTTTTATTCTTTACTTAAAAAAGACTCAGTCTGCTTTTTTCAAATTGCTACTAAAAGCATTTTAACCAAAATCTTGATTTGGGAAGACTTTATACATTGTGTTAAATATTTTCATTCTTTCAATAACTACTGAAAATAATTTCACAATTAGGGTTTCAAGTGTCCTAGTCATATCTAGTTTTTATTTAATATCAATTTTAAGATGTGCATACAAACGTTATAGTGATATTTAAGTTCTATGTCTTTCAAACTTTCAAGATGCTATTCAGTTCTTAATCTAATTACTATTTCATTTATTTAGAAATAGCATTTAGACTACAAATCAATGTCTCACTTTGACTAAGTTACACAGATCTAATACAATGTGTTCTTGAATAAGTTTTAAGTAATATAGTGAACTTCACTAGTACCATTCGGTTTAGTATTTTTAGTGTCAACAAAGTTGAGAGAATATCATGAGAGTCCGTCTTTTAAAGGAAGTCATATAATAAAAGCATAATGTCTTTGAACATGAAAACAGTACCTAACATGATTTTATACAGGAACTCAAGGACAGTCCAGAGGATTTTGCCCATTTTTTTATATGTGAAGTGTCTAAGTCTTAGTGATAACAGTGAAAAAGTGTTTCTTTCTATGTCACTGAAGAAAGCTGCTAAAAACCACAAGATATCCTAGTCCTAGGACTAGACATAAGCAGTGGATTATCAAAAAAGAACCTGTCATTTCATTTTCAGTTAACTTTTCTATGCCAAGTAACAGTCTTACTTCACTTCTCCCATTTATGGGAGAAAAAAAAAACCAGGCCTGGCCAGGTACCCTTCAAGATTCTCTGCTAACTGTAAAATGTGGACTGCTTTTCTTCTGTTTAGTATAGTCCATGTGTATATAAACTGTGTTTTTAAATCAAAATGTTTATGCACATAACCATATCAGTATATTGCCCTTAATTTAAAAAATGTACAACTATATAAATAAAAACTATTGTTTCCTCAGTGTTACTTGACATTTCTTCTATAATTTCTTTATTTAAAAAAGTAAATGTAACAAGGTACTTAAAAAAGGCTAGATACAAAAGTAGTTAAGCTGCTCACGAACATTTAAAACTTTCCAAAATGTATTTTCAATAATCATGGTTTTATAAAACATTTTACAGTTATCAGAAAGTGCCCAGGCTGAGTATACATAACTGAAAATAGCTTAGTACAAATGTCTAGTTAGAACTGAAGTGCAGTAACCTGACTAACTGCGTTGAAATAGGGATACAAAGGGGAAAAAAAGGTGATTGTGACTACTGTGCATTGGCCCCAGATGTACAAAAAAGTGCCCTTAAATGAACACATTACATGCAAAAAATCAGTGATATCACTTAATATTCTAGAACTCAATGCACTGAAAGTAAACCGCAATAAAAGTGGTTTTTATAGGTAAAAGTGATTTCATCTGTAAGATCTGAATGTTAAGAACTTTTTAAAAGTTCCACATACATAATACACGATTGCAGCCAACCACAAATTAAACACCATAAAAAAGTTAAATGAAAACACAGAACATACTTAATTTTTTATTTTGAAATTCCCTATTCCCACTATACAAGAACCTTTGCTGAAACTTTCCACAAAGGTAGCAGTTAATTTTCAGAACATTTTACATTTCCCACCCCCTCAGCAAAAAGATAAATCACAGTGTAAATTATGTTTTTCTGCTGTCATCTTTGGCTGGGGTTAGACCTAGAAGTTGTTGACTAGCAAACAATTATAGCCAAATGTTGCTAGTGCTTCTCAGGCCTTTAAGCAAGGAATGTTTGCAATTAATCTCTATTGAAGTACCACCCAGGGGATATGACAGCATTAACTTCCATAAACTTTATAGACAAATGGAAAAAAATCTACAAAATTAGCTAGGAATATTACACAGCAATACACACTTTTTATAGGCTACACAAAACCAAAATTCTTGGTTTTAATGGCAAGTAGCAATTTCTGTTTGAGAATCTGTTTAGAGGAGTAGAGTGGGACATAAAGGCGAGAAATACAAGTATTTGCAGTGGGAAGATGTTGGTCATCTGGTGGTCTTATTGTGATTGAGGGCATAGGTTGAAATCCTTCTTCACTGGCTGGTAATGAAGGGCTTGATGTCCAAAAGTAAACCTAAATAGAAATACAGCAATTACAATTTTGGCTTAGTTAGTATTTAATATTTCCTTGTTCTCACAACAAAGAGGGTGCACAAGGAAGAAAAAAGCTGACAAGGCCAAAGACCTCACCAACCAATAATCTCTTGGAAAAATAGTTTCCAGGGCTGGGAATGTGGCTTAGTGGTCAAGTGCTTGCCTAGCATGCAAGAAACCCTGGGTTTGATTGCTCAGTACCACATACATAGAAGAAGCTGGAAGTGGTGCTGTGGCTCAAGTGGCAGAGTGCTAGCCTTGAGCAAAAGAAGCTCAGGGACAGTGCTCAGGCCCTGAGTTCAAGCCCCAGGACTGGCCAAAAACAAAACAAAACAAAAAAAACCCAAACCTATAAAATTATTGTATAAGAAATTCTGGAACAGACTGTTTTTCAAGATTAATAAATGAGTTGACATAGCTGTGAATGTGTTTGAGGATAGATAGGTTTTTTACTGACTAGTAAATATTCTACTGCAATTAAAGTTTGTTTTCTAATTTGTAAGGATCTTGGGGGTGTTAATACTAAGTAGGACAGAAACAGCAGACTTTGAACAGATAACAAAATAGTATTGAGAAATTTTGCAAAGGCTTACCATTAGTCAAAACACATTAAGAATACCACTCAAAGTCTAGAGTTCGAACCTTGGTCCCACCAAAAACAAAACAAGGGCCAAACACACAAACAAAAAACAAGTAATGAGGAATATGTAAACCTTATTCATAAACTACGCAGATTAAGAACACAAATTATATATATAAAAAAAAAGAACACAAATGATCCCTTTATCTAAGATAGCCTATGTATTAGTATTTACATAGTATTTACATTAGTATTTACATTAGTATTTACATAGTAAATACTAATGTAAATACATTAGTATTTACATAGTATTTACATCAGTTATCAGGTTAACTGCCAAATAAACTGTTCAAATAACTTCAAATAACTGTTATTTAATGGCTCAAAAGTGCTAGACTAGAAGGCTGGCAATTCAGATACATGAAACAGAAGCTGTAAAATACTTCTCATGTGCAAAAGAAAAAAGAGTAAAAGTTCTGTATGTTGTAATACAGTAGGAAAATAAACAAGATGTTTTATTTTTGCCCTTTTACCTACCCCAAATTAAAATGACAAATATTTCAAAGCACAATCCTATCCTACACCGAATTTTAATATTCTTGGCTGGGGATGATACCCAGTGGTACAGGATATACTTAGCAACCCCCCACCCCCAGCAACACACACCCTGTATCTCCTCCTTTCACAAACTTTGTGAAATCTAACTTACAAGATCTTGTCGTTCTGTCATGCTCATCTTCTCTACTATAGACCAGAACCAACGCTTGAACTGTAAGAGCTTCTCAGCATTTTCTCCTAAGAAAGAATAATAAGATATTCAGTGCATTATACTTACTAGTTGTTGCATCTTCAAACATAATAAAAATAGGATAAGACACAAAATTAGTTATTGCAAATTCGAGTCTTGTTCCTAACAAAGGAAATCAAAGCATTTGAAAACTAAAGAGTATCTGACAGTCTACCCAGGATGACCAAAACAAGAAGCACATCATCTTTAAAATTTATGATTACATGACTTTAATATCGTTAGTGAGTTATGACCTTATGCCAGTGCTCAAATTAAGTTTATAAATAAAATGCAATTTAAAAAAAAAAATGCAGACTCTCCTCCTCCTTTCACTAGAGAGTTGAGAGAAATAGCAGATTCTACATTCTGAAAGGATTCCAGAAAAAAAAGCTTCCAGATGCCTATGCTGCTGATGTAAGCTTTAGAGGCAGCTTCTTAGAATTTTTGTAAATGAGGTAATTTTCATGAGAACTAAATATTACATTAAAAAGTAGTTCAGGGCTGGAAACGTAGCTTAGTGGAAGAGTGCTTGCATAGCATGCATGAAGTCCTCAGTTTGATTTCTCAGTACCACATACACAGAAAAAGCCAGAAGTGGTGCTGTGGCTCAAGTAATAGAGTGCTGGACTTGAGCAAAAAAAACTCAGGAACAGTGGCCAAGCCCTGAGATCAAGCTCTAGGACTGGCAAATTTAAAAAAAAAAAAAAAACTACCACCAGACTGGGAAGGTGGCTCCAGTGGTAGAGTGCTTGCCTTGCATGCATGAGGCCCTGGGTTCGATTCCTCAGCAGAAAAAGCTGGAAGTGGCACTGGTGGCTCATGCCTGTAATCCTAGCTACTCAGGAGGCTGAGATCTCTGAGGACTGAAGTTTGTAGCTAGCCCAGGCAGAAAAATCTATAGGACTCTCATCTTCAGTTAACCAGCAAAAAGCCAGATGTAGATGTGTGGCTCAAACAGGAGAGCACTAGCCTCCAGTAAAACATCTAAAAATGGGAAGCCAGAGTTGAAACCCTTAGTACTAGCACAAAAAAGAAACTACTACAGAACAATCTAAACATGGTCAAACACAAAAGAAAAAATAGAGAAAACGTACCCAAATTTAACTTTCTATAATTTGGCTGAAGTTGATTGCAAAAAAACAAACAAATAAACAAAAAGGTAAAAAATAGTACCTTTGTGTCATCCTGGACTGTAGTATATATCTTGGGTATAGTATGTGATAGTGAACTTTTTGGAGATACAAATGCTTTACTGTATAGTCATAGAGTTGGAGGAATGAATGACTAGCAAATGAAAGAGTGCGTGAGTGTGTGCGTGCGTGCTTCAACTCTGGGCATAGGTACTGTTCTTCAGCTCTTCAGCTCAAGGGTAACGCTCTGCCACTTTAGCCACAGCACCACTTCCCATAAAGCTTTTGAGCTGGAGGCATGGCACAGACACAGCGTGCCAGCCTAGCAAGCCCAAGGCCATCAGTTCAAACACTACTGTCAGAAAAAAAAAAAAAAAGATAGGGGGGAGGAGGAGTAGGCTTTTTCTAAGAGATTACTAATGCTTCTCTTTTTTTCTAGATTTTCCATGTGTGAATGCTGTTGATGTCTTTACAAATGTGTGATCTGAGTCTAGCTCTACAAAGCAACATGATAGCAAATTCTTTAGCCTTTACAAAACCTGTGTAGATAAATCATTTGCTCACTGCACAAGCACACACAAAATGTTTAGTATATTTTTTCAAAACCATTATTATTTTTTGTCTTTCAGTCAGCTTCAACTCTGTGCCTGGGCACTGTCCTTTAACTCTTCAGCTCAAGGCTAGCACTCTACCACTTGAGCCACAGCGCCACTTCCAGTTTTCTGGTGGTTAACTGGAGATAAAAATCCCATGGACTTTCCTGCCCAGGCTGGCTTTAAACCACTATCCTCAGATCTCTGCCTCCTGAGTAGCTAGGATGATGGGCGTGAGCCACCGGTGCCCAACCCACATGGCTTTTTATGTTTTTTAGAGTGTGTTTAGGGAACTTTTCTTTGGAGGTAAGTTTCTGCTAATATTTAGACAAGACTGATTGCCTCAGCCTCCCCAGTGGTATGATTCCAAGAACACATGACAAAACCTGACTAAACTTGAAAACTAGAAAAAAAATTAAGCAAGCAGGGCTGGGAAGGTGGCCCAGTGGTAGAGCGCTTGCCTTGCATGCATGAGGCTCTGGGTTCAATTCCTCAGCACCACATAAGCAGAAAAAAAAAAGCTGGAAGTGGTGCTGTGACTCAAGTGGTAGAGTGCTAGCCTTGAGCTAAAGAGCTGAGGGATAGCGTCCAGGCCCAGAGTTCAGGCGACATGACCGGACCCCCCCACCTCAAAAAAAAAATTAAGCAAAGATTTAATAACATCATGCTAAGCAAAATATTAGTTCAATCATAATTTTAAAATAATGTAATTCCTTCAAATCTCTGAGTAACAGAGTATATTTCCAAAGCCTTATAAATAGATCTAAGAACTAAAAATGCAAAAAATACCCACTACACTCTCATTATTTCTTAGGTAAACATTTAAAGAAGTTTCCTACCTGATTCATCATTGAAAGATGTAAAGCTGATCAGCATTTGTACATTAACTTCACCACAGCCATTTACCAGAAGCCTAAAATCTTCTGCTGTTAAATCTTCTAATGAATTTTTCGGAAGCACATCTAGTAGACCTTTCCTCATTGCCTAAAGAATTTCAAAATTTCCCCTTTTAGTACAGTGAATCCACACATTACATTATTTGAAAACCAACATATAATTTTACTTCTCATTTTAATCATAGAAAAGTCAGCTTTGTATTCTGAATTTCCTATTAACAGATTTTTGAGAGAAAGGAGGAAGACAGTAAAGAAAATAATTCAGGGGCTGGGAATGTGGCTCAGTGGTAGAGTGTTTGCATGAAGCCCTGAGTTTGATTCTGAGTGTTTGCCACATAAACAGAAAAAGTCAGAAGTGGCGCTGTGGCTCAAGTGGTAGAGTGCTAGCCTTGAGCAAAAGAAGCTCAGGGACAGTGCCTAGGCTCTGAGTTCAAGCCCCCGGAACTTGGCAAAAAATAAATAATAATAACAATGCATAGTGAATTATGTTAGATTTTTAAAAAAGTAGTATATACTAGCAGTTAACTGAAATTATTTAAAAATTATGTTAATAAGAAACATGGTAGTGATTAAGTTTTAATTTGTCAAAAGTCCTATCATGAAAGTCAAAGTATGATAATGACACTAATCCTCTCAGACTCAAACTCCAGAGAGAAATTAAATATCATGTGCCAGAAATTATTCCATGTAAATTGCATGCATAAATTCATTTAATCTTATACTGATCTTGAAGAGGAGGGAACCAGGCCCAAAGTAATTAGCTAGCATCATATATAGACAGAGGGTAGAACAATGACTGGAACCCCAGGACTACAATAATTATCCAGCATAGGAATCAGAAATACAGGGCTGAGAAGGTGGCTCAGTGGTAGAGTGTTTGCCTTGTATGCATGATGCTCTGGTTTGATTCCTCAGAACCACATAAACAGAAGTGACGTTGTGGCTCAAGTGGTAGAGCTGAAGAGCTGAGGGGACAGCGTCCAAACCCAGAGTTCAAGCCCCATGACCAACCCTCCCAAAAAAACAAACAAACAAACAAAAAAACCCATATAAGCAGAAAAAGCCAGAAGTGGTGCTGCTGTGGGATCAAGTGGTAGAGCACTAGCCTTGAGCTGAAGAGCTGAGGGACAGCTCCCAGGCCCAGAGTTCAGGCCCCATGATGGGAAGAAGAAAAAAAGAAGAAAAAGAAAAAACAACAAGAAGAAGAAAAAACAAACAAGCAAAGGCCATTCTAGGGAAAGATATCATCTCAAACAAAAAAATGGAGTGTGGTGCTCTGCACCTTCATTGCAGTCTAGGCTGGGCATGTGTGTGTGTGCGCGTGTGTGCAGAGGAAGGGACCACAACACCATAAGACCTTACCTGTAAAATGGAAAGGAAAAAAAAAAAAAAGAAGAAGAATCAGAAATACTTCAAAAGCTAACACAGCAGGCCTGATGTTGCATTTTAGACTACATGACTGATTCTTGGTTAATGTCTCTCCTAAGAATAAACACTTACATGCAATGGCTGTTCTGCTACTACCAACATCCTGTGCTCGGCATATTTCCTCACATATTCATACACATTCTGAGGAGTAACTGGGATATTCACACCATTAGGAATGAGTTCAACCTGTGAAAAATTCAGTGACATTTAAAGCAATTTTATCAAAGTAATAATTAACAGTTGAAAAACTATTTCTAAGGCTAGGAAGGTGCCTCAGTGGTGTGCTTGCCTTGCATACAGAGGCCCTGGGTTCAATTCCTCAGCACCACATAAGCAGAATAAGCCGGAAGTGGTGCTGTGGCTCAAAGTGCTACCCTTGAGCTGAAGAGCTGAGGGACAGCGCCCAGGCCCAGAGTTCAAGCCCCACAACCGACCAAAACAAAGCAAACAAACAAAAAAAACCCCAAAACTCTACTTCTTTGAATTTTAATATTTAAAGGCAAGTATTAGACATATAAACATCTTAGGCTCAAGTAAAATATCCCTTTCTTTTTCTCAGTTTATCTCACTCTATTTTTTTTTTTTTTTGGGGGGGGGGGGAGGGCACCTGGTTGTAGGTCTTGAACTCTGGGCCTGGGTGCTGTCCCTCAGCTCTTCAGCCGAAGGCAAGTGCTCTACCACTTGAGCCACAACCCCACTTCTGGTTTTCTCATGGACATTCCTGCCTGGGCTTGGCTTTGAACCATTATCCTCAGATCTCAGCCTCCTGAGTAGCTAGGATTACAGGCGTGAGCCACCGGTACCTGGCTTTCTCTTTATTAATCTTAACACACTCACTCTTAAGTGTATAACTAGACTTTCTATGTAAAACTAGCTTAACAGATTAATACAGAATCAGAAACTCCATACCTGTCCTCCACCCTCTTCTTTACACAGGTCAATTGCAAATGCCAAATCCATGGCTGAGAAAACAGCATCAGCATCTGAGCTCTGAGAAGCAAGGATTAGCTGTCGCAAACTCTCATACATCACAGGGTCAAAAAAAGCAAAATCATGCCAGTTGACCTAGAAAAGTAAGCATATGAAATTTAATTATAAAAGAGAAAAATTTGCTCACTCAAAATTTCTTGCTATAGAATTAGATATGTGACTCAAGTGGTAGAACGCCAGCAGAACAAGATAGCTGAGCAAGCAACAAGGTTCTGTTCAAACCCTGGCCTGGCAATAAAATTAAAAAAAGAAGGAAGAATTTCCCACTATATAAAAACTGCTATAAAGGGGTAGAATTTAGTAAATCTTTAGATCTTAAATACATTTTTAGAACCAAAGTATAAAATAGTATTTTTTTTTGCCCGGATGCTGGTGAGTCACACCTGTAATCCTAGCTACTTAAGAAGCTAAGATGTGAGGATTGCGGTTTGAGGCCAGCTCTGTCAGGCTTCAGATAAGAGTCCTTGAGACTCTTACCTCCAATAAACCACTCAGAAAGAGCTCTAACCTTGAGCAAAAAGAAGTTCAGGGTCGCACCCAAGCCTCAGGATTGGGGCTGGGGGAATTTTTAAGCTGGGCCAGTGGCTCACCAAGTAAGACTAGCTATTGGGGAAGACAGAAGTTCAAGGCTAGCCTGAACAGAAGTCTGTGAGACTCAACCTCAAATTATCTAGCATAAAGCCAGGCTAAAGATCTCACTGGAGTGACAGTACTACATAAAGAAGTTTTCTTATGGGTATACACAATAGTACCTCCTATAATTCCAGTGTACATTCAGCAAACTTAAGAAAGAGGATCAATAATTTCAGGCCTACCAACAAACATATATTATAAAAGCATAACAGATAAGTGTATGTATGTATGCCAGTACTGAGGCTTGAATTCAGGGCCTGGGAACTATCTTAAGGTTTTGGGTTTTTTATTTTTTTTTTGCTCAAAGATAGTACTCTATACTAACAGAAATGTAAAACCAACCCAGATAGTCTTCACTGATAAGCTTCACCGATACTTTACCTACATCATTAAGTGGAGGAAAACTATTTTATGAATAATGACTCTAATTCGTAAAACTATACAGTATTATTTATAAAAGAAAAAAATTATAATTATCCAATTGTGCTTATTAAACTTACTTTTCTTCCAAGCAATACTTTAATTACATGTCTATTTAATGTAATAGGACAAAGTTCATTTTGCAGCAGACATAGTCCAAGAATCCTAAAAGTAAAATAAGAATAAGACTTAAATTCAAAGATAATAGTAGAATACATATAAAAACATGAATATATTTTTGTCAGGAGTGGTAGCACGTGCCTGTAACACAGCACTGGGGAGTTGAGGCAGGAGGATCATAAGAGGTTAGTGCCTAGGCTACAAGACAGTCTCAAAAAAAAGGGGAAAAAAAAAAACAAACAACAAAGGCAAGCACAGGTGATACACAGCTTAATCCTAATTTTTCAGGAGGCTGAGATCTAAAGACCATGGTTGGAAGTCAGCCCAGGCAGGGAATCCTGTAAAACTCTTACCTGCAATTAAACCATCAAAAGGCCAGAAATGGAAATGAGGCTCCAGTGGTAGTACACTAGCCTTGAGCAAAGAAACTTGGGGGGGAGGGGGGAGGAGGAACCCTCAGGACTGATAGACATGTACACATGCAGAAAAAAAAAGGACAACAAAAACAAACAAACCTACCCCGACCACCAACAAAAACACCCACACACTAAAAATAAAACAAGGTATTTTAGAAAAGTCTCATTCAACTGTTTTTTGTTGTTGTTTTGTTTTAAAATTTAGGGGCTACAAGAGCAGCAGGTAGCTAAGGGAATGGTAGGTAGACAAAGTCCTATGTCCAGTCTCTAAACCAACTCACCCCCCACAAATATAAACATTAAGATTAGTTATTTTACCTGCCAATGTTTCTAAAACAGTTCAACCTTGCTTCTGTGTTTTTGCCAGGCCTTGGAGTATAAAATCCTCTTTTTCCAGGTTGGTAAAACAAAGGGGCATTGTCATCACCATCATCTGTATCATCTAAATCCATATCTACTACACTTCGACTAGAGCCATGACGCTTTCGGTTTTCCTAATAACAAAATATCAGAGATTCCAAGTTTCTTTTTTTTCCCCTTACATTAAATTACATGTACTGGTTCTCAAAATTATTCAAAGGCAAAGAAATACTCATTACTTAAACATATGTATATGTATACTAAAGATAAGCTTTTACTGTTTCAAAACTATATACAATCTTTAAAACTATGTTCCACAACATAAGAAGTTTAGCTTTCAAGTTCTGGCTGTCTTCAAATGAGATAAAGTAACAAAGAATTAGCTTTACCTTGCTGCTTGCAAAGATGTCACGTCAGTCCACCATTTTTCAAGTTCTGACTACCTTATCTATCTCCATATACTACCATTTACTTTTCAGAACTCACAGGCAATCCCTTTGTATCTATTTTTCAGATTAGAATTTTAGTTGTAATCAATGAAAGAGGGTTCAATTAGTTGGGTTTGCTTCTCTTGGCTGGCATAGAAGGTTCTCCAGTACCTTAATAATTAACGCATGAAGCCAGGTGCCTAGCTACTCAGGAGGCTGAGAGATCTGAGGACAGCGGTTCAACACCAGCCCAGGCAATAAAGTCCTGAGACTCTTATCTCCAATTAATCACCAGAAAACCAGAAGTGGTGCTCTGGCTCAAAGTGGCAAAGCATTAGCCTTGAGCTAAAGAGCTCAAAGACAGCGCCCAGGTCCAGAGTTCAAGCCCCATGACTGATGAAAAAATAAAGAAAATAAATTTTAAAAAATTAGTGCATGAGCTATATGCCCTAAAAGAGCTCCCTTAGGCTGGAATATGGCTTAGTGGTAGAGTACTTGACTAGCATGCATGAAGCCCTGGGTTTGATTCCTCAATACCACATACATAGAAAAAGCAGAAAGTGGCATTGTGGCTCAAGTGGTAGGGTGCTAGCCTTGAGCAAAAGAAGCCCAGGGAGGGCTGGGAAGGTGGCTCAGTGGTAGAGTGCTTGCCTTGCATGCATGAGACCCTGGGTTCGATTTCTCAGCACCACATAAGCAAAAAGAAAAAAGCCGGAAGTGGCGCTGTGGCTCAAGTGGTGGAACACTAGCCTTGAGCTGAAGAGCTGAGGGACAGCGCCCAGGCCCAGAGTTCAGGCCCATGACTGACAAACTGACAAAAAAAAAAAAAAAAAAATCAAAACAAAAAAACAAAAAAGCAGCCCAGGGATAGTGCCCAGGCTGAGTTTAAGCCCCAGGTGTGTATAATTATCATATGCTTCTTTGATTCTTTTTTGATACTATAATCATGAATTTTATTTACAAAGGCATAATTACTTCCTAAATGCTGTTTTCCTCCCCTCAATCTTTTTTGAATTTCCTAAGGCTCTAAGTTCTTCTAAGTCCTTGTTAACATGTATAAAGCACAAAACATCTTACCTGTACCTTTTCTGAGGAGTCTAATAATCCAAGATCCAAGATACTATCAGCACCATTTTCCCTAAAAAAACAAAGCCCCTTTAAATTCCAAATATGCCTACAATTTTATACAGAAAACACATTAATAGGAATTTGTGACAATTTATAAATGCATTTAAGTCTTGAAGTTAGCAAACATCTAGGGTCAAGTATTTGTATAACACTGGAATTCCTTCAGTAATATATATTTTTAAAACTTGTAAGCTGGGGGCTGGGAAGTTGGCTCAGTGGTAGAGCGTTTGCCTTGCATGCCTGAGGCCCTGGGATCGATTCCTCAGCACCACATAAGCAAAAAGAAAAAAGCCGGAAGTGGTGCTGTGGCTCAAGTGGTGGAGTGCTAGCCTTGAGCTGAAGAGCTGAGGGACAGCACCCAGGCCCAGAGTTCAGGCCCCATGACCGGACCCCCCCAAAAAAACAAACAAACAAACTTGTAAGCTGGGGTTTTTAATACATATTTTTAAAGCCCACAAGCTCCTAGCACTACGGAGCCTAGGTTACACAGTGAATGTGAGTTTAAGGCCAGCCTGCCCTACACAGCATGGCTATCTCAAAAATAAACCAAATTTACTTAAAATACTATCAGATGTTATGTCTGATTCAAGGTAATGAACTAAGAGGCTACTTGACAATACAAAACTCAGCAGAAAAATGTTCAAGAAGCAATCACAACAAGAATCAAATTCTCTAATAATTCTAGCACATTAGAATTCTAGAATACTTCATAATTCTAGAATACTTCATAATACACATGATAGCAGTACATTTTATGAGTTATAATGTAATGTAAAATATACATGTATAATGTGTATATATGTATAACAAAGTAATGCTAAACTAGAAATACATGCATATATTTACAAAAATGTTTGTATTGAAAAGCCACTTTCTCATTACTGTGGTGGCACATTCGTACAATCTCAAAAGTTCTGGGCCAGTCTAGACTATACAAAGTTCTAAGTCAACCTGGGCTAGTTTAGCAAACATCATCTCAAAACAAGAACAAAAAACATATTCTTCTAAGCTTTTTCTGTATTGGACCAAACTCTCAGCTCAAGAGAGGAAATAATAGCTTGAGAGAAACAAATACACATGCATAAAAAGTCCAGGGGAAAAAAAAGTAGTAAGAATCAATGGACAGAGCTGGGAAGGTGGCTCAGTGGTAGAGCGCTTGCCTTGCATGCATGAGGCCCTGGGTTCGATTCCTCAGCACCACATAAGCAAAAAGAAAAAAGCAGGAAGTGACGCTGTGGCTCAAGTGGTAGAGCGCTAGCTTTGAGCTGAAGAGCTGAGGGACAGCGGCCAGGCCCAGAGTTCAGGCCCCACAACTGGACCAAAAAACAAAAAAGAATCAATGGACAAAAAGTCTTTAGTTTGAACCATTCAAAGGTTCTCAAAGTGGCTATTCCAATTTTAGCCTCATTTGTGTACCTCTAGGAGTCCATCTAATCTCATTCCCTATAGAAATTTTCATCTAGGAATAACAATAGAATGCTTGTCTACCACATATAAGGCCCTAGGTTCAACTCCCATTCACTACAAATATATCCTTCTAAAAAAAAAAATCAACATTTTGCAGCTACAAACTAAAAGAGTAAAGTAAATCCAGGACAGAAGCCAGAAGGAAGTATAGCATACCTTCCTATTATCTTGGGGAAAAAAGGGTAAATAATTTAATCGTTAGATACTTTCAGACTTTACATTTAAAGCAAACCAAAACCTGAATACTTACAAGGTAAGTCTGAAGGCCTAAAAGAAAGTTCATACTACAGCCAAGAATTTAAGGGATTATAGCCCAAGATACTTTAAGTATAAAATATGGACTCTTAGTTACTAGGGTATTCTGGTAGAGAATTTGAGATGCTCACATTTCAAGCCATTTCTAAATGTCATACCTTTTTAAGAGTCTTTAAGTGCTAAGACTATCACTCTAGAACAAATTCTCTAATTTACATATCTTAAGTCACCAGTTTAAAAGCAAAAAAGTAGTATACTTTATGACATAAAATTTAGGATATGATGGCACACACAACCTAAAATTAGCTGGTGTCCCAATTGCACACATTACCGTCCATGCGCAATGATGAGTTCCATGGCCTCATCTACTCTTGCTCTCAGAGAATCTTCACTTGCTAGAAGGAGCAGCAGCTGAGCTGGGGATAATTCCAACAACATGCCAGTGATTTTACTTGCAAATGCCTGTAAATGTTAAGCAAATGTTACTCTCTCTAGTCAGAAATTGCTAGTCAAAACCTAGAATCAGGGAGGAATGTAAAAAGCTCAAATAAAAAAACAATGTTTTTTTTTTTCTTGAACTAAGAAGATATTTTATGAAATATAAACTTCATTACAGAGAACTTATGCAATGCATAGTTCATGCACTTCCAGTCTTATGTGAGCCAGTTATTGTGTCTGTTGTGACAAGTCTTGTTAGGGTGTTTTAATCATGAGTAAATATACACACACTCAATTTCCACTTTTTTTCTGTACACAAGACAGTGAGAAACATCTTTTTCATTTAAAGTATAAAAAAATAAAGGAAGAAGGTGGGTGCAGGTGGCTCACACCTGTAATCCTAGCTACGCAGGAGGCTGAGATCTGAAAATCTGTTCAAAGCAGGAAAGTCTGTGAGACTCTTATCTCCAATAAACCACTAGAAAACTGGAAATGCCACTGTGGCTCTAGGGATAGAGAACTCACCTTGAGCTGAAGAGCACAGGGACAGCCCAAGCCCAGAGTTCAAACCCCGCGACCGGGTATGGGGGGGAATCTTACAGAGCACTCAAAATAAAAATCTTCCTACATGCTTGTAATCCTAGCTACTCAGGAGGCTGAGATCTGAGAATCTGTTCAAAGCTAGCCCAGGCAGAAAAGTCCATCAGACTCTTACATACAATAAACTACTCAGAAAAAGCAGAAGTGGCACAGTAGCTCACTAGCCTTGGGCAAAAGAAGCTAAAGAACACTGTCCAAAAGCCCTGAGTTCTAGCCCGAGGACTTGCAAAATAAACAAAGCACAGTTCCACTTTTATACAAAAGGAAATTCACTAGGCAGAATGGAGACAATGACCCAGCTAAACGAAGATGAAGGAAAAATCCTATCTCTATGCTGTTTTCCTGCAGTAAACGAAACATTCCTTCCTAAACATGCTTGTTATTGCAAAGCTAAACAATGTGACTGTGAGCAGCTCAAAGTTTATTTTCCCAAATAAGAGGTAGCTAAGTGTACAGTGCATACAGGCTGCATTGCTTGCACACGGGGATAAAGCCTCTCTCCAAGTGCCTGCCGATGTGCGGGTAGAGGATCGGGATCATCGCTAGGATTCCCTTCAGAGGCAGGTCGGAAGGGCCGGGTGTCAATAGAAAGCTGTCTTCTAAAGTCTCTGTAAGAGAAAGAAAGCTTTAATGATTTTGTTTCCTTTGAACAGCACACTTAGAACAAATGTAGAAACTGGAGCATACAGATTGTTGCAGATTAGTACCAAGATGGTATGACATCAAAGAGATGTTTGGAAAATAAAAATTAGTTCAATTTTGTCACTTAAATCTATAAATGTGTACTCTGACTTGATTCTGGTAATAGTAGTACTGGTAGTGAAGAGAATACCCATAATTCCTGGAAATGTTGGCCAACAAAAAATCAGAAGGTTTAAATACCAATTTGCCACAATTATATAAGCAAAAGAGTAATACAAAGGCAGTAAAAATGTCAACAATTTGGAATGTCAGTGGGTAAATGAAATGGCAACATGATTTCAAGTGGTTCTGAGTTATTAGTAACAACTACTTAGACTATACTAAGTTACTATACATATGTCCAAACATTAAAACTTTCACTGTCTACAGAACAGTCCATAATTATGACTTTGTAATTTTTAACAAGACTATGTCCAATTGACCAAAATGTTCATATTCAATAGAACAGAAAATTACCATACCTATCCCGGTCTCTTCGAGAACCTGCTCGCAAGCCACTACTCCTCCTCATTTCCCTTTCTCTTTCCCGTTCCCGATCTCTCTCTCCTCTGTTCCTTAATCTCTGCATTAAACCTAGAAAAGATAAAATATCATTTAAATATATTCAAATATAACTGTGCATGACCCTTAAAATCATTTTCCTAGACAATCTGTTGTTACCATTGTCTTCATCCCATTCTCTATTTGTTTTCTGTTTGGCAAATTGCAAGTGACTCCTGAGAATGTATCTGGCACATACATCATAGGTTCACTTCAGTGATTTTGTTAAATGTAATTTTCCCTTATGTCAAGGCTATGAAATATATAGCTTACAGGCTGTGTTATTTTCACTATAAATAACACTACGATTTCTCATGTGGTTAATCATTCAAATATCTTCTCCGTTCTGGGGCTGGAAACTGTGATGAACACCTATAATCCCTGCTATTCAGGAAGTCAACACTGGAGGATTGAAGTTTGAAAACAGCTCAAAGAAAAAAAGATGGGTATCTCAACCAGTGATTATAGTATGATGATTCATACCTGTAAACCCTATGAGACCCTGAAACATTATTTTATTTTATAATATAATAATATTATATATTATTATAATAAATAAAGCACAAGGGACTGGAGAATGGCTTAAGTGGTTAAGAGTACCAGCAAAGTCTAGTCTAAGACCCTGACGTTCAGAACACCAGTACTGCCAAACAATAAATATCTTCTCTAGTCCTTGTTTTTGGCATTATATCATGAGCTACCAAGATTGTTAGCAATTATGCATAATCCTCCTGAGTAGCTAAGATTATAGGCTAGAGCCACCAGTGCCCAACCTATTTAAATGACTAAACTCAAGGCAGAGTATAATTTCCTAAAAGTCTGAAATCTGTATGACTGTCCATGTTTTCTCACCCAAATCTGTGAAATCTACTTTTACTATAAAACTTAGTCAAATGGTAAAAATGATGCTAAAAGGCATTTTACCCTTTATCCTTTTTATAACCTCTTTAGCATTCATACCAATGGTTTATAGATCCCAGTGAGATATAGGATAACCTAGGTAAAATTCAGGGTGTTTTTAATGTCTATAAACTTCTTGTCTTCTAATTATAAGGCTGACAATCTTTTGACTCTACTTGATATAAATCACCAATTATCTCCTAAAACTTATCATTTCCACAAACTATTAACTGTGCTAACTGTAATTTGGAGATTATTAACTATAATATATTATAATCACAAAGGGCTGGTTCTAGTAAGTTCATAGGTTTATACTCTCCAGCATGGGGTAACTGGTTTTTAGAATGAATTGTAACTTTCTTATCTCACTGGGGCTGGTACAAAGTTTGTAAACCTTATTTATGATAACCTATCTTGAGACCTTATTCTATTCTCAAATGCAGAGGTAGAGGGAACACTGTAATATTCTCATGGAATTTTTATCCTACCCCATATATCTATAACAACCTGCCACCCACAAATAAGAAACTGAGATGAAAACTAGTTCAATTACAAACATTTATTAAATCAATCTAGAACAAAATTATATAAGAACTATAAATGTATATAAAATTTTCCCACTGCAGACATATACTAATGTTTATCGTTGCTTTTATTATTAAAAAAATTTTAATCAACGTTTTGATATACTTACTTGTGTGGGTACCTTTGTTGGCATTTTGAATACAATCTAGATTTGGCAATTTTTCATTCGACAAAAATGCTTGTGCAATGGCTGTATAAAAACTTCGTGCTACACCACTGCCCTCTCCTGGTTCATCCTTAAATGTGACTTTTACTCTGTGGACAGCCATTGGTGTAGTGGCACATCTTCGACCAAAGTGATTATTAAGCTGCCTCATAGTCTGCTGAATGAGAAGATCTCGATCTCGATCAACCTATTAAAACATGCCAAAAGTTAGTAAATTCAGTGCTAGAAACCATAAATTTTGGTGAAATATCTAAAAATAAAGGGGCTAGGCACAGTGATATACACCTATAATTCTAGGTATAGATGAGGAAATCCCAGGTAGAAGGGCCAGTATCAAGGCTCAAGGCTAGCCAGGATAATAAATTTAGCAAGACTCTTATCTCAAAATTCAAGCAGGTAGATGAGGTGTGGCCCATAAGAGCCTCTGTTTAGCAAGCTCTAGGCCCTAAATTCAAACTCCAGCACCATACTGTCTCCCCCCCAAGAAAAGACAATGCATTTCATCTCTTATTAGGGAATTATGATGATCACGGGTCAACACCAACCTGGGCAAAAAGTTTGTGAGACTCCTTCAATCAATAAAAGCAGGGCACAGTCGCATATACCTATCATCTAGCTATGTGGGAAGTGTAAATAGGAGAGGAGAGTAGCATTGGCCAGCTCAGGAACAGATGTGTGACCTTATCCTAAAATTAAAAGTGCTAGGGTGTGGCTCAAGTTGTAATGTCCATGACTAACAAGGACAAAGCTGAGTTCAAACCTTAGAGTCAACCAAAAACAAAACCAAAAGTTTGTAGGGAAAAAAGCTGTATATGATAGTGCATTTGTATAATCCCTGCTATGCAGGACATAGAGATAAAAGGATTATAATTTGAAAAATATAAGCACCCTATCTCTTGAGTTATGTCTCCAGTCCAGTATTTTACAGATTAATTGGAGAGTCCCAAGACTTTTGAGCTGGGGCTGGCTTTGAACTATAATCCTCCATGTCCCAGCCTCTTGAGTAGCTATAAATACAGGCATGTGCTGTAAAAACATTGTAAAAGAATTAAGATATATAGAAGTATTCTCTAACTCTCCAATTAAAACAAAAAGTCTAGAAACAAATACAAACACAGCAGCAATGTGTAACTAAGAGCCATATCTTAATCTAAATTTTTCTTCTTATTGTCAAGGTGATGTACAAAGGGATTAGTTATATAAGTAAGGTAATACGTGCATTTCTTGTCTAACTTGTTACTCCTTTTAATCTAAATCTGATGATTATCCTTTCTTGTAGGTGCTTCACACCTACAATCCTAGTTACTCAGGAGGCTGAGATCTGAGGATCATGGTTCAAAGCCAGCCCAGGCAGAAATATTCATGAGACTCTTATCTCTAAGATCAAAAAGCCAAAAGTAGAGGTGAGGCTTAAGTAAGCTGGCAGAGCACTAGCCTTGAGTGAAAAAAGCCAAGTACGTGTACAAGCCCTGAATTCAAGCTCCAGTACTAACATCAAAAATAAAAATCCATTTTTGAAAATTTTGAAAATTAAAATTATGACCATCTCTAAAATAGATTTCTTGTTATTCTGCAAACTTTCGCATTTAAAATGGCATCCTATAAGTATTACATAAGAAAATCTAAATACCTTTACCTCTAGTGATAAGTCTCTTGACTGCTGGTTTCTCAGTTTTTCCATTTCTCTACGGAATTTTGATTCTTTTACTTCAAAACCACCCAATTCAGTTAGGATCTTAAAAAAAAAAAAAAAAGCCCAACCAAATAAATTATTGTCTGAAAAATGGTTCTATCAGATAAAATTCTAAAGTGCACAGTACTTACTGATCCTGGTTCTGCTCCAACATCTTCCATGAATACTCTACCAAACAATTCCAAAGAAAGACGCCAACGTCCTAGCAACATATCATGGGAAATAACCATTCCCATGAAGCTACACTGCGGTCTGTAAAAATAATGTCAGTTTATGAAATGTTAACCCCTCTGTACAACACCTTTAATACCAATAACATTATGTTTCTAATAAACATTTCTATAGCCACTTATTCCTATAACCTCAGCATGTTGCCTATGTTCAAATTTCATCTTATATCCTCTTCTAAAAGTCCCATTTCCAGCTTTACTTAGACAATTTTTTTTTGGGGGGGGTGGGGGGGAGTCAGTTGTGGGCCCTGAACTCTGGACCTGGGCACTGTCACTCAGCTCTTCATCTTAAGGCAAGCACTCTACCACTGAGCACCCTCCCAGCCCAGTTAGACAATTCTTGAATCCCCTTTATGACATTCCTTGCCAGAATTTCCATTTCCTAAATATATCTCCATCAATGATGTTCAACTCAAATTCCACATGGCCTAAAGACAGTGTCAATTCCTCTTGATTTTTCTTTTCTATTAGTACCATTTATTTCCCTACAACAGGTGTGAAGCAGTTTTTCTTCCCCCTTGTCTAGAGCAATAAAACCCCATGTTGACTTTCTCTTCCTTTGTTATTTCCTTTCCATCCCTATCTTCAACTCCATTTTTGTCACTAACTAGAATAAGTAACAGCTTTCCAATTGGTCTTCCTACCTTTAATTCTTCTCTCCAATTTGTTCCCACACATTAAGAGCCAATTTAGCTCAAAACATACTGCCCCAGAATACAGAAACTATCTCCTGCCTTATGTTTGTTAGACAACGTACACACCGTGTATCTTATTTTTGTTAGCTTTTTTACACCTTCTAAACAAGTATTTTTCCCCACTAGTTAGCTCATTAACTTGCAGATACCAAAGAAGAAATATTGTAAAGCATGGTCATTAGGGTAAAAAGTATGGCCATTACCAATATTAAGACATAATATGTGTAAATTCTCATTTAGTAGCAAAATTCAACTTTACTAAGAAAATTACCATATGTACACAAGACAAAGGAACCCAAATATGAATTAATATATTTAGAAAATACTAGTCTGTCTTAGCTGAGTGACCAGAACAGGTTTATAGTCTGGCATTTTGGTGTGAGTATATATACATGTACACACATACACGTATACACACATATTTATATATACACGTACACATACATGTATATACGTATATATACACGTGTATACGTATATATACACGTGTATGTATACATGTATATATCTGTACGTGTGTGTGTGTGTGTGTGTGTGTGTATTTTGCCAATCCTGGACTCTGTCCCGGAGTCTCTTTGTGCTGTTTATGTAATACTGAGGAATGCATGCTAGACAAGCACTCTACCACTAAGCCACATTCCCAGCTCCATGTTCCTATATTTTAAGACAGTATATTAAACATTAAAAACAAAGTTTTAGAACTTTTCAAAAAAAGTTTTAGAAATGTTATTCAACTACAAAACTGTCATAAAATCTAAGTCCACAAAATTTATAGTTTCTACATAAGGGTTTTCTAAATACAACTTCCTAAAAGAAGCACAATAGCAGTAAGCAATAAAGGAGGAACAGTACTTTCATTTAGTGAGTACCTGAAAGATGTGAGAGGTGGTCCTTCACTTTCAGTAAGACCTATTTCTGCCAGTAAACTACTTTTCAGTTGTGCAGCAAGATCATGAGCCGATGGGCCTGGTTTTGAATTCTCAGCTTCTTCTGCCTGCATGTTCTGTTCTTCTCCTTCCTTTTTTTGCCGATTTTGCATGTTCATTACATTTTTCAGATTGGCAGCATAAGACATTTTAGTTGGAAGAACCTATCAATTTTATGTTTAAAAGTTACAAACGAAAAAAATCATTAAGATTTTGTTTTCAATTCAGTATAGGCCAAGTCTCCACAGAAATCACGTTAAATAATTTACTCCCCCTTTTGCAAGTTTTTGCTATAGAGCCAGCAAATCCCCTGGCAAGCCACCCATTCCAGTGCACTCATCACAGCAGTCTTAAGGAATCTAAAACATACATGGGCCACTTAAGTCCCTAATATATTTCTAGTGTTTTTAATATTGGATTCCCTCTTACTGTTTAATATTAAAAAATTTATTCACTTACGTTTCTTCTGCCCCTGCTTTTTTAAAGTATTATCTTTAAAAAAAGCTTAAGAGTTTAATTTGAGGCTCTCAAGTAACACCTATATCTCTAGATGTTAACACCGAACTTGGCTGTATGGCAAAAGACATGCCCATGTAAAATTTATCCCTTCAAAGCCTCAATTTCTCACTCATAAAACTAGGATAATTATGTTTTCTACTCAACATGGCTAGAAAGATAAAGAGAGTATTCAGGACACAGTGTCACCAGGAACTGTTGAATACCATTGATGCTTATCTACCCCTATCACTGATTCATTCATTTAGCAAAAGTCAAACAAATTTTAAGCTCAAATTATGTATGCTCATATGTATAAAAAAAGCATATACATACATATGAACATCTGAATTTTCAGCATCATAAAATAATTAACTTTGTGAACCAAAGTACATAATAAAGCTGCTTTTATGGAGCAAGTTAATGATAGCGATGGACAAATATTTTCTGTTAATTTCTACAAATCTAAATGTTGGGACCAGTTCTCATTAATAAATATTAAACTGAGGTATTATCTTACCTCAAGGCAATTTCTGTCCATTGTAACCTCCATTAAGCACTTCCCACTACTGGCAGATGAGGAATAAAGACCCTGACTTGGACGGCCAAAAAGGTCCTCCTTTCTAGCATTTGGCTGGAAGTGTAACAAGAGATATTCTAGTTACATTGAAGACTCTATAAAGAATGTCAGAAAAAAAAAGTCTTAAAAATAGTTCCGTTCACCTGTAGCAGGTGTGGTTGATCAGCCAACGGGATGGCTTCAGCCAAAGGCACTTCAAATGGATTTGGAGGTATACACCCAAGGAACGTCATAGAGTCTGAACGTCGGAAAAATGGATGGTTCTGGCCAGTTTCTGCAGGAACAGAGTCATCATCCTTATCATTCAAAGTAGCACCTAAACATAGAAAGATAGAATGTTTAAGAAATTTTATTAGCGAAGAGTATTATTAACTGTCAAATCCAGAACTCCTGGTGTCTTTCAAATATGTCAATGTACTCAAGACCAATAATCCAAAATACTATTTTCTGGGGGTACAGGGGGGGTTTGCTGGCTTTTTTTTTTTTTTTTTGGCCAGTCCTGGTACTTGAACTCAGGGCCTGAGCACTGTCCCTGAGCTTCTTTTTGCTCAAGGCTAGCACTCTACCACTTAAGCCACAGCGCTACTTCTGGCATTTTCTATGTATGTGATACTAAGGAATCAAACCCAGGACTTCATGCATGCTAGGCAAGCACTCTACCATTAAACCACAATCCCAGCCACAATACTGATATTTTTAAGTGATAATTCCAAATATGGCAGCTTAATATTGTTACAGTGTTAAATTTTATGCTATATCAAAACAACAACAAAAGTAAAAACAAATATGACTCCTCCCTATATTGGCATGTGCCATATCCTTCCTTCATGTTATCTAGAGTTGAAGCAGAATAACAGGGCATATTCAGTACCCTATCACTGACTAGTCCAAGAGAAGATAACCTCCAGAAGCTTAACTCTAATCATTTACTTTCCACATTAACTCATGTATCCCAATAGCAGTCAACACACCAGCATCAACTCTTCTTTATGAAAGAGAACTTTGGTATGGCTTAGTGTGCTGTAAGAATAATAAGCTATGGCCAACTTTTCAAAAGGGTTATTAGATCAACTGTCGTTAAGAGGATGAGGAAGTGGAGCTGTGGCTCAAGTGTCAGAGTACTAGCCTTGAGCAAAAAGCTCAAGGACAGCACTTCAGCTGTACATATACACACAAAAAAAACCCTTATGAGATTATGCATTATCTATTAATGAGTTCTTATAGTCACTGACATTAACAAATGCTTTTTCTAAGACTATAAATTTAGTGCCCAAATAATACTTAAGGAATCAAAAGTATAAAACTAAGAGAAACGCAAATGAAGGATAAAGGAGAAAAACAATGACTATTGAGACTTTTTTTTTAACATTAACTCATCCTTAATTATGAGATGTATATTACAAAGGTACTTAAGGAAAAATAGAAAGGTAAGAAATGGGACATAGAGAAGAAAAGAGAAATTCCCACCCAGACAGAAACTAATGAAGTTAAAAAGCTTGAAGGGAAAATACTGAGGCAGCCAGTTCTTGAAGTAGGTTAGCAGATTTTCTGTGCACTAACTTTGATTGGTGTCATCATCGTTTTCATGTTCTGAATCTTCATTATCAATACCCAGTTCCAAAAGTTCTCGTGTCCTTTGAAAAGACAAATGAGTCACTTTAAATCAAGTATTAAATCTGGTCAAAAAGTTAGGTGAATGGTAGGTAATAAAAAAAAAAAAAAACCACTGAAGTCACTTTAGTATCTAGGCAGTATCTAACACTGATTATGTTCAGGTACTAATAAATGGTGGACTGATCTGCCTAATGTATTTCACTAATAGGCTGAACAGAAATAAAAATCAAACAAGAAATAGTGTCTAGGGGTTGAGAAGGTGGCTCAGTGGTAGAGTGCTTGCCTTGCATGCATGAGGCCTTGGGTTCGATTCCTCAGCACCACATAAGCAGAAAAAGCCAGAAGTGGCACTGTGGCTCAAGTGTTAGAGCGCTAGCCTTGAGATGAAGAGCTGAGGGACAGAGTTTAGGTCCCACGACTGACTAAAAAAAAAAGAAAAGAAATAGTGTCTACACAAACTCTTACAGAAAATGTGATACTTAAAAGTCAAAGTATTTTAAGTATGAGGCCAAACTGGATTCTTAAATTTCAGTGAATTGTGACATAGAAACGTGGGACAAACTAGGCCTACTTCCCCCACATGAAATGTTCCTGTAGTGTATCTTTCCTGCAGTGTGTATTCCTTACTCCCAAATCTGACCATTTACTTAGAGACCACACCAATCAAGTACTTCT
This sequence comes from Dipodomys spectabilis, assembly GCF_019054845.1. Lineage (NCBI taxonomy): Eukaryota > Metazoa > Chordata > Mammalia > Rodentia > Heteromyidae > Dipodomys > Dipodomys spectabilis. The sequence continues at coordinate 18,344,868 of NW_024871460.1, read as the reverse complement.
TAAAACAATTTCATGCCAAGAATGAAAATACCTTTTGCGTTCTAGCTGAGGAGTATCCAATGTTGTTTGCTGATTCATTGCTTTAATCCAATATATAAGGGCTTGAAAAACATATGCCACATGCTTCAATGAGCAAACATCCAAAACTGGAAGAACATCAGAATGCTCGTCATTATGAGACCGCATTAAAGAAAGAGCATAATTAAGGAAGTCTCCTCGAGCAGACATCATTCCTTGACGGGCACTAAGCAATGTGGCACGTCTACAGAAGCAAAAAGAAATAAAGATGTTTATTAAGAAACACATTATGAAGTATATCAGTATCATAAATGAAATATTTAGAACTGAGAGTATTCATTGAGCATGTGGTCCTACTTAGAAATGTAAGCACTGTCTATGGTTTACAGCCCCATGCTTTTGTCTAGGCATAAAATTCTAGGATCCTCTGCAGTAGCATAAAGAACTTTAGCCCTTAAGAGTGATTCTCAAACTTCAAGGTCTATCAAAATCACCTGGAGAGCCTATTTAAAGTATTTGAGGAAAAAAAAAAAAAAAGAACCTCGGGGAAGGTAGGGAGGGAGGGGATGGTAGGGGGAAAACAATGGAGGGGGGTAACAATGTTCAAGAGGAAGTGTACTCATTACCTCACTCATGTAACTGTAACCCTCTGTATAGTATCTTTACAATAATAAAAAAAATAAAAAATAAAAAAAATGAAGTATTTGAGGGGCTGGGAAGTTGGCTCAGTGGTAGAGTGCTTGCCTTGCATGCATGAGGCCCTGGATTCGATTCCTCAGCACCACATAAGCAGAAAAAGCTGGAAGTGGCACTGTGGCTCAAGTGGTAGAGCGCTAGCCTTGAGCTGAAGAGCTGAGGGACAGCACTCAGGCCCAGAGTTCAGGCCCCACGACCAACAACAACAAAAAAATAGTAATAAAAAAATAAAGTATTTGCAGGTGTAAGCATTAACAAAGAATTGGCATTTCTAATAAGTTATTATTATGTAAGACTGATGCTGTTCTAGGGACTACATTTGAGAATCAGTGTCATATTTGACAATGAAAACACAAACAACAGAGATACACAAGCTGGAGTTTATCATAATCAAAAACCCTACCACTACCAAGAAAAGGAAAAGATAACCCACAGAATGAGATGATAATTTAAAAAATCATACACTTGATTAGAGTTTTGTATTCAAAATATAGAAAACTCATGCAATTCAACATATAATCAACTATCAGTTCCACAAGTGGGCAATTTACCCGAAAGGACTAAAAATGTGTACCCATACAAAAACCTGTAATACAAATGCAAATCAGAACATTATAAACAATAGTGAAAAGGTAGACATAATCTACAGGTACATCAATTGATGAATGAAAAAATCATAGTAATCCATACAATGAAGTAATCAGAAATAGTGGAGTTACTAATGTTTGGGTAATCCCTGGTTCTGCTTACTTGTAATTATGTAGAAAGAACAAAAATAATAAAGATAAATATTTTAACTATCATTCAACAGGAAAGGGAAAGTAGGAAAAATATAAATTAAGAAATAAATAAATTGGTAATCACACATATTTTTCCCCTTCCTGAGTACAAAGTAAAATTACAGTCAAAATAAATCTTTCCATGATTACTGCATGCCTAATACAGGTGGGGAAGGAACAGGGAAGAATGATGTATAAGGAGACAACGCTAATAACTGTAATAGCAATAATATGAATGGATTATTTAAGCATGTTTTGGATTGCCAGTCACAGGTGGCTCATGGCTGTAATCCTAGTTACTCAGGAGGCTGAGATCTGATGATCAGAGCTCGAAGCCAGCTGAGCATGACAGTCTATCTCTAATTAACTACAAAAAAGCCAAAAATGCAACTGTGGCTCAAATGTTAGAGTGCTTTGAACAAAAAAAGAGCTCAGGGACAGTCCCCAAGTGGAGAAATCAAGCCCTGGGACCAAACACCTAAAATTAAAACAAAACAAACAACATCTTAGCCAGGCACTGGTGGCTAATGCCTATAATCCTAGCTACTCAGGAGACAGAGATCTGAGGATCATGGTTCAAAGCCAGCCTTGGGCAGGGAAGGTCATGAGACTTATCTCCAATAAACCACTCAGAAAACTGCAAGTGCTGCTGTGGCTCAAGTGTAGAATGCTTGCCTTGAACTGAAGGGCTGAGGGACACAGCGCCTAGGCACAGAGTTCTACCACTTAAGCCACAGCGCTACTTCCAGCTTTTTTCTTTTTGCTTATGTGGTGCTGAGGAATCGAACCCAGGGCCTCATGCATGCAAGGCAAGCGCTCTACCACTGAGCCACCTTCCCAGCCCCTCACTTCGTTCTTTACAAGAAGATGAGATCAAATGTTAATAGCAACTAAAAAACTGGAACTTTCTAGGATACTCTCCTCGACACAGTAATCTAAAGAATTGCATACCGTCTTCCTTCAAGGGTTCGTAAGCTAGCCTCTTCGCGTGCAGTCATTCTCTCTCTTCGGGCTGAATTCTGAGAAGCATGAAGAGGATGGTTTGGATGTCCGGGGTCACCAGCAGATGCTAATGCAGAACCGTAACGTAATTGAGCTTCAGTAGAATCCATAATACTGACCATCCAGTTCCAGGTGGGAATAAGCTTTTCTTCTACGTAGTTCTATGAAGATCAAACTAAAATAGTTAAAACTATCCAAAGAGAGCTAAATTTAGTATGTCTTAACATTTATAATTTTAAATACCCATTATACTGGAATTCTCATAATAAAAGGCCAAAAATATATTTGAATATGTAACTTTTTAGTGGTATCATACCTGTAAGTTTACTGCATCTTGATAAGTCAATTTCACAGCTGCTGGAATCTGAGAGTATACTAGGTGATTATACTTAGGAATGAGGCCCATCAAGTCCGAGATTTGTCTGATGACAATGCTGTAAGCCCTGGCTAAACTGCTTGCAGATGTTAAGTAGCTGCTAGCATTGCTAGCTTCCAAAGCAGCTGCTGCAGCTGCAGCACTTGTACTGATGGTACCACTCCGGCGTAAATTTGAAGGATCAATATAAATCAAACCCGCAGAACTAGCTATAAGGAAAAAGGACAAACACAATGAGCTAATGTCAGTTGTAAAATGTCATTTATGTAAATCTAAATGGCCAGTTGATAATATTTAAGTTAGCAAAATCTAGTACCACCACTGATAATAGAGGGACTGGTGACAGCTACAAAAATTTTTAGTGGTCACAGTGGGGAAGTGTAGAGGAAAGGTGAAGTGGGTAAAATTTTGATGTTGGCTAACAACCTCTAATACACAAGTCCCCATACAAAAAGCATAATCTGTATTTGAGACTCAACAAAATAATAATGAACTATTATTGTAAAACCATTTCCCAAATTTTAATAAACAACTTAAGAAGCCCAAACATAGATGCTTTTTCAGACTTGCCTGTGGGCGTGGATGTGCTGGAAGGGGCTGTGCTGGCAGCTCGCTGATGCTGGGTGTTGCGAACAGCCCACTGCATGGAACGGGGAGCTTGGGCAGCACCACTGGCATGGGAGCTATTTGTGGTTCTTTCTAAAGGTTCATCAAGCATAAAAGTCTCCTGTTCTATGTCGTCACTCTGACTACTGCTGCTATCAGAATCACTTGAGTCATTTGACTGAGAATCGTCTTCAGAAAAAAAGGCAGGAACACTGCTTGCTCCTGAATGTTTAAAACCAAAACAACATTAAGTTTCTTGACAATTTAGATTAAAATATACTCTCATTCAGAAAAAACACATAGAGGCTGGGAAGGTGGCTCAGTGGTAAGAGTGCATGCCTTGCACGCCAGAGGCCCTGGGTTCGATTCCTCAGCACCACATAAGCAAAGAGAAAAAAGCCGGAAGTGGCGCTGTGGCTCACGTGGTAGATCGCTAGCCTTAAGCTGAAGAGCTGAGGGACAGCGCCCAGGCCTAGAGTTCAGGTCCCATGACCGGACCCAAAAAAAAAAAAAACAAAAACAGAAAAAACACATATATTAAGTACAATGGCAAGTTACATGAAATAAATAGTCTACAAAGCCCATGATTAAAATAGTTAAATTTGGAAGTGGCTTTGTGGTTCAAAGAGGTATAGAGTGCTAGCCTTGAGCAAAAAAGCTCAGGGACAGCGCCAGGCCCTGAGTTCAAGCCCCAGACCAACAAAAATAAATGCACATGCACATACACAAAATGGTTAAATTAGAAAGTAACTTTTAACAAACTTCAAAACTTCCATTATCTAAAATCCAGAAAGTGGAGAACATGTCTTTAAAATAAAATCTGGTTCAATAACATCAAGAAATGAAGTGATAAAGACTTTCCTCTTATACACATCATACTAATTCATGTTAAATACACAGCCTAAGCTTCAGCAAGAACTTCAGATGAGGCAACACACCTGCTTCAGAGCCAGCAGTTGCTGCAGTGACAACACTTCTGCGCCCACTAGCATTATCTTGGTTGCTATGGTTACTTTCACTGTCACTTTCTGTCTCAGCAGCAGCTAACAAATCCAGCTCCATGTCACTACCTAGGAAATATATTTAAATGGTATTAATACAAAAATTGAAAACAAACCATGGGTTAAGATCTGGGAAGCCAAAAATTAGGATCTAAGGAAGTATAGTATTAAGACCAAAAAATACAAAGATAGAATTTTTTTTTAAAAAAGGCAGAGACTATTCAGCATCTGAAGAATTAATTACTAGGTATATCATGGTAATCAATGACTGATTATATATGCAATTAAAAAATCTCTCCTGGGCTGGGAAGGTGGCTCAGTGGTAGTGTTTGCCTCTCATGCATGAGGCCCTGGGTTCGATTCCTCAGCACCACATAAACAGAAAAAGCCAGAAGTGGCATGTGGCTCAAGTGGTAGAGCGCTAGCTTTGAGCTGAAGAGCTGAGGGACAGCGCCCAGGCCCAGAGTTCAAGCCCCACAGCCAGCAAAACAAAACAAACAAACAAAACAAAAACAAAAAATCTCTCCTGTAGAGCCATAGGTACATGCAGAAAGTGTTAGAGACATCAGCCACTAGGTCCACACTCCATTTTTATCTGTTTTACTTTCATCAAATACATTAAATCTTGCTGGGCACCAGTGGCTTATGCCTGTAATCTTAGCTAGTTAGGAGGTTGAGATTTGAAGATTGTGGTTTTAAACCAGTCCAGGCAGAGAGTCCCTGTGAGACTCATATTTCCAATTAACCTCTCAAAAACTGAAAGTGGCACTGTGGCTCATATGGTAGAGTGCTACCTTTGAGCACAAAGAGGCTCAGGACAGCGCACAGGCCCTGAGTTCAAGATCCACAGCCAACAAAAACAAAAACATTAATTCTTAATCCCTATTACTTAGGAAGCAGAGATGGAAGGATCTTGGCCTACACAAAAGTTACCAAGACTCCATCTCTCCCTGAATTATTTTGTTTTTAATTATCTTTTAAAAAGACAAAGTTCCTTAAACCAAAAGGGAAAAAAAGAATAAGTTGCATTATGTATGTACATAAGTACATTCATAAAATATTTTTTAGCTGGGCACTGGTGGCTCACGCCTATAATCCTAGGTACTCAGGAGGCTGAGATCTGAGGATCTCGGTTCAAAGCCAGCCTGGGCAGGGAAGTCCATGAGACTCTTATCTCCAATTAACCACCATAAAACCAGAAGTGGAGCTGTGGCTGAAGTAGTAGAGCGCTCGCCTTGAGCTGAAGAGCTGAGGGAGAGCGCCCAGGCCAGGATTCAAGCCCCATGACCAACCAAAAATTTAAAAAATAAAAAATAAAAAAATAAAAAAAACAATTGCTAGAGACAATTAGCAGAAAATAAGTTTAAGATTTATACATAAAATGGGCTTATCTCTCTTTCATAGAGATCTGATTTATTCATACTGAGTAATTCTCAAATAAGAAGTGTACCATCTTCGTCATGCTCATCATGCTGTCCTTCGGCTTCAGCATTCTCTTCTCCATGCTCTTCCTGCTCATCATGATGATCTTCTTCTCCAGCCACACCTTCCACCACCTCCACCTAAATGTAGGATTTCAATTATAGACAAACCCCTATTTCTATCAGGTGTTCTTCCATCGCAACCAGTAAACTAAAATACAAAAACCCCTAATCACATATACCATTGAACAGCTTTAAAAAATCATTTGTTACTACCTTTTATCAAGTCTTATCAACATATCTGAAAGTTTATGATTAGTTGTGCATAGAATCCTACAGTTAAAAGATTTAAAACTTTTCTGGAGAAAAGGGAGAGTGGTAAGATTTTTGAGCACTTCAACCATTTTAACACTGCACTTTAACATCTTCACATACAAATACATTGCATGAAGCTACCAAGTGATGTTTGTTGTTTTTTATAAACACTGGGAATTCTTCATTCTCAACCTTTAGGGAAGGGGCCAGGAACTGTTTTTCTTCAAAGAGCCATTTGGATATTTACAACATCACTGCAAGCCTCACAAAATTATCAATACAAGCAGATATCTGATGGCAGCCAATGAGAAGCACTCATCTGTCCTGTCACATACCAGATGGCTTCATGGGCTTCATATGACCTACAAGGCTGAATACTGGCAACCCTTGCTTTAGGTTAAAAATAGTGCCAAATATCCAGTAAGTCAATGGTTACTAAAATCATGTTAATATACATAAACATGTTTACACATAACATGGCAGGTGGCTCATGCCTATAATCCTAGCTACTCCGGAGGCTGAGATCTGATGATTACAATTCAAAGCCAGCCTGGGCAGAAAAGTCCATGGGAGACTCATTTCCAATTTTAGCTACTCAAAAACTGGAAGTGGCGTTATGGCTCAAAGTGGTAAAGCACTAGCCTTGTGCTGAAAAGCTCAGAGACAGTACCCAGGCCCAGAGGTCAAGCCCCACGACCAACAACAACAAAAAAAGACTATATAACCAATCTACAAAGCTGGACACAAATGTTCCATTAAATGTCTTAAGTTACTATTAATGTAACTTCCAGTGACTATTCCTCCACCAAATACAAGTTTTGAATCTACCACAATTAAAACAATTCAGTCAGTCACAGGTGGCTCATGTTTATAATCCTCCTTACTTGAGGCTGAGATCTGAGGATTGCAGTTCAAAGCGAGCCCAAGCAGGACAGCCTGTGAGATTCTTATCTCTAATTAACCACTAAAAAACAGATAGTGCAGCTGGCACAAGTGTTATATAGCTAGTCTTGAGTAATAAAGCTCAGAAACAGCGTTTAGGCCTTGAATTCAAGCCCTATGACTGGCACAAAATATTAATAATAATATTTTTTTAAATCACCTCTTCCACATCTGCTGAAACAATGTCATCCTGTTCTTCATCTCTACCTCTAACAGGCTGGGACTGGCTGATGCGCCTCTGCTGAGGATTGCGGATGATGTAGGATGACTGAGCCTGACTGGAGCTGTAAGGAATGAGGAAATGATGAGTACAATACTTCCACATCTCAACCATGCAGCACACTTTTATGCTTCTCTCAGAGAGCATTTAGCTCACAATTATATGCACACTTGCCAGGATGCTATTTTTAGCCTGACTTCCTTGGAAACCAACAAGAAACCAACAATTTGTCATATCAGAAAATATGAACTCAAATACCATACAGATTTAACTTATACATCTCATATCTGTTTCCTTTCCCACCAGCAGTGGGAAGGCTCAGTTCTGAAGGCTCAGATGACAACATTTACCAGTTAATAATAAAAAGGCATGCTGATCTTTTTGCACTAGCTTGTTAATCACAGACTTGCTAACACATAGAAGGGAAGTATCAGCTTACAAAGTAGGATTTTAAAACAGAATAATGACCAAAGTTGGGGCAGTACAAGTTTCATGCCTCTCAAAACTTTACTCAGAAATATGCCTTCATTGGGCTGGGAAGGTGGCTCAGTGGTAGACCGCTTGCCTTGCATGCCTGGGGCCCTGCGTTCAATTCCTCAGCACCACATAAGCAAAAAAGAAAAAAAGCCCGAAGTGGCTCTGTGGCTCAAGTGGTAGAGCACTAGCCTTGAGCTGAAGAGCTGAGGGACAGCGCCCAGGCCCAGAATGGACCCCCCCCCCAAAAAAAATAAAGAAAAAAAAAAAGAAAAGAAAAGAAATATGCCTTCATAAAACGGGAGAAAGCCCGGCGCCGGTGGCTCACGCCTGTAATCCTAGCTACTCAGGAGGCTGAGATCTGAGGATCGTGGTTCAAAGCCAGCCTCGGCTTATTGGAGACATCTCCAATAAACCCCTCAGAAAACCGGAAGTGGTGCTGTGGCTCAAGTGGTGGAGTGCTTCCCTTGAATTGAAGAGCTGAGGGATAGCGCCCAGGTCCAGAGTTCAAGCCCCATGACCGACGAAAAAAAATAAAAAATAAAAAAATAAAAGGGGGGGTGGGGTGGGAGGGAGGGAGCCAGAGGATACAGCATTAAACATAGACCAAAAATCTTGTGACTACTGCTAAATAACCTAGCTTTATTTAGAGATTAGGAAGCTAAAGGAGATTCAAATTCAGATTTTAAGTGGCTGCATTTTTTCTAAGAAATGAAATCAAATCAGTTACACGTGAGATCCACCTGAGACAACTATGTCTTTGGATAAACAAATAAATACACACACCACCATGTGACTAAGACTTCTAGGAACTGGTAAAAATAAAGACTCCTTTTTACAATAAACATCAATCATGGGATAAATATCTAGCAGAATTACAGCCCTGTCAAAATACTTTAAGGACCAAGTACCCATGGCTCATGTCTGTAACTAGCTACTCAGGAGGTTGTGATGTGAATTGCAGCTTGGAGATAGGACAAGGAAGTTAAGAAGAGAAAAGCTAAGGGAGAACACTAAAGCCCTAAGGTTTAAGGCCCAGGGGAAGCCCTTGGTATAGGGAAGCTCTTGGTATGGACACATATATGCTAAAACAACCATGCTAAGAGAAAAGAGCACAGCTATGTTGGCATAAAAGGGAAGAAAAAAATCATTCTGATAAGCTTAGAAAGAAAGCACTAATTTACCCAAAGGGATCAATGAGTGTCTCTTGAGCAAAAAGGTTTTCAAGGAAGCACAAATTTCCTAGTAAACAACCTCGGATCTAGGCAAGGGAAGAAGTCAGCTGCAATTTTTTGCTTTGTCTAGCCTCACATATAAAACTACATATAAATGCTGAAGAACACTATCAAGCAGTAAAATGAAAGGAAAATAGAGAGACTTGCTCATTTCAACCATGGCTGGTTATGGGCACAATGAAGTTCTCTTCAGGAACTTTTTTTTTTTTTTTTTTTGGGGGGGGGGGGGGTGGCCCGGTCATGGGGCCTGAACTCTGGGCCTGGGTGCTGTCCCTCAGCTCTTCAGCTCAAGGCTAACACTCTACCACTTGTGAGCCACAGTGCCACTTCCAGCTTTTTTTTCCTGCTTATGTGGTGCTGAGGAATCGAACTCAGGGCCTCAGGCATGCAAGGCAAGCGGTCTACCACTGAGCCACCTTCCTAGCCCTCTTCAGGAACTTTTAAGTCTGCACTCAAGATCTTTAAGACTGAAACATATGCTTTTGTGATGTTCAATCTAATGACTCAATAAAATTACCAAACACCTAGCAGCAGTTTCTACTCTGAAATTCACCATTAGTAAGTATAGGAAAAACAGACATTTGTGTAGATCAAAAACTAATTTGTACACTTTAAATAGCTGCATTAACATTGGACACTAACCCCATTTAAAAATTAGGATGATAGTATTTGTGAGTTAATAAGGAAATTAGAGTATGTATTTATAATCCTCAAGAAAGTTCCCAATACATACTAGAATTCCAGAAACTTATCATGTGAGAAGCAGGAGGTATTGTACAAACATTAATAAGAACATAACAGGTGAAGGGAAGCAAAAGAAAGGAAAACTACTGCCGTAAGACCTTATACGCAGTAGGGTGGAAATCCCAAAGACTGATCAAGTATGTGCATTTTACATATGGCATGCATGACATCCTATAACAATAGCTGCAGAAAACAGTTCTTTTTCAATGATCAGATGACACATTGGACCCAAAAGGGCATAATCAAGTAAGAGGAGTAATGACATGAGCCCAAGAATATGTATTACTTTAGCTGGGCACTGGTGGCTCATATATGTAATCCTAGCTACTTCAAAGGCTAAAAGGGGGAGGATCAAACTTTAAGGCAAGCCTTAGAAGAAAAGTTCGGCAGACCCAATCTCAAAAATAATCAGATTAAGCTGGGTGCCCTCGTGGCTCATGCCTTTAATCCTAGCTACTTGGGAGGCTTGAGGATCAGGGTCAGTCAGCCTGGGCAGGAAAGTCCATGAGACTGTTATCTCCAATAAATCACTCAGAAAACCAGAAGTGGCACTGTGGCTAGCCTTGAGCTGAAGAGGTGAGGGACAGTGTCCAGGCCCAGAATTCAAACCCCACAGCCATTAAAAAAAAAAAAAAATCAGATGAGCAAAAATGGGTAGAGAGGTCAGACTTAATGTTAGAACACCTACCTAGTAACCTCAAGATTCTGAAGTAAAGCTCAGTACTTCTTCCCCTCTTAATTCTTTAAAGTATTGAAACATTAATATTTTAATAATGAGAGTAAGGAATAAAACAAAATGAAACTTTAAAACTTAGTAAGAAGAGGTGCATGGACAGTATTTAAAGTTGAGATGATACCTAAATCTATCTACAGAAACCAAACTATGTTCTAGAACAATAATCAAGAAGAGAACTAAGGATTCACAAAGCAGTAGCACATAAGAAATTGATGGTTGCCTCAAGAGAGTTACTGAGATCCACACCATCACAAGAATGGTTATGGTTTGTGAATAGGAAATGTCCCATTAAATTTACACTCAAGTTTTGAACATCTGGTCTCCAGATAGTGGCACTATCTTGGGAAATTGAAGAAACTGGGAGGTAGGCCTAGCTGAAAGGAGTTAAGCCTCAATAATCATGTTCATCACTAAGTGTTTTATTCAAGATTTCATGAATCAAATATGACTTTACATAGAACAAATTAATCAGGATCTCTTACTGATAGAAATTTACCTGCTGGGGGTTGGGGGCGGGGGCGGGGGAAGAGATGGGAAGGGATAGGAGGGGGAAACAAAGGAGGAGGCAACAATGCTTGATAAGAAATGTACTCATTGGGCTGGGAAGGTGGCTCAGTGGTAGACTGCTTGCCTTGAGCTGAAGAGCTGAGGGACAGCACCCAGGCCCAGAGTTCAGGCCCCACGACCGGATTCCCCCCCCCCAAAAAAAGAAATGTACTCATTACCTTGCCCATGTAATTGTAACCCCTCTGTATGGTATTTTCACAATAAAAAAAAAATTTTTTTTTAAAGAAATTTACCTGCTAGACTGATCTGATGATGGTCGTGGAGGTAGTGGTTCTACTGAAAACAGTTCTTCACTGCCTTGCATGGCATCTATGCTAGTACTGGCCAAAGTAAATGGTGCAGTTGGGCGGGCAATCCCCATTCTGACAGGAACAATCAATGATTCAGCTACATTGCACAATTCTTCTACAGCATAAGGTAGCAGTGCTTGGAAAACACGCTTACATTTTCCAATGGGCTGTGGAATAAAGTTGCTAGAATAAAAAGGGTGACAGGAGTCTTTATCAGTATGTTCATATATACGATACTACTACTATAAAAAATTGTGTGTAAAATGATATAAAAGCCAAAATAAAAAGAGCATCTTACTTTTTCTTTTTGGATGATGCCATTTCTACACTAAGAATGACAAACACTCTTGCTACAGAACGTAGAAACCTCATTGTCACAGTGATAGCTTCTTCTCGGCGCCCAGGTGTATATTTGTTTTGGAGTTCTTTCACTAATGTACCTAGTAGAGTATCTAAAAGCTTTAAAAAAAAAATGTATTCATTCTATTAATAGTAAGGTATTTCACAGGCAGTTATTCACATTTTCATAGAGTAAATACTTCTCAGTGTTAACATTTTATATTGCTATCTTGATACCAGTTTAACAAAACATTTATAAGGTCAAAGATTAATTTACGTAACAAACAACACTGTGTCTGACATAAAGCGTAGTCCCGAAAGTATAACTTCCTGTTTTTTGTCCCATAACAAGATGTATCAAGTCAGAAGGATTTATTTTACTCATTTAGAGTACTGAACCAAATGTATGATTCAAATATATGTAAAAAAAATTCTTAAGCCTATCTCTATCAATGAACCACTGATTACTATCTAGTCTCTGCTTTTCCCCAGACCCCCAATTTTTTTAGTGCCAGTCCTGAATGGTGTCCCAGAGCTCTTTCGCTCAAGACTACTGCTCTACCACTTGAACAACACCTGCACTTTCAGCTTTTTTGGTGGTTTAACTTGAAGAAAGAGCCTTGTGGATTTTCTTGCTTGGGCAAGAAATAATTACAGTTCTCAGCTCTCAAAGCCGCCAGCACCTGGATTCTAGTCTCTTTTCCATGCAGGTTATCACAAACTATTACAGACAAAACTCAAATTTCTTGTTCTGCTTTCTCTTCTAAGTATTTCTTGCAATAACCTTTATCTTTCAATTGCCATACTTGATTTCAGCAAATGTTTGGACTCTAATTAGCTTCAATAGTCCACAATAAACAGTCATAAAGTATTTTATCATTTCTGTTTCTTATTAGGCATTCATCTACAATTTTATCTTTCTTATCAATTATTCCTTTAAGTGTGAGGATACTTTTATGACATTTGTCACTAACAAGTTGTTTTCCCAAAAGAGGTTCATACATAATGGTATCATTTCAGTGCCTAAGTAAGTTCTGTTTACCATAACCTCACCAACATTGGTTCTTATGGCTTAAATTCCTAATATACTGTCATTTTAAACACTAACATATTTTAGCATTTTTTACTTAGGACAGGAGCTTCTTCTGTTAATTGAAACATTATTATATCACCTCTAAAATTTAATTCCCTTTAATGAACTTCCAAGTATTTATCAGTCTAAACTACAAAATCATGGGATGCTAAGTAAACAAAAATATTCTCTTCACATACTTGTAACAAACATTCAAAGAACTTACCAAAATATCTGCTGTGCACTTGACGATAAGGCAATGAGTGAAACAGTCCAGCCGAATAGTGCCACTTTGCTGATTTAGGTATACTTGCTCTTCGGGCAAAAGATGTCCTATCCTACTACTGGCACTCAAACTGGAGGGAGACAAAAAGATAGAATGAACTGCAAAACCTACACAAATACAGGAAAGCCCTCCTCTCCCCTCTCTCTGTCTCTCTTTTTTTGGAGGGGGGAGGTGCCAATTCTGGGGCTTGAACTCAGGGCCTGAGCACTGTTCCTGAGCTTCTTTTGCTCAAGGTTAGAATGCTACCACTTGAGCCACAGTGCCAATTCTGGCCTTTTCTGTTTATGTGGTACTAAGGAATAGAACCCAGAACTTCATACATGCTAGGCAAGCACTCTACCACTAAGCCACATTCCCAGCCCTCTCAAAAAATACTTTTAACTAATACATACGGGTCTTTATTCTCCTGTGACCCAAACATGATCATAGATTTCAAGGCATTCCAATCCTGTAGAACACGCTCTAAAGCAAGCTGGGCAAACCTTGGAGGCTCTAAATCATGATCAGGCATATCTGAATCTAAAAAGAAAAAGAAAGAATAAAGAGTAAGCTAAAAATAAAACCTACTAATCTTCATAAAGACAGAAATGTTCACTTGACTCACCTTCAGGACTAGCTGTTTTTCGGTTCCGATCTTCCCTGATTCGAGGCGGCCTATACTGACAATGCTCTACTGTCTGCCTGGCCACCGTCTGCACCAGAAATAGCAGGAGGTGCTCTCCCCTACAAAACAAAACTGTGCTGTGAGCATGGAGGAAGGCTACTAACATATACTATGTTCAATTTTTATTGTGCATTAAAAAAATCTACTTGCCTACTATTTGGCAGAGTGACCAGATTAGTAGCAGTGAGCAGACGATAAAGTAGATCAAGACGAGCAGATTTCTGTCCAGCAATTAGAGTTTTACATTTACATTTTTCCCAACAATCACAATAGGCTGTTGGTGATGTTCGTTTGAGTCTAAAAAGAATCCACACACACACAATATATATATATACATACATTTTTAATACACAGAAAAATATATTGACATAAAGAAATCAGGATAGAACTTTTATGATGTGTATGTGTATTGTGTCCTAGGACTTGAACTCAGGACTTGAGTGATGTCTCTAAGCTTTTGTTCTATACAACTTGAGCCACAGCTCCACTTTAGCTTTTGGTGTGCTTAATATGACATGAAAGTCTCACGGACTTTTCTGCTTGGACTGGCTTCAACAGACAGACATAGACACAGAGCCAGAAGTAAAGAGGTGCCTCGAATAACTATTGTTTTTCTTTCCTGATACCAGTACAAGGCTTGAATTTAAGGTGCTGGCCTTAAGCTTTTTTGCTCAAGGCTAGCACTCTACCACTTGAGGTACAGCTCTACTTTTTGGTGGTTAACAGGAAATAAGAGTCTCAAAGAGCTTTCTCGCCCAGGCTAGCTTTGAACTATAATCCTTAGATATCAGCCTCTTGAGTAGCTAGGACTAAAGGCATGAGTAACTGGTACCCAATGAAAAACAACATTTTTATACTGCCTGACAGAAAACTGCAGAAAACCACATGTATTCTAAAGTATAGTAAAAACACAATTTAGCATAGATTATACTTTATACAGCAATACAAATCTAAATAAACTGTACTTACTTGCAATCATGACCTTTATGACAAACCCTTGCACATTCTGTACAACAACAAAGTGACTCCAGCAAACCACAAGTTCGACATTCAAAAATATCCTATAATTAAAGAAGTGTACTTTTAAAAGAGTAATTACATGTATAACTCATAATTTCAGGTTGTCCTAAAAGAATGTGATTACAATGATATAACAGTAAAATTAAGGTGCTCTAAAAAGTAGTCATAGGAGGATATAGTCATTATAGAATACTATACTATATATATGAAAATCAAATATTATTACTATTAGAAAAATAATTTTATGAACTCAATTACGAATCAGTACCAAGAGTCATAGATTACAGTACACTAATGAAGACTTTCAATTTTCATATTGTACCACATTAATTTAGCAATCAACTTGTCTCATTTATTTAGAAATTAAATAAAAATTAGCTTTTATGGAAAAAAAAACTGGTAACACAAAAGAAGGAAATACCAAATGTAAATGTTAATTGCAAGCTAAATATTGTAATTCTAGTGACACTAAAAGGAAAATCTGAAGAGAGTATACAGAGAAATGTAAGATAACTTACTTGGTTTATGTGCTCTGCTCCAGTCCATGTAAAGCTGCAGGTGTCATTACAACATAAGACATATAGAGGAGAGTCATCAGGATTGGTACCAGATGGGCAAACCATTCCCATAAATACATCTTCTTCTTTTTCACTTGAGGATACTTCAGCTAAAACAATTAAGAACACTCTAACTTATCAGGAAAGAACTTGATCACAGCAATCTACTATTTTCTTCAAATGGAAAAGCCTTAACATATACGTTAGAAACCATACTGTATTAATAAAAGAAAAATGTATGAAGAGATTTGCTCAATTCAATAGCAAAGGAAAGCATGATAATATTAACTGCCTGTGATGACACAATTTAGCCCTCTAAATTCTTAGCACTGTATAAACAAGTTGCAGCTCTATATAGTAAGGTATAGGATGTCTCATAAAATTGTTGATCATCAGTGTTTTCTGCTCAAATCTGATGTGGGGTTGGGAAGGAGGGGTCCTAACACTTGAACTCAAGGCAGCTTTCACTTAGCCTTTTCTACTCTGGCTAGTGTCCTAATACTATGCATCTAGTTCCAATCACCAGTGCTTTAAAGGCTTAACTACCAGAAACTAATATTCCCATTAATGCTTTGTATTAAACTGGAATTACATCAGAAAGAGCTACAGTAAGATATTCACTTATTAGTTTTCTAAGTGTCCATTAAAGGTTCTATCAGTAATCTACCTTTATTTCTTTCTTTTTTGTCAGTCCTGGGGCTTGAACTCTGGGCCTGGATGATATCCCTGAGCTCTTCAGCTCAAGGCAAGTACTCTACTACCTGAGCATCACTTCTGGTTTTCTGGTGGTTAATTGGAAATAAAGAATCTCACGGTGGGGGCTGGGAAGGTGGCTTAGTGGTAGAGCACTTGCCTTGCATGCATGAGGCCCTGGGTTCGATTCCTCAGCACCACATAAGCAGGGGGAAAAAAGCCGCAAGTGGTGCTAAGGCTCAAGTGGTAGAGTGCTAGCCTGAGCTGAAGAGCTGAGGGACAGCGCCCAGGCCCAGAGTTCAGGCCCCACGACCGGACCCAAAAAAAAGAAACAGAGAGAGAGAGAGAATCTCATGGACTTTCCTTCTGGGGCTGGCTTTGAACTGCAGTCCTCAGATCTCGGACTCCTGAGAAGCTAGGATTATAGGCAGGAGCCAGGGATGCCCTGCTTCTACCATTCTTTTTTTTTTTTTTTTTTGGGGGGGGGGGGGGGGGGTGTCTGTTGTGAGGCCTGAACTCTGGGCCTGGGAGCTATCCCTCAGCTCTTCAGCTCAAGGCCAGCACTCTACCACTTGAGCTAAACCACCACTTCCTGTTTTCTGGTGGTTAACTGGAGGTAAGATTCTCACAGACTTTCCTGCCCAGGCTGGCTTTGAACATCTCAGCCTCCTAAATAGCTAGGATTACAGGCATGAGCCAGCAGTGCCCAGCCCTACCTTTATTTCTTAAAGGAGATATAACTGTCAATGTTTTTTGATGAAAAATTGTAAAGTATAACATACTTGAGAAAAATCCAAGCATGAAATTTTTACATGTTTCTCATTAATTGAATCACTTTGTTGGTGGTAGTAATGGCAGTTATGGGGCTTGAACTTGGGGCCTAGCCTCTGTCACTGAATTCTTTGGATCAAGGCTAGTGTTCTACCACTTTGAGCCACAGTGCCACTTCCCATTTTTGAGTAGTTAACTGGAGATGAAGAGTCTCCCATGGACTTTTCTACCAAGGCTGGCTTCGGCTACGATCCTCAGGTCTCAGACCCCTGAGTAGCTAAGATTACAGGTGTCAGCCACCAGCACCTGGCTAAGTTGTATTACTTTTGTATAAAAAAATATCGTTTGAGCTGGGTGCAGGTAGCTCACACCTGTTAATCCTAGCTACTCAGAAAGTTGAGATTTGAGGACTCCAGGTCAAAGCCAGCCAGGGCAGGAAAAGTCTTTGAGACTCTATCTTCAATTACTCAATTAACACACAGACACACACACAGACAGACAGACAGACACACACACAGACACACACACAGACACACACACACACAGACACACACACAGACAGACACACACACACAGACAGACACACACACACAGACACACACACAGACAGACACACACACACAGACACACACACAGACACACACACACACACACACACACACACACACACACACACACACACACACACACACACACACACACACACACACACACACACACACACAGCGCCAGAAGTGGAGTTGTGGTAGAGAACTTATCTTGGGAAAAACAGCTTCAGTTCAAGGCCCAGTACCGGCAAATAAATAAACAAACAAGTGTGTGGATTATTTTAATGTTATATACACAGAAGAAAATCTATTCAAACATAACCAACACATAGGACCTGAAATTTATTAATTACCTTTTGCAATTTTCTGAGCTGTTTCTAAGATGGTAATAGCAGCAGGGTAAGCTCGGCCACTTACAGCTGACATAAATGGAGTCATTCCTCTTGCATCTCTAAAATGAGAATATTTGAGACAAAAATATTTTTTGACTGTAAAGAAAGTGTGATCAAACACAGCACTAAATTTTAAGAACTTAGAAATAAATGACCAAATTAACATAAAAGTTGGTATATCAAATGATGGCAAGAAAACGCTTACATTGAAGAGAGCTTAGCAGAGAAAATACTAGATTCTGATAAACTAACATTCACTGAAGATAAACTGCCAACAAAAAAACAACAATAATAAAAATCACTGGGCAAAAATCTTTTATGAGAACTTTACTCAATCTTCTTACTTGGCAGAAAGGAGTTCTCGTAGGTAGGGTTGCAGAACCACACTGTCACATAACAACTTTAGTATAAAATGTGCATTTGCCTTTCGATCTTTGGATTCCACTACAGAAGGTTCTGTGGAAGGACCTATAAGTAAGCAGATCATTGGATACCAAAAGTAAGTAAGACAAAGTGAAAGAATGTTCTATCAAGCATATATTAAATAAATCATCAGATTAATATTCTAGTACTAGAAATATAGTACAAAGAATTTTATAAATATCTACTGACAAAGAAGAACTAAGATTACTTTTTTGGTGCCAGTCCTGAGGCTTGAACTCAGGGCCTGGGAACTGTGCCTGAGCTTTTGAGCCACAGTTCCACTTCCAGCTTTTTGGTTAACTGGAGATCAGAGGGTCATGGATTTTCCTACCCCAGCTGGCTTCAATCCATAATCCTCAGATCTCAGCCTCCTGAGTAGCTAAGATTACAGGTGTAAGCCACCAGATCTTTTTTCTTAAATTTGTTTTTATAGTAAATGTAACAAATACCTATAAAAACCAAACAAGAACAAACTGAGAGGCACAAGACGGCAACCAGTAAAAAATCAGTTTCCTCTCTGATGAATCCACTCGAGATAGCTACACATAAAAAAAGTATTATGTGTATGTCTGTCCCATCTTAGAAAATGTCTGTCCTAGCTTTGGCAGAAAAGCAGATAGTTGCTCAGTTTATACTGGGCTTCACAATCAGAGCTACAGACCCACCATCTGCATTGCTCAAAATGTATGTTAAAATCCTGATCCCAGCACGATAGTGTTACAGAAGTAAGTTCTGTGGCTCAGTCTGCTCCTCTGTGGTCATTTGTGGTGGCAGCCTCAGCTGAGAAAATCAGTAAGAAAAACGTCAAAATCAGAAAGCAACCACACCCTCAGAGGTGATGAAACCCATTATTCAGTGTGGTGTGCTCACAGTTTTTAATTTTTATTTTGTAACTTCTCACATAATCTTAGTATTCAAGTCAGTGCTGAAAACTCCACAGGGGTTCTGAACCTTATCATACCTAGCTCCATTTTATTGTGTCTTTTGAACATCAGTTTTGTTTTCCTTTTTGACAGCAGTGAAGACCCGACGGCCTCATAATTGCTAGGCAGCACTCTACTCTTTAGCTGGGCCTCCAGCCTCTTTTTTGCATTAGCTATTTTTGAGGCAGGGGCTCACTCTGTGCTCCTGCTGGGTTGGGTTGTGATCCAACTTGTGCTTCCCTAAACTGCTGGGGATCGCTGGCACCCACCATTGCACCCAGTCATTAATTGATAGAAGTTTCTCAACGTTGTTTTTTTTTTTCTTTTCTTTTTGGCCTGGGCTGGCCTTGAACTGTGATCCCCAATCTCCACTTCCCAAGTATGATTGTAGGCTTCAGCCACTGCTCCAAGCATTACCAAAGCATTTTATCACAGTTTACCCACATTTACCATCCTGTATTAATAAACATTGAATTGATTCAGTCTGCTGTCTCCACAAACACTGGGTTAACAAGTAGAGCCGAGTGAGTCTTGAGAGTGGATCTGGCAGGTATAACTAGTTGTCTTTTTAGATAGGTTGAGCAAAAGGCACATGGTCTTGTATACTGAGAGCAAATGTATTCCTGCCTGTGTTGCCACGATCTGGTCGCCATTGCCATTCAGAAGTTCAGTGTGATCAAGGTGTGTGGCAGTCACTGACTGTGAAACAACTTCCTTTCCATACTGTTTGAAAAGGTTGAAGAGTTAAAAATCCAGTCCTTCAGGCTCCCTTATAGTTTTGGCTTTCTGGACTTACTGAAGTTGTACAAGAACCTAACATGCTGTTTCAAACAATCTTGAAGTTTGAATCTGTAGAAACCTATATCCAAAGTGTGTCCTTTTTTCTTCCAAAAGCCTAGGCAGACAAATAGTACAGATTCTTACCTGGAATGGTGGAGGTGCTTGGTCCTTGACCACTGCCAGTTGCTGCTGTGGTAAGAGATCCCACAGCGGGGGCCAGGATAAAATCAATGTCACCATCTTTCAGTAAACAGAACAGCAGGATGTACATCATTATAGGCAACACATCCCTAACATGTCCTCTTAACTGGCCTTAAGGCTTTGCTCTGTAAGCCATAGGTCAAATCTGTGAGAAGTTTTAAGTGAAAACTTCCTTTGCAAACTATGAGAGAAGGAACATGCTAGGTAAATTACCAACTTATCTTGATATGTTACTAATTATGGGACTATCTACCTTCTTACCAACAAAGAAGTAAGTCTATCAGTATAAGAAAATTGTAAAATACATACCTTTTTAAAGCAAGTTTTGGTAACTAAATAAGACATGTTATCCATTATGCTGCTTTCCAATTTCTAACTATTCCATAAAATGTTTAATTTTTTTTTCATTCATGACCTTGCCATTTTGTTAACACTAAAAAACAGTAAGAGTTCTTACCAGGATCCATTGCAGGAGGGTCAGGAACCCAACTAGGGGGAGCTATGGGGGGTGATACAGGATCCTGGTGGTCACTGGATGAAGCTCCAGCCTCATGTCTACCCAAACCAGCTGCTCTCAATGAACGTCTCATCATTTCTCGTAATCTCAAACTGGAAGAACAGGGATAAAATCAGAGCTTACTTTGATGTCCAACTATAACCAAGAGTGCACAGAAGTTCTCATCTGAGAAGCTCAATTATGTTCTACAAGCAAAGGAAGTGAAGGCAAGAGCAATGAAATACAACGCTAATTCTGGAAATCACAGAATAAATCAGTGAGTGATAAATCCAACTAGGGAGTTCTAGTACTCAGTTCAAAACTAAAGCCATTATAGTAAGCTCCCATACAAACTTAAGCACAGGGAACAAAACTGTAGTAAAGTAAGATTAGAAATATCTTTCATACAGTTAGGATAAACAGCTACATATTAAAACCAAGTTTTTCTGTTCTGTCTACAGGCAGTAAAACTTAATAATAGATATCAGCAAACATACTAATCAACACAAAACCTAGTTGGCCTACCTTTTTCTGTGCTCTCAAAAGCAATTAAACTAATACCTATATCATAGGCAATTTTAAAGCAAAGAGCAATTTCGCTTTTTTTTTTTTAAGACAAAAGAAACATTTTGGCAGTACAACTTGAATCCCAAAGAACAAATAAAACTAGAACTTCTAAAATGTGTTATCAGACTGTCTGGGCATGATTTATTTCTCCATCTATTAAAAAAAATAATTTACAGTTGCTTCCATCACTAGAAAGACAAAGAATCATAAACACAGACCTTATTAGGGGAACTAGAAACTACCTTTACAGAGGTAGTCTGTACTTTACCTCTTAATAAAATCTTACAAAGGCTATAAAATTAACATATTTAGGACTAACAGCGATTAAGAGCACAAATTCCTTCCACTAAGCCACAATTTTAGAGCTTCTAAATAGAGGAAAAGGTCAATTTTAAGGGCAAGACAACACTCTCCCTCCCATGTGGACTTACCCAGACATGATACTTCTGATCTTAAAGACCTAACACCATACTAAGGTAAGCATGCTACAATATATGAATAAGTAATTTTGAAAGTTTATTTAATGTAATGTTTGAATCATCTCTAATAGTAAAAATTAGTTCATCTGTGGATATATTTGGTTTTCCATAAACATATTTTCATTTTATAAGGAAAAAGTTTTTTAAAGGCATTCAGAAGAATTTCTATTAAAGGTTACTTTCATGAACATATGTATTTTTAAGGCTTATTTATGGTATATTTTTTGAAACAGAAAAACTCTTTGGAAGATCCAGCAAAAAGTAAAATTTACTGTCTCATTATACATTAGCTATTATATTACTAAAAATCACATAATATGGTCTTTTTATCACTTATCTTCTTCCCAATTAAGAATTTAAAGAGTTTTTATAATACAGAAGGGATCAGGGTACAGTGATGATTTCATTCAAGGTCACTTCCCTGTCCAAAGTCATCATCAAGGGCAGGATCCTTACCCGTCACATCACACATCATAGTGATTTTTCACATTGTGATGCTCCTTTACAATTTAAGTTACGCTTCATAAGACACTGGGTATCCTAATGTGCTGTACTCAAAGCACAGAAGAAAAAAATCAGCAGTAATTGGGAGGTACTGTCAATAACCTGAAAATAAATGCTTTGGGCTTATAAAGGAGTGCTTACACCAAGGTTGCAAACAAAACACCTAGTGGGCCAGAAATGTAAAATAAATGAAGGATGTCAGGTGTAAGAAATAAGGAGTAATGGCAAAATAGAGGCATACATGCTCTTCTAAAGGTATTCAAATTAAGGAAAAAAATTTAACACTGCACAAGCCAAACAAAAACATAAAGAGGGCTATTCTCCAATGTCTAGCTTAGTGTAGATTAAGAATGAAGATAAATTGAGACCAGAGTCTCATCTTGAACTTGCAAACTCCCAACTCTGTTGCTGTGATGTACTGTAGTCAATTCAATATTAAATGAGGGGGTCATTCCTTGTCATTTTTTAGATTGTCCTTAACCACTTTTTCTTCATTAGGTCTTGGGAACATTTTAAGTGTATTGCCCAGCTCCTCATATAGATTCTTAAAAAATAAAAAACAAAAAAACAAAAAACAAAAAAAGGAAATTATTCTTCAAGATGTTGTACACAATTCATGAAGATTCACCTGGATCCTCAGTGGCTGAGGACAATACTGAGGAGATACCACCTTGGCTGCTAAGATTCAGAGTTTTGACATTTCTTCATATATGCTTGCCTGGAGTCATCGTATTTTCTGATAATATGGAAGAATTCAAGGATGATGTAATTTCCTCATTGTAAGCACGTTATATCCATGCTACAGAAGCCTTAGAATCCAGTCATGTTCAAACATAACACTGTGACAAAAAAGCGAAGGTCATGTGTCTTCCAGATTAATAATCTCTAGAGTACAATCAGTTGCATCAATCAAGCTTTCCACTAAATCTGCCCTTTGTACTCAGGAACTATTGAGTCACATAACAAAACTTCTGAGTCAAATCATCATCTGAAGGCATTTAACAGTACTCCATTCAATAGTGAAACTGCATCAGTTTTGAGCTTACAGCTCATGAATCCCAGCCTGCATACTCATCAAGGGGCATCGCCTAGAAAATCCATTGTAGGCTAGAGGAGGGTTTCACTTCAATGAAGCAGTCTGTGGACTTCCTACTGCCCGGCGTGGATAATAAGATTCCTGTGCTTTCATCTGTTCAACCGGCAGCCCTGAGTTTGAACTGGTTAAGAGCACTGCAGTGAAATCTTCGGCAAATTCCTCAAAGGAGCTTACTGTGCAAATTATTCTGTGAGCAACACATCACCCACTCTTGAAGCTCCTTTTAGTCTTTGCCTTCAAAATATTCCTTACATGAACAACAAAAAAAAAAAAGATGGCAGAACTGGCATTGGACCAACCATATCAGAGTCCAACTTGATTTGCACCTGTAACTTCCCTGAGGAAATAAAATACCTGAAAATAATTCAGACACTAATTTCTTCATGAAGAATTAAGTTGCTTTCCATTTTAGACCCAGCACTTTGTCTACCTAATGCAATCCTAGGTAAGCTGGTTAATTTCCATTCTGTGTAGTCTATATATTTTTGTACTGTTTAAAATTATAATTGGACCATCCACAAACAGATTTTAATATATCTCCCTTCCAGATGTTCTTGAACCAGGGAAGCTATCAACTTGGTAGCTTTCCTGGTGCCAATTAAGGAATAACCATTTATCAAAGGGAAAGATGATTATGAAGCAGAAAACAGACCACCTATTGTATTACCATGCATGAGCAGTGCTTCCATTTATCATCAGTCAGTAACCAAGAATTTTAGCGCTCTCATATCTAGGATGATTTTTTCCCCTAGAGAGAAAACTATCCAACATCCGTATTATCTAATAAAACCTGAAAATGTAAACACCATTCATGCAGCTTTTCATTTCTTCTCAGTTCACTAAATCATTTCAGAAACTGACCTAAACAATCTGAAAATTAAAAGATTAAGATTTATTTCAATTACTGTTTATACTACTTGTTCTCCAAATGAACTTCCTAGGAAATAAGAATGATGAATTCAGAACACTTCCAAAAAGGAAATCTGAATGTTTAAAATTGCCTCAAATTTACTAATTATTAAGAAATCCTATTGTTCTACACTTAAACTCTAATTGGTTATCAGGTAATTTTGTCATGCTGTTATTGCAAGGAATAAAAAAATAAAAATAGGATCCACCAACTTAGGCATACAATATACATAAGAGATAAAATGCTTTCTGTACTTGGCATGTTTTTCTTGTAAAGGAATGTTTCCTTGTAAAAATCACATTACCTTCGACTACTTGAAGATCCAGCCCGATTACCTGGGCCATTACTGGAAACAACTGATATTGCATTTGCAATAGCCTCTACAGCAGAAAGCCTTTCTGCAAATGTATTTCTTTCGGAGCGTTCTGCTTCTGAAACATAAGGGGGAAAGATGAAGATCAACTGAAGCTTCAAAAATACATATACAATACTTCACAAATACATGTACACACTGTTATAGTATATACATGTCAGTTTACATAGTACACACACTGATGACTTACTTTGTTCCCTGGAAAGGAATACTCTATTTTTTTACTTTGCTTTGCCTTTCAACTCACAAAGGTCAAAAGTAAGGTCAGAACAGACTGAAGTTTATCTTTAAGAGAAAGAGCTTCTAACCAACATCTGTTTTCATTTCTCTAGTGATATCGGTGACAATGACACGAAGGTCAGAAGTATACAAAATACTGCTTGAAAATGTAGCTACTAGCAGAATATTGACAGCAGAAATGAAATATTTTTAAGTACCTTTCCTTTCTTTCTGCTTTTTCTTTTTCTTTTTTAAAGATGGGGCAGGGGAAGACAGGGTGACTGTGTAACCCTACCTCTACTCTCATGTGCTCAAGATTATCACTGGACTTAGGAAAAGCATTTTAAATTACACACACTGCACTCTGGGTTTTCAGTTTCTACCTACACTTAGCCCATTAAAATCTCCCTGGAAAAAACAAAAACCAACTTATGTTTTTTTTCCAAAAATATCTTAACAACTTACTAACTTAATTTCTATCTCCAATTCTAAACACTGGAATAAAAGCTGTGTCATTATAACTTGGTTTAATTAAATTGCCAAATTTATAATAAAAGTAATGTTATTTGCAATTACAAAATTCAGTAAAACACACTTAAGTGTTATACTAGATAGTGACAGTGAAATGAATCAAAAGCAATAAAAACACAGATACAAGATTTTTAATTACATAATGAAAGGCATTTTTAGCTTTTGAGAAAGTTAAAGCTGACAAATTTTACACAACAAAGTAAAAGGAAAAATGCTTTATAGTGATTTTCTTTGTGACAGTGTGTTTTGAGGTTGCCCAAAACTTTGAAGATCTTACTTATTGTGCAGTTTTTAACCTTACCCTCTTCTTCTTTAGTTTCCTTATTACTGGTTGGAAAGCAAACTGATACACAAGCATGTAAGATATTCCGATTTCCATCACATCTGTGACTAATGAACGTCTGTAGCATCTGTAAATTCTGCTCTAAAACAACAGCTTGCTCAAGATTCATAAGATACTGCCGACAAGCCTCATAATCACAGCGTAGAATGTGTTGCATTAAGGTTTGTTTCTGTACTCAAAATAAAATTAGGGAGGAAAACTTCAATGAGGTTACATAGCATATTACATATGTCAAAATGCCTTGTGGCCAACAACAACAACAACAACAAAAAACCAACACCCTTTTTCTTTTAATTAAAGACAACTGCAGATAATCTGACAAAAGAAGTTGAAATTTATGAGCACTCTAAGCACAGAACTCAGTTGTCAGGAGTAGAAAAGAGAATGAAAGCTTTCTGTAAAGCTGGAATTTCAACTTTCACAACTAAATGAACTAAATGAACTATAGTAGAAAAGCAGCCATATTCAAATGCAAATGGACACAGCTGAAAAACTGTGATAGCACCAGTACTATTAATATAAATTAATTAAAAATAAAAGATAATATTGGTGCTACAATAAAAGGCAACTGACATTTGGATTCAACAACAGGTCATAGGACCACAAAAAAGTAGAAAAGACCACCATCAGGTTCTATCAGTGATGGGGGAACCCTTTTTTTTTTGCTTTTTGCCAAGAGCCATTTGGGTATTTGTAATATCATTCTTGGGCCATACAAAATGATCACCACAGGCAGATGGCCAAAGGCAAGATGCATACAGCTCTGTCCCATCATATTAACAAATGATAAAAGACCTCCAGTAGGGAAGGAGTAACACTGTCCAAAAACAAATGTACTCTTCCTGACTTAGGTAACTATAACCCCTTTACACAGCATTTTACCAAATCACTTAATCTAAGAGCAACTGAAAAAAAAAAATCTGAATTTTTCAATATTAAGCCTGTAACTTTTTTTTTTTTTTGTCAGTCGTGGGGCTTGAATTCTGGGCTTGGGCACTGTCCTTGTGCTCTTCAGCTCAAGGCGAGCGCTCTACCACTTGAGCCACAGCACCACTGCCGGTTTTCTAGCGGTTTATTGGAAATAAGAGTCCCACGAACTTTCCTGCCCGGGCTGGCTTTGAACCACGATCCTCAGATCTCAGCCTCCTGAGTAGCTAGCATTACAGGTTTGAGCAACAGGCACCCAGCTAAGCCTGTAAACTTTTGAATGTTGTCAAACTCAAGAATTAAAAGCATATTTACAGGTATCAAATTCAAATCAAAAAACCTCTTCCTGATCTATAATTCTTATATTTTGGAACTACTAAACTAAAACTAATTTAAGATTATCAGTCTGTGTCTCTAAACCAAAGGTTTTAAGTAGCTCTCTATCAGGAGTATTTGGATTCAGTCTATTCTAAAAAGTTCACCTATCACCTCTAAACTAATGACTAATCTAAATACTGAACATCTTACACGAAAATCATCAACATCCTCTATAGAAAATCCCCTTATTTACAGCTGGGAAGGTGGCTCAGTGTAGAGTGCTTGCCTTGCATGCATGAGGCCTTGGGTTCAATTCTTCAGCACCATATAAGCAGAAAGAAAAAAGCTGGAAGTGGTGCTGTGGCTCAAGTGGTAGAGTGCTAGCCTTGAGCTGAAGAACTGAGGGATAGCGCCCAGGCCCAGAGTTCAGGCCCCACAACTGACCCAAAAAAAAAAAAAAAAAAAAAAAAAGAAAGAAAGAAAGAAAGAAAGAAAGTCCCCTTATTTATATTTATCTCCAGTTCCTCAATCGCCATTTTCTCCTTAGCTAACTCTTATCAGGCATAACTTACCTTTACTCTCAAGCATGACCTATATGGAGCAAAATCCAGCAGTCAATATTCAGTTCTGACACTGCCTGACCTACATACAACCAATTCCTAAAATCCTACCTAACACATGTTCTTCAGCTGTCTCCAATACACTGTTCATCCATTGCTTATGCCCCTTACATTCTCTTTTGTTGCTCTAGCATTGAAAGCTAGAATAACAGGGCTCAGGCCCAAGCCTTTTCCCTATAACCTCGAGGACCCCATTCAGCATAACTCTTCAAAGGAGCTCCATGTATCTTTTTTCAGCATGGCTCCTTCCCTCCTGATTTTTAGATTTACCTACCTTTTAGTCACCATCTCCTCATGGATATCTGATAGGCAATCTCAACTTCACACATTTATTTGTGAACTCCTGTTACCTTTATCACTTACATAATTTTCATATTAATAAACAACAGCTTCATTCTTCTAAAACCTTCTGCTCTCATTGCTTCCATTTGGCCCTTACTAAAAACAAATCCTTCTGATACTATCTTAAAAGCAAATCTAATCATCTTCCATAAATAACTGTGCTTCAGTCACTATCATATGTAACCTGGGTTTTTTCAATACCTTCCAAATATACCTCTTACTTCCACTTAACCCACAAGTACCCTAAAGCACATAAATAATGATCCTTTTAAATCTATGTCTGTCTGTATTAAACCTGAACCAGCAGTTTCTAGTGACTGCTTCCACATACACATCTAACAAATACCCACAAGTACACGTACACCCTTTACCTTCACTCCCTTTGTTTTTCCTGCATTTCTCCTTAATCAATATCACATCTTCTTTATTGATGATATACAAATATCGAGCTGGCAACTAACTCTTGCCACCATCACCCCTTATCTGATCATTTAACAATCTGCACAAGTGTCCCCTTCTCCTCAAAGAAACATTCTGTATGGTCAGTCGGATTTTTAGCCTGTTGGTTTGTGCATCTCAGCACCCCTATTCATTCACCAATAACATACCACAGTCACTGATTTCTTTTTCTGTTTTAACACATTATTGGTTCTTAGTGTAGGGAAAGAAGGAGTAATAAAAGATCTATTCAAACCTTATCTCTAGACTCTAGCAATGCCTTGTAGATTACAGGCCAACTAGTTTCAAAAGTCAAATTACCTCTACAGCCATGATGATAATAGCCGCTTTCTTTTTGATTGTTGAATTAGCAGGAAGGTTTACTAAAGAATGCACACCCATTCCAAGACTACTAATAGGTGGAAGATCAAGCCAATCAGGATCCCTTATTCCTCCCATGCAATCTTTGGCCATTGGATAGATAGTACCATTTCCATCTCGAAGAATAATGGGAGATTCCTATAACAGAGGGAAAACAGAGATTGGTTCTCAATGATAAATGGATTTTACAAAAGGTTTATTTTGTCAGTCATAGGGCTTGAACTCAGGGCCTGGGTTATATCCCTGAGCTTTTCTGCTCAAGGCTAGTGCTCTACTACTTTGAGCCACAGCTCTACTTCAAATTTTCTAGTGATTTAACTTGAGATAAGAATCTCATGGACTTTTCTGTCTGGGCTGGCTTTAAACTACAATCCTCAGCTCTGCCTCCTGAGTAGCTGGGATTACAGGCATGAGCCAACAGTGTCCAGCCAAAAAGTATGTTTTAAATTTAGATGTTTAAGCTGGAGTGCCACCGCTAAAAACAATAATAATAAACTTAATTTTGTTTTATAAATCTCAGAGTGTGCTGAATATTCTAAATAAATTGATAGCTCACTAAACACAAACCAAAGACAACATCTAAGCAACATGTTAGTATTACTGTCACACTTTTGGAAAGAAAAAAGAACCTCTGACCTGTCCAGCAGTGAAAATGGCTACATTCCTCTCATTCTGACCAAGAAAGGCAATGCTGCTTGTAGGGAAATTATTTTCTTGTTCAGCTTTTCCTGTCGCAAGATCAAAGATACAGTACCGTACCCAGTTTCCAGTCTTCAAAACAGCATGTACACCTTCAGAGCACATAAATTTACAAAAAAAAAAAAAAATCTATAAATACATTTTTGGTAATTTCCAATGTGTAGCAACCAAATTTTTACCTCTCTGGACACAATTGTGAATCAGTTCAGCTGTAAATCATTTTATGTTACACATGAAACAAGCATTGTAAATAATTCAAACTACATTATACTCTTCCTGTGATAGAGTTTGCTACCCGAAATAGTAATCTTTACCTTTGGAATCTACATTCACTGCTAATATTTCTGTTTTTTCAGGTATACAAAGCTTTTTAGGTGTCCTCTGAAAACAGTCGGGCACTTTGGGAGTTCCACCAGTTTTGACAACCTGCATGACAATACGAAATTTTGCTGTCAAACTCATACTGAAGAACTTATTAAGTTTTCCAGTATTATTTACCTGGTAAAGGACTTTGTTATACTTACCTGAAGTTCATCGATTCTAAGTAACCTACAATCCTGAAGGAGAGAGGAAGGGTCAGCATCTGGACCAGAGCTGCTCTGACAGTTTGTATTACTGGATGTTCCTGGAAACTTTACAGCAACATAGGCACCATCCACTTTTAGCACCTAGAAACAGACACAAACTGAATATTGACAACTTATATGAAATCACCACACAAATTCTATCCATTTAAATATATTCATATATATATATATATATATATATATATATATATATATTCATATGGAATATATATATTGGGGGGGGGGGCCCAAGTTGTGGGGCTCTTCAGCTCAAGGCTAGCACTCTACCATTGGAGCCACAGCACTACTTTCGGCTTTTTCTGCTTATGTGGTGCTGAGGAATCAAACCCAGGGCCTCATGCATGCTAAGCAAGTACTCTACCACTGAGCCAACTTCCCAGCCCCTGGAATACATTTTAACTGCTCATTTTTATGTTTCTTCAATAATCACAAAGAGAAAATTAACTTACACAAAAATCACTAACACTTTGCTTACAATCAGTGCGTGTTTAGTAATAAACTGAAAAAGACTAAGTATAATCTCTGAAATCATCTCATCTTTCCTCTTTATGAGATAAAAAAACATTGACAACTTTCTGGATGATGGTAAAGTTCAACATCAATGCTGTGCAATAACCTTAAAGCAGGTATTACGTACTAAAATAGAACTAATATAACTGAGAAGCAACACTTTTAATGTTATTGCTACTATTTTGTGCTGTTACTGAAGGTTGACCTTAGGGTCTGGAGCTCTTGCACAAAGCTGACCTTCTACTATTTGAGCCATACCTGAACCTCCAGCTTTTTAACAGTTAATTGGAGATTAAAGGTCTCACACTAGCCTGAGTTGACTAGGAAGTGTGATCCTCAAATCTAAGCCTCCTAAATAGCTGAAGATAATCTCATTTTGCATAGTCTGACAGTCCCACTGAATGAACTGTATCAACAAGGACTAGAGATGTAACTTGGTCGTGTGCTTGCCCGACAAATGCAAGGTTTTGGGGTTCATTCCCAGAACCCTCCTCCAAGACACACAAAAATAAATATAACTGTACAATCTTTGTTTGGGTGTTTATGTTTTATTTTTATATATTTTTTTAAGTCCGGTCGTGGGGCCTGAACTCTGGGCCTGGGCTCTGTCCCTCAGCTCTTCAGCTCAAGGCTAGCACTCTACCACTTGAGCCACAGCACCACTTCCGGCTTTTTTCTTTTTGCTTATGTGGTGCTGGGGAATCGAACCCAGGGCCTTATGCATGCAAGGCAAGCGCTCTACCACTGAGCTACCTTCCCAGCCCAGGGTGTTTATGTTTTAAACCAATACATCATGATAAATTCTCAAAGTGAGGGATCCTTTTTTTAAGCTGTTGAATAGGAGACCAACCTGCATGAGATTCCTGGATGGAACTAAAGGAAAAACACTGAAGTGATGATTTAAAGGCAGCCTTACATATAATAAACTTAATACCCAATACCACTATAGTATTGTTAGCAACTAATTTTTAGCAATTTGAACAAACCTTGCCAACAGGAACATTCTTAACATCTTCCACAAAAACGACTTCCCGAAGAGACCACTGCTCTTCATTCACTTTTTCCTCTTCTTTTGGAGCAGGGGTTGACCGACGTCGTTCTTAGACAACAACAAAATGGTAAGTACCAAAAAGAAAATGTAAAAGAGACTTTATAGATTTCATCTAAACATATGAACAATAGCCAATTTTAAAGGGATCTATAACTGTAGTTTTTTAGCTAAAATTTCATGACTCGTCCCTTTCTAAATCATAGTTTTATGACCAACTTCTATTTCAAATAGAGGGAATAGCTGTAACTGTTAATATCTAATTATACTAACATTATTGTCTACAATGATAAAGGAAAAAGAAAATTACATACTTTGGATGTTCAAAATTAAAGTTATTTGACCAAGGCTTAAAAAGACCAGGGCTGAGCACAATGGTTCAAGCTTATAATCCTAGCTACTTGAAAGACAGAGATAAAAGAATCATAGTTCAAGGCCAGCCTTCATGAGACTCCATCTCAACCAAGGGCTAGGAGTATTACTGAGCTCTTGTTATGCTAACTAAGGGAAAGGGCATAGGCCTGTCAACTCCAATGCCACAGGAAAACACAAGGTCCTGAACTGCCTAGATCATAAAGAGAAACCGTATCTCAAAAAGAACCAATTTACAACAAGCAAAAAAAAAGAAGAAAGAGGAGGAGGAGGAGGAGGAGAAGGAGGAGGAGGAGGGGAAGGAGGAAAAAGAAGGAAGAAGGAAGAAGAAGGAGGAAGAAGGAAGAAGAAGAAGAGGAGGAGGAAGAAGAGGAGGAGGAGGAGGAAGAGGAACAAGAAGAAGAGGAGGAGGAGGAAGACGACAATGACCACCTTCCAGGTTTGGTGGCACAAACTAGCAATCCTAGCACTTGGAGAGGCTGTGTGTGGGAAAAGGATGCCAAGTTTTTAGGTCAGCCTGGACAATGAAAGACAATATCTTTTATTATTAAAATGAAAAAAAAATTCTAGTAGGGATGTAGCCCAAGTAGTAGAGCACCAACTCTCAGTTAAAAAAACCCACAAAAGCATGAAGCCCAGTATCTGAACAAAAACAAGTAATTAAACAATGCCGTGCTGGGTAGTGGTAACTCACACCTATAATTCTAGCTCCTCAGAAGCCTGAGATCTATGGATCACACTTTGAAGCCAGCCTAGGCAGGAAGTCTGTGGGACTTTAATCTCCAGTTAACTACCAAAAAAGACACAAGTGGTGGAGGGATGTCACAAGCCTTGAGTGAAAAAGCACAGGGACAGCACCCAAACCCTAAGTTCAAGCCCCAAGATGGGGAGGCAGGGGAAGTCTGGAAGGAGGGGAGAGGGAGGAAGGGAGATTATCTGCTGGGTAATACATTTCAGAAACTACCACATAAATTTTGAGGTACTTTTTTATAAGTGGAAAAGGGGGAGAAGGGGAGAAGAGGAAGGGAAGAAGAAGAGGGGAGAAGAGGAGGGAAGAGGGGGCGGGGGGGGAGTTTGGGAAGGGATGGGAAGGGGAAACAAAGGAGGAGGCTACAATGCTTGACAAGAAATGTACTCATTATCTTGCCCATGTAATTGTAACCGCTCTGTACAGTATGTTCACAATAAAAAAATAAAGAAAGAAAGAAGAGGAGGGAAGGGGGGAATTGGGGAGGAGAGGGAGGAGAGAGAGGGAAGCATCAGAAACTGTCACATAAATTTTGAGGCAATTTTTAAAAATTCCTTAAATCCAGTGAATTATAAATCCAGTATACAAATTGTACCAATCATGAGCAAAAGTTGTGACCAAGCTACAATGAGTTTACAAAATTCAAGAGTTTGGGCTGGGAATGTGGCTTAGTGGTAGAGTACATGCCTAGTGGTACTACATAAAACAGAAAAAAAAGCAGAAGTGGCTCTGTGACTCAAGTAGTAGAGCACTAGCCTTGAGCAAAAGCAGCTCAGGAACAGTGCCCAGGCCCTGAGTTCTAGCCTCAGGACTGGCAAAAAAAAAAAAAAAAAAACCGTTTAAAAAGATGGACATTCTACCTAGTGGTAAATGGTTTCCTTCTAGTACCACAATGAATACTGTCATGTACATGTATGTCAGTCTTGTGACTTGACCTTGTAGCAAGGCCTAGGTGCTGTCCCTGAACGTTTTTGCTCAAAGCTAATACTCTACACTCTACCACTTGAGCCACAATTCTACTTCTGGCCTTTGCGGGTTCACTGGACATTAGTCTCACAAACTATCCTGCCTGGGAGGGTTTCAAACTGTGCTTTTAAATCTAAGCTTCCTGAGTAGCTTGGAGTGTGAGCATGAGGCACTGGAGCCGGGCAATTTTACATTTTTTTCTAAAGCATAGTTCAGCTAGTTAAAACATAACTTACACAGAAAGTACTTTTAAGGTGGTATGTATGACTTGAGTCTAGTCAGAAATAATACACCTAGAGCTGTCTCTCTAGGCCCTTATTTTGACCTAAGCACCCTATATAAAACTACTGCCAGCTGGGGGTGGTGGCTCAAGCCTGTAATACTAGCTACTCAGGAGGCTGAGATCTGAGGATCACAATTCAAAGCCAGCTGGGGAGACTATCTGCAATAAACCACTCAGAAAACAGGAAGTGGTGCTGTGGCTCAAGTGGTAGAGCACTAGCTGAAGACCTGAGGGACAGCTCCCAGGCCCAGAGTTCAAGCCCCACGACCAATTAAAAAAAAAAAAAAGAAAACTTACTGTATGGCATTGACGCACTGCTTGCAATTGAGGAGGCATCACTGCATGTAGATGCTGGAGATGGTGGAGGACCCATTTCTGTTTTCACTGGTTCCTGCTTACTTTCAGGCCTAAGATAAGAAATGATGCTCATATTACATTTAAGAAAATTAAAGGACTTTTCAAATAATGTAAAAAGACAAGTTTATATTTATAAAGGAGTAAAATATGAAAAACTCCTGTCCTGAAAATGTTAATATATAATTTCAGTATCTTAACATAAGAAAGAAAATAAAAGCTACCAACAAGTTAGACAATTAAGCTTATGTAAGTTTATATAAGCTGCATCCAGGAAAAATAAATATCAACCTAGTATATGCCTCTTGAGCAATCAAGGTTCACACAGCAACATTAAACACTGACTGAAATACAGCAAATGAATTAAGGGGGGGGGGGAGGGGGGAGGAATGGAGAGAGAGAGAAAGAAGGAATGAAGGAGGGAGGGAGGGAGGGAGGGAGGGAGAGAGGAGGGAGGGAGGGGAAATAAATTATATTTTCAACTTTTGTAATAACTATCCTCATGTTTCTGGCTAGGGTTTTTTGTTTTGTTTTTGGCCAGTACTAAAACTTGCACTCAGGGCCTTGTGCTGGCTAGGCTAAACATTTCCTCAAGGGTCATGCATTTAAAGTCTTCTCATACATATTGTTTAATTTTGCTCCAAAAAGATTTTTTTTTGTTTTTGTTTTTTGATAGTACTAGGATTTGAACTTAGGGCTTTGCTCTTATTTGGCCTTCTAGATCTCCTGGTGTTCTACTACTTGAACTAGGCCTCTACCTGGCTTTTTGATAGCTAATTGGAGATGAAGTCTCTTGGAATTTTCTACTCAGGCTGGCTTCAAACCACAATCCTTCTGGTCTCAGCCTGCTCAGTAGCTAGGATTACAGTCGTGAGCCAATAATACCTGGCTCGTGTTTTTTTTTTGTTCAGGGTTTTTTGTTGTTGTTGTTGTTTTTTGGTGGTAATTTGGGGCCTTGAACTCATGGCCTGGGCCTTTGTGCTCAAGATTAGCATTCTAACCACTTGAGGCACAGTTCCACTTCTACTTTTTTGTGGTTAACTGGAGTCTCAGGGTTCTTCATGCCTGGGCTGGCTTTCAACTACTATCCTCAGATATCAGCCTCCTGAATAGCTAGAATTACAAGTGGGAGACACTAGTGCCTGGCTTTTCAGTTTTCATTTTAAATATTAGGAGAAATGCCAATACCAGAACCAAACATATATTGTCACCACATATAAGCATACATGAAGAGCAAACTAGGATCCTTTTGAGTGTGTGTGTGCCAGTCCTGGAGCTTGAACTCAGGGCCTGGGCATTGTTCTTGAGCTTCTTTTGCTCAAGGCTAGCACTTTACCACTTGAATTACAGAGCCACTTCTGCTTATTTTCTGTTTATGTGGCACTGCTAGGCATGCACTCTACCACTAAGCCACGATCCCATCCCCAAACTAGGATCTTTAAAAACTTATACATACAGGGGTTGGGAAGGTAGCTCAGTGGTAGAGCACTTGCCTTGCATGCCTGAGGCCCTGAGTTCGATTCCTCAGCACCACATAAGCAAAAAGAAAAAAGCCGGAAGTGGTGCTGTGGCTCAAGTGGTAGAGTGCTAGCCTTGAACTGAAGAGCTGAGGGACAGCGCCCAGGCCCAGAGTTCAGGCCCCATGACTGGACCCAAAAACAAACAAACAAACAAACTTATACATACAATGTAATCATAACCATTTTTCAATGCCTCAAAGTACTTAGGGGAAAAAAAAAACCAAAATGTTTTAATGTTATTTATAGAATATACTCTTGCATGGTGCAATAAGGATCACATATCTGTAACAAGATTAAAAGTGAAAGGATGAGACAAGACCCAAAACACAAATATGTTTTCAAAAAGAAAAGTTTTACTAGAAACCAGAGGGAGGAAAACTACTAAGCCAAATTATGTATTTTTTAATGATTAATGAAGTATTTCTGGAGCATTAATATTAAGATGCTGGTCTTGCCTTCATAACAATTTAAAATTCAATTACATTTCTATTCACATTTCCCTTAAATCCCCCATCTCAACCCAAAGTTTACAAATCCTTTATTATTTCCATCTTAAACACATTAACCTGTAAAACCCTTCCTATGATCAAGATATAAGCAAGATTTTAGAAATTAAGATAGGTATGGTGGTACATAGCTGTAATCCCAGAGGTTATGAGGCAAAGACAGGGGGATCATGAGTCCAATGCCAGCCTGCGCTACAGTAACAAGCCCATCTCAAAATTAAAAGACAAGGGCTGGGAAGATGACTCAGTGGTAGAGTGCTTGTCTGGAATGCATGAGGCCCTGGGTTCGATTCCTCAGTACTACATAAGCAAAAAAAAAAGAGCCAAAAGTGTTGCTGTGGTTCAAGTGGTAGAGCATTGGCCTTGAGCTGAAAAGATGAAGGACAGTGCCCAGGCCCAGAGTTCACACTCCACGACCAACAAAAAATAAATAAAAATAAAAATAAAAAGACAAGCCAGGCGCCAATGGCTCACAAATGTAATACTAGCTCCTCAGGAGCCTGAGATCTGAGGATCACGGTTTGAAGACATCCTGGGTTTCACTAAGTCTATTTGACTCTCTTCTCCAATAAACTATGCAGAAAAAGCTGAAAATAGCTTTTTGGCAAGTGGTAGAGCACTAGCCTTGAGCATAAAGAAGCTCAAGGATTGCCCAGGCCCTGAGTTGAAGCCTCAGGAATAGGGGGGGAAAAAATCCAAACACATGAAGAAAAAAGAGAAAAAATAAATTAAGACAATTACAGAGGAAAAAAAAATGTCAGCATAATAGTAAGGTTAAAAACATTATTACAGCCTGGCTCATGCCCGTAATCATAGCTACTCGGGAGGCTGAGATCTTAAAACTGCAGCCCAAAGTCAGCCAGGACAGGAAAGGCCACGAGACGCTAATTTCCCAACTAAATGCCAGAAAGCCAGAAGTGGTACTGAGCCGAAAAAGGCTCAGAGACAGCACCCAGGCCCTGAGTTCAAGCCCCAAGACCAACCAAAAACAAAACAAAACAACACATTACAGCTATGTAACAACTTCAAAAATGGCAAGTTAATGATGTTGGGAGGGGAGGGGAAGAACCAGAAAAGCCAACGCTGCACTGCCATTTTGGCCACTAGCGAGAACAAATTATTACATTAGTTGCAATCAGCAAAATTTATTGATTCCTAGTAACTCTTTATCTCATTTTATAATACAGATTCATAAAAACAGCAAGTAGGAAGTAATATAAAACTATAATACATACTTAGCTTCAGTAGTTTTGTTAGCTTTTTCCATGCTTTTCAGGCTCTCAGGGGATCTAAGTTGAAATCTACAGCTGTCATTCATATTCCAAACTGACTCCATTAAGACACCAACTTTCGGAATCCCAGCACTAATTGAAAATGCAACTGCTCCGGCATGATAAAGAGGATTATTTCTTAAACATACCTAGGAAACAAAAGAAAACCACCAAGGTGACATAACTTTAGAACAAATTATGAAACGTAGTATGTAACAGTATTATATCCTAGGTTTTCCAGTACAATCTTACACAATATGGCTAAAGTAGAACTAAAGGTATCTATCAAAAATTTTGTTCCTAAAACTAATAAGCCAAAGTAACTTTTGCTCAATAGTTAGCATTAACTTTAAAAATGCAGTAAATATTAATCACTCTGCCCAAAGGAAAACAGAGAAACTAAGAATGTTTATCATTTAAACAATAAAATGTGAAGACAAATTGCATTTCCTGTAATTTAAATTTTCGCCTTTAATTTACAATGCTACAAAGGCTCTGTAAGTTGATTTCTATGGATGTTTCCTCAGGAAGACTGATGTTTTATACTAGCCAGATACTTTGGTGGATACTGTAATTCTCCCTTTAAATTAAAAACACTACTGTCAGAAGTTTAACTGAATTTAGAAGCAAATAATCTGTGAAATTCTCACCTACAATGTCTACCTCCTTAATCCTGAAAACCTATAAACCCTGAAACCTATAAACCCTATAAAACCTATAACCCTGAAAACCTATAAAATGGCACTGTCAAATATCACCAATAGTTCCATCTGAAACAGAAGCATATCTCGAGATTTCATCTGATGTCTCTTAACAGTTCAACCAACAATTAAAATAATTAAAAGATTGTGTTATACAAAACTATTGGTCGGCTGGGAAGGTGGTTCAGTGGTAGAGTGCTTGCCTAGCATGCAGGAGGCCCTGGGATTCCTCAGCACCACATAAGCAGAAAAAAAAGCTGGAAGTAGTGCTGTGGCTCAAGTGGTAGAGCGCTAGGCTTGAACTAAAGAGCTGAGGGACAGCGCCCAGGCCCAGAGTTCAGGCCCCACGACCGGACCCCCACAAACAAAACAAAACAAAACAAAAAACTTATTGGCATTCATGAAGATCATGTTGATGGCTTATAGCTAAATGAGACATAAAAAGATTGTTGGGGCTGGGAAGGTGGTTCAGTGGTAGAGAACTTGCCTTGCATGCATGAGGCCCTGGGTTCGATTCCCCAGCACCACATAAGCAAAAAGAAAAAAGCCGGAAGTAGCACTGTGGCTCAAGTGGTAGAGTGCTAGCCTTGAGCTGAAGAGCTGAGGGACAGCCCCAGGCCCGGAGTTCAGGCCCCATGACCGTGCCCCTCCCCCCCCCAAAAAAAATAGAAGAAGAAGAAGATGTTTGGTGGGCTGGGAATGAGGCTTAGTGGTAAAATGTTTGCCTAGCATACATGAAACCCTGGGTTTGATTCTTCAGTACCACATAAACAGAAAAAGTGGTGCTGAGGCTCAAGTGGTAGAGCACTAGCCTTGAGCACAGAGAGGCTTAGGGACAGAGCACAGGACCCAGGACTGGCCAAAAAAAAAAAAAAAAAAAAGATGGCTGGTGGTATACTTGAGACACATGGGAAGTGAAACTATTGGCTTAGAATTACAAATGTACCAAAGAATAGGCATCCCAAAGTACAATTACAAGACAAACAGTTCATAAAAGTAGGCATCTTTATTAATAAGTTCTTCTACCCTGCTTCATTTCCATTTTCAGGAAGTTTCATCAGAATTTTTCAAAAAAGACTGGTTAAAGTTTAAAGACTGAAAGAGTGTTCAACAAGAAAGACCTTAAAGGAGAAATGTGGCATGTTACAACAGTAGCTAATTTCAGGTTTTCCAAAGCTTTGAAAGAAAACCTTAATTGTATACCAAAGCATTTTAATACACTATTGTTTTAAAGCTTTCCTTTCTCCAGTATTCTTCCCCTCCCAGCCTACAGTAATGTCATCCCACATGCTATAAAGAGGCAGCTGCCACATCTTACTATTTATGAGACCAATTGACAAGGGATTTTGAGTATACAAGAAACAGACTTAACAAAATAGAAAGAGGCTCCCGTGGCAGACAGCCCACCAAATCATAAATAATAAAAAGTGAGCAATAATGTTTAGAACAGTGGGTAATCAGTGAGAAATTTCTATTTGGAAAGCCAACAAGGGTCAGAACAAGACAACTGTAAGAACAAAAAAAAGAAAGAGAAAGAAAAAAAACAAAACAAAAAAAACAGATTCACAAACAAAAAGAATTCAGCACATTTAAGTGGATTTGGAATAAACAATCCCAGTTGTAACAAACTACTTTTTAAGTCTTAGGGAATATAGATAATAGTACCTTTTGGTGATGAGAACAAAACCTGAAATGAAAATGCTTCATAAGGAAGTGCCGTATTATGTAATATAATTCAGCTTTTCTCTAAGTTTTAAGAATTGTGAAGTAATGGAACATTTACTGCAGTTATTAGGACCCTTATCATCTCAGAACCCTTTTCCAATACTACTATGTCCCCCCAAAACTTTTCTGTTCATGTAGGTCACACCTACAGTAATTAAATGTATTACCAACAAAATCTGAAAATTTTTAGATAACAAAACCTCGTAATAATACAATTTTGTAACTATATGTTCAAAAGTGTTAGTGAGAGAAATGGCATTCATTGCAGTTTTACAAATATCTTAATGTCAGATTTAATAAGACAGCTTATTTCTCATGTCTGCTTCTGCATTCAACCAGCTGTGAAGCTGTTTTTAAGCAAAGGGAAGCAACTGTGCTTCACACAGTCACAGGATCAGAAAACAAATGGCTTTGCTCCATCCAACAGGACCAGTTAAGAGTACTGGTATTAGAAAATCATACCTGTATAAGCCTGAAACCATCTGTAAAAAAACAGAAATTGGTAGAAATGCAGAGATCTGACAAAGCCTCCTACAGACACTGATCCCCACTGAGCAACATCTTTCAACAACTTAGTAATAACCAAAGCTGTCAAACATAATGAGATCTGGCCATATAACCAGGGTAAAGTAAACAAATATTTTTGGTGAAGGCAGTTCTGCTACAAAGTACCAAATGATCTTCAAGTAATGTAGGAACTCCATACCATAAGTAAGCCTACTGGCACTCAGCCAGAATCTATAAAATGCTACCAACACTGAATGAATAATAATGATGTAACACATACATGACATTAGAATCTGGTGCTTCAAATGACATTCATCTAAAACAGTGCTTACTTAGGTTTAACTTACAGAGGAAGAAAGTAATTTGTAAGAGAAATATTGTCTCATAAGAGAGGCTTAATACTAAACACTTACCTGTGTACCAACAGTGATATTTGGCATGGAGGAAATACCAGCACTGGATTTGGGCTTTTTGTTTTTTGCTCTAGCTTTCTCTAGCATTTTCTTCCTTTGACTAAAAGGGACTACCCCCCTGAAAAGGAAACAATCAACTGGTCAAATAAGTAACAAACAAACAAACAAAAATTACAAAATTCATCAAAGGAGAGCTCATGTATTCCTTCTCTAGTATTTTTATTTCAGAATACTAACGTGCAATTACTCTCAACTGCAACTTGTTCATAAGTTTAATAAACCTTTAGGATATTTCTGTTACAAATAAGTAGACTTTATTGTAAATCTTACCTAAATATAGTTTTTGCCAATAAAAATTACTGATATCTCCTTAAATACAAGAAAAAATTTGGACCCTAACAGAACTTACAGTTAAAACAAAACTCAGCAAGGAAACTAAAAATACCATATATCTTGTATTTCTAATTGTATAAAAGCAAAGTTCAAATGTATTAAAGAGGCAAGAATTAAAAATATCCCCAAATGTAAGCAGCTCTTTCATAAAATTCAATACAGTATTATTTTCATAAATTTATGTTTAAGTTTCTTGTAATGTAACTTTAAAGTAGAATTTCCTGCTCTACATAGGATTGGCCTTCTCAAGTTAATTCACTGAAATTCTTCCTCCCTACAGACTCACCACCAATATAAATTGTTCTCCAGCTGAGCGCAGGTATAAAGAGCACAGCAATGTAAAGAAACTATGCGTTCTCCTTGAAGTTCTGAGTAAGTCTGTGCAGTGTGCTCTAATTTGGAAGCCACAGAACTTAATGTTTCATCCACCCAGGTAGCAACCTAAAGAACCAAATAGTAAAGGTTTAAACAAAATTAAGTAATTATTTCCAGAGCTCAAGGAAAGCCTGAGCAATCTTTCTAAAAGAACTATGATCAAACTGAGGGAAGGGCATAACGATTCTTGGGAGTGGTATTCTAAAATCTTGCTATGTGGGAAACTGAGATTAGGAGGATCAAGACTCCAAGCCAGGGGCTGGGAAGTTGGCTCAGTGGTAGAGCGCTTGTCTTGCATGCCAGAGGCCTTGGGTTCGATTCCTCAGCACCACATAAGCAAAAATAAAAAAAAATTAAAAAAAAAAAAGACTCCAAGCCATCCCAAACAGAAGTCTTTCAACAGAGGGAAGCTAGATGCCTTCACCCCATCAATGGCCCAGGCACACACCTAACACTGTTTCAAATTAATCAGTGAAAAATCGGGATGGAGATATGGCTCTGCAATAGAGTGCAAGGGGGGGGGGGGGTACATCCTGGGGGATGGGGGGATAGCTGGTCTTTAATTCTTCTGCAAGTGCTAGGATTACAAGGATAAACCACTAGGCCTGGCTTGCTGCAACCGTTTTTTGTTTGTTTTAAAAACATTTATAGTATTTATGACCAGTCGTTTATTTCTTTTTCTTTTTTTTGGGGGGAGGGGTCCAGTCGTGGGGCCCAACCTCTGGGTCTGGGCGCTGCCCCTCAGCTCTTCAGCTAGCGTTCTACCACTTGAGCCACAGCACCACTTCCGGCTTTTTTCTTTTTGCTTATGTGGTGCTGAGGAATCGAACCTAGGGCCTCATACATTCAAGGCAAGTGCTCTACCACTGAGCCACCTTCCCAGCCCCTGCAACAGTTTTTTTGTTTTGTTTTTAGTCGGTCACGGGGCTGAATCTGGGCCTAGGTGTTGTCCCTCAGCTCTTTAGCTGAGTCAAGGCTAGTGCCCTACCACTTGAGCCACAGCGCCACTTCTGGTTTTTTTCTTTTTGCTTATGTGGTGCTGGGGAATCGAACCCAAGGCCTCATGCATGCAAGGCACGTACTCTACCACTGAGCCACCTTCCCAGCCCCAGCAACAAGTCTTAATAGTAGTGGCTTAAAGCTAAACTGAGCATTTGAGGTTTAAAATCCATACTTTCAATCTACTTTTATAGCTTCAAAATCTCCTCTCTCAAAAGAAAACACATTGCTTTTCACTTTTCTCATTCTTTTCTTTTTCTTAAAGCAGAATGCTACTTTTAAAGTACTAAACTGGCATTTCCCCCACCCCCACCCTCCAGGCACTGGATCACGCTCATAAGGCTTCAAAAACATGTACTTATGGACCTAATTAGACAAAAAGATAGAAAATGAAAAGATGAAAAGGAGCTGGGAGAGAAAGAAAACCATGAGTTTAAGCATGAAATGTTTATAAGCACAAAATGATTCCTACCTTGTTATTTTCTGTAGCTACAGTTGCTCTTATACTATTTGCAGACAGGAGGACTATCTTTTCATTGGTTAACCCCAAAAATGTTGCTCTTGGATGATGTAATGAAGGATTCTTTAAAAGCATCAAAAAAAAAAAATGATTACTATTTTATGTTGACATGTAGAGTTCATTCTTCAATGTAAGATTTAATATAAATGAAATACCTGGGCATTTCTGTAAGGCTCAGACTCACTCCACTTCCACTGATGTAGTTCTCCTTTACTGCTAACAGCCAGAAGCTCAGAATACAGAGCCCCAATACACATGAATTTTGTTCC
Organism: Dipodomys spectabilis; assembly: GCF_019054845.1. Taxonomy (NCBI): domain Eukaryota; kingdom Metazoa; phylum Chordata; class Mammalia; order Rodentia; family Heteromyidae; genus Dipodomys; species Dipodomys spectabilis. Next base: position 18,301,467 of record NW_024871460.1, on the reverse strand, counting down.
ATCCTGCAAAGTAAAAATACTATAAAAATACAAAAACTACCAAAGTCTTTGTAATTTAGTCACTATAGAAAAGATTGTTTAAATTATGGGAACACATACACCACAGCTACCCAATAGCTTCAACACAGACTACAGGGTCATCAGAAGGCTCTGGACGCCTCCATGAACTCAACTTCCTTCAATCATGCTGACCTGAGTGCTCCTGATTGTGTCCACCATCTTACCATTGATCTGTCCCCTCTGCCTGTGTTACTTTTGCTCAGATAACTCATTTCCTCTTCTAAATCAAGTTTGCTCCAATAGACTTCTCTGATACTATCTACATAATCACCACTCTCAAAATCTAGATCACAGTAATTCAATTTTAATATTTACATGTTTATGTCACATAAATATAAGTTCTGTTTGCCACTGTGCTCACAGAAGAGCTCACAGGTACTCAATAAAACTACTGAATGAGTCTTAAAACACAAACAAATACATGCGGTGTTTGCCGAATGTGGAAGAAAAGAGTGGAAGTGGCACTCTGACTCAAGTAGTAGAGCACTAGCCTTGAGCAAAAGCAGCTCAGCGACAATGTCCAGGCCCTGAGTTCAAGCCCCAAGGACAGGAAAAAACAAACAAAAACAAGCAAACCAAAAAAACTCACCACAGTAATACTAACAGTGGTAAGGACAACAAAGAAATTAATTAAAGCAGGGAAAACTAAAATGTCAGATGACACTAAATTTTCCTTATAGGATCTTCCAACATACTTTATTTTGCTTTTTAGAGTGAAAATTTAACTTTGAAAGTGAAATATATGCAATAAAGGTTGAGATGCAATTAAATCAGAAAGCTTAATGAATATAAATAAAATTTTAACTAAGATAAAACTGCTAGAGGGGCTGGGAAGGTGGCTCAGTGGTAGAGCGCTTGCCTTGCATGCATGAGGCCCTGGGTTTGATGCCTCAGCACCACATAAGCAAAAAAAAAAAAAAAAAGCTGGAAGTGGCACTGTGGCTCAAGTGGTAGAGCACTAGCCTTGAGCTGAAGAGCTGAGGGGCAGCGCCCAGGCTCAGAGTTCAGGCCCCACGACCAGACCCCCCTCCAAAAAAAAAAAAAAAAAAACCTGCTAGAGCCATGAAGATACCCAGAAATCTCACAGCACAATTTGCCAGTGACAGAATCTTAGAGGGGTTACAGTGCTCACCTCATGCCTGTGAACTCTACCAAGACTTATAAACAACAGGTTTATGCCTCAAAGCTTATACAGAAAGAACACTAATTCTAATCTTCTATTTCTACCAATCAGCCCTATTTTCAAGTCACGTTCAGGTGGGGTGGGGTAGTAATTGGCATAGAGTCCTAAAGTGAAATTGGCGATGTCATAAATTCCTCTTTTCTCTATTTGAAAAATGATTATTTTTTCCAAGGTAGCTGCATCAAACACTAACCTTTTCTACCTGACTTTTTCTCAATCTCTTGATCAGAATTAAAGACAATGGGATCAGAACAAGTGGAGTCCATCACTAATTAAATGACTTCAAGTATATTACATAACTTCTCCAAACCCATTCTTACCTCTAAAATAGGCATTGTACTACACACCTGGGGGGATGAGTTAACATATGAAGTATACAACACAGAGAGAGCTGACAGTAGGTTTCAGGTACTTGTGGTGAAGCAGGGAAGAACTGATAATTAGTGAATTTTACTTTATGTCTCTGCCATCCATCATATCATGAGCTCAAATCAATTCAACTATGACCACACTGTTCACTCACCTTCATCTCCTATTCATCAAGGAAATGGTTAATTTTAGAAACAGGTTTCTAATAACAGTAATCTCTACATTTACCTCAGTCTTACTTCTTTACCATTCCCCATCTTAAGTCCTTAAAGATCACACACTCTCTCTCTCTCTCTGAATGCAACCCTTTCTCATATCCTCCAACAACCCACCATCAGTCCTCCTCAAGATAAAGTGAAGTCTTACCTGGCCTCTATTTCACCTTTCTACCTACCTTTCACTAACAGCTATAATTTTACTGCCAAATCAGTACCCCAAGAACTTTAACAGCTATAATCACACTTATACCTGCCAAATAAATCAGAACCCCTTGAATTTAACTTACCTTGTCTTCTCTAAAACTATTCAAATTACTTGCCCTTGTTCATCATAAGTTCTGGAACCACAGTACACAGAGTACGAATCTCTAACAGCCTTTTTGCTACCTTCATGACCATTTTCTCCAACTCCTCACAGTATAATACATTCCCTACCACAAATTCTGTCCTGGTCCCTTTCTTCAAATTATGCTCTACTCTCAGTGATTACATCCAATAGATCAGCAGGTTTTAAAATATGTAAATCTTCTAGCTTCCAGAGTAACTGCAAGAGCTTTCTATCTGGATGCCTTAAAAGGCATTATAAGCCAATCACAGGAGGCCAATACTTATAATCCTAGCTACTTAGGAAGCTGAGAGCTGAGGATCAGGGTTCAAAGCAATCCCAGGCAGCAAGGTCCATGAGACTCTTAAAATTAACTACCCAAAATCTGGAAGTGGACCTCTGACTTTTGTGATAAGAGCTCTTTCCTGGAGCACAAAAGCTCAGGGACAATGTCTAGGTACTGAGTTCAAGCCCCAGGAATGGCACCAAAAACAAACAGCAGCAGCAGCAACAACAACAAAGCACCATAACATCTCCTAAATGAATTCATCATCTCTTAAAAAGCTGTTCCTTACCCTCAGTCTCCATCCCCATGAATGCTATTCACTGCCCACCTTGTTAGCAGCCTTTCTAGTGCTTCTAGTGCTTTTTTTTTAATGCAGTAAAAATGGGCATCAGTGCTTTATATCAGATCTTAAGAGAAAAATCAGGTTTCCCCACTGATTATGACATTGGCTGTGGGAATTTCATAAGTGACTAATATTGAGAAACTTTCCCTGTAGGTCTAAATTATAAAGAGATTTTAATTAAGAAATGATGCAGTGGGAAGGTGGCTCAGTGCCTTATATACATGAGGCACTGGGTTCGATTTCTCAGCATCACATAAGCAGAAAAAAGCCAGAAGTGGTACTGTGGCTCAAGTGGTAGAGTGCAAACCTTGAGCTGAAGAGCTGAGGGACAGCACCCAGGCCTGGAGCTCAGGCCCCACAATCGGCAAAAAAAAGAAAGAAATGATGCTGGCTTAGCTTACTTGTTCACAGCTGGCACTCTACTTGAACAGCCGCCTGGTATTGATGGTTAGAGATGGAGAAGACTTTCTGCCAAGGCTGGCTTTGAATCAAAGTATTCCAGGTCTTGGACTCTTGAGTAGCTAGGATTACAGGTATCTACCACCAGTGGCTGGATGGGGGGGGGGGGGGGGGGGAGCTGTTTGTTTGTTGTTGCTGGTTTTTGTGCCAGTCCCGGGGCTTGAATTCAAGGCCTTTGCTGTCCCTGATTAGAACATACTACTTTAGCACAATTAGGCATTCCCTCCATTCTTCACTTTGGTACAGACAAAAAGCCTGTTTATGTCCTCAACTATGTTGTATTACCACTTGAGCTTTTGTGCTCAAGGCTAGCAATTTACTACATGTGCCACAACTCCTCCAATTTCAGCCCTCTGATAGTTAATTGGAGATAAGAGTCTCACAAACTTTTCTGCCAGGACTGGCTTTGAATTATGATTCTCAGATCTCAACCTCCTGGGTAGATAGTATCAAAGGCTCATGGTGATTTTATCTTTCATCCTATTAATGTGCATATCACATTGTTAAAACACACCTTGCAAACTTGTGAGGTCCAGTTCAAGCCCCAATACAAAAAAACAAAACAAAACAAAAAAAAACAAACAAAAAACAAAAAAAAACAAACTAGGACAAATTAAAAAAACAAAAAACAGGGCTGGGAAGGTGGCTCAGTGGTAGAGCGCTTGCCTTCCATGCATGAGGCCCTGGGTTCGATTCCTCAGCACCACATAAGCAAAAAGAAAAAAGCCGGAAGTAGCGCTGGTGGCTCAAGTGGTAGAACGATAGCCTTCAGCTGAAGAGCTGAGGAACAGCACCCAGGCCCCAGGACCCAGGCCCCATGACTAGACCCAAAAAAAAACAATCCGGTGGCTCACGCCTATAATCCTAGCTACTCAGGAGGCTGAGATCTGAGGGTGGCAGTTCAAAGCCAGCCTAGGCAGGAAAACCCATGAGACTCTCATCTCCAATAAACTACTCAGAAAACTGGAGATGGCACTGTGGCTCACATGGTAGAGCACTAGCTTTGATGGACAGTGCCCATGCCCAGAGTTCAAGCCCCACAAACAACAAAAAAAAAGGGGGGGGGGAGAAAAGGGGGAGACAGATAACTACATAGCTAAACCTCATCTCATCGATTATCAAAACTATGAATTATAATGAACAGTCAAGGAGCCAGAAAAAGTCACATTAGATAGATATAATTTGATGACTGAATAGACAGGGAAAAGAAAGTAAGTCAGTTAAATGGATATAGATGGTTCGATGGTTGAATGGATGAGAAAGGGATAGGGAAATAGAAGACGCAGAAAAGGGGATATTAATGACCAATTGGTGGTGAAGGAAGAAAAGGAGGAAAGAAAAGAGGTGGGAGAAGAAAGGTAGGATACAAGAGGGAAAGAAGAAAAAGTTGATGTTCTCAAGGTAAAACTCTTCAGAAACCAACAAAAACTTGGACTTAAGAGCATACTTACTTAGGCACTTCCTCCATTTGGTAAAGGCCTGTTAATTTCCTTAATTGTGCTGTATTACAACTATAATAAGATGTTCTCTTGCATTTTTTTCAGGCAGACAAGAGTCAAATTCTACATTTTTTCAGTTTATGGTAAATTCACTACGAATATTAGACTTGGAACACAAAACAGACTGCTAAATGCACCTACTCGGCAGTACACCTCTGGCCCACTGGTCTTTATTACCCACTCCCCAATGACCTTCAGCATCTGCTTGTTTTCTCTTCCAAAAACAAAACTAGATTTCTTGTTCTTTGTACTTTACCTATTTGGAGAATACTAATGCATAGTGTAACACATTTCTCATGAGTCTAGTAAGGAAAAAATCATTATATGGCTTACAAATGAGGAAAATTAAGTCCTAGAGAAATTAAAGAACTTGACCAAAGTAACACAGCAAGTAACAGATAGTACTCAAACTCAAGAGCCCAACCTTCATGGTCACTGTATAGAGATGAACTCCTGTGCTTCCCCAAAGCCTCTTGGGATTAATTCTATCATGCTATTTTTTTTCTTTAAAAAAGTTAAAAGTTAGAATGTTTCATGATTTATGAAAGGAGAACACAATGGTGAAAGTTTGGCTACCAAAAAAAACAGAATAAACCCTTTTACTTCTAAACAGACTGATTAAAAATCATGTCCTATATTACAAAAATTTTCACATGAATGAATGCATGCCAAATAACTAAAAAACATCCAGACTCACAATAGCTATAAAAACAATTTTGGAAAGTTAACTGTTTTCCCCAATTTGAGCCAAAATTCAAAGAAAGAAAAGAAACCCAGATTCTTCATATTTGCTGGCTAGTAACCTCAAAGTTCTCGTCATCCTTTATGTTTACGTGTGCTAAAGAAAATTTCCTACCCAGCTGTCTGTCGAAGAAACAATATGCACACTTTAGTAAACAAGTAAAAACATATTTTTTCCTATCAGCACATATGAAGATGAATTATCAACTACAGAAGGACAATGAAACACACACATCATTGACAGGCTACTTGGATCTCCACTTCATTTGTGGCAATAATGATTTCTTAAAGGCTCAACTGAACAACTTCTAGGTGCCTTCTGAAATTGACTCATTGTATTATTTCTCAGGATGCTGAGCAGAGCTCACTCAGTCCAGTCCTATTCAGTCTATTCTATGTCCCAGAACATTCAGAACAAAATGTCTGTCCCAACTCACTGTCTGATAAATGTTATAGTTAAAGCAATCAAGGAAATATACATTATTGATCTTTACCTGACCCACATGTTACATCAATGACCAAATTGGCAAAACAAATAATGGGAACCTACGTTACTAAAGAATAGAATGAATGGAATTACCATCCCAATTTCAGAATTCCTTCATCATGTAAGGATAGCAGCATTGAACGTAACAGAAATACCTCATGCAATACCAAATAAAAATGCTTATCCTTTTAAAACAAAATAAAAATACCACTGTGTCTTTTTTTTCTTTCAAACAGTCTAACAAAGCTCTAAATAAACTTTAATAACCTTTCCAAGGGAGGACAAAAGGAACATGAAATCAATTTATAAATGGAAAAGGTAGAAATTGTTTTTATGGAATACCTTATCTGGCCACCACTGTAAGTCTTCTGCTAGAGATACTGGACTTTGAACTGGTGTGTTCTTCTTATCCAAGTTTGGCTCTCCTTCCTTGCTGGTAGAGCCCCTCTCATTATCAAATGAGGCTCCATCAAGCCACCTTCGCTCACGTAAACGTAAAACGGATTCACGTTCACGCAACAGCTCAGAGTCTCTCTCTAAGGGAAGAAGGAGAACTGGTATGCAATTGGGTCACACCAGTGGGATAAAAGTAAGCCACTCTCTAGTAAAGACCCTTCAGGATGCAACTAACAGCAGTTTATCTACTCACAACAATTTATATAAATGTATAATTTACCAAGGCTGACATGCAACATTCAAAACACCAACCCTTTGCAAATGAGTAGATAAAAATTATAAGCTAACATTTTTATAAACTATATAATGACTGATTGCTCCATTATTTTAACTACATGTTTCTGAAATGAAAGTGATTTTAAAGGTACATTTGTGGTTTTATTTTTTTTGGGGGGGGGCGGGGGAGGAGTTGGTAGTGGGGCTTGAACTCTGGACCTGGGCGCTGTTGCTCAGCTCTTCAGCTCAAGGCAAGTGCTCTACCACTTGAGCCACTGCCCCACTTCTGGTTTTCTGGTGGTTAACTAGAGATAGAATCTCACAGACATTCCTGCCTGGGCTGGCTTTGAACCGCGATCCTCAGATCTCAGGCTCCTAAGCAGCTAGGATTACAGGCGTGAGCCCCTAGCTCCCAGCCATTTGCGTTTTTAACTATAAAATGCTTGATTTCACTTAGAAACACTCTGTATAAACTTTATGAATTAGAAGATGCATAAATTCGAATTTCAACACATTAGCTAAAAGCAAACCAAAAAAGCATGTTAGAGCTGGGCGCTGGTGGCTCACGCCTATAATCCTAGCTACTTAGGAGGCTGAGATCTGAGGATAGCAGTTCAAAGCCAGGCTCAAAGCCATCCCGGGCTGGAAAGTCTGTGAAACTCTTTATCTCCAATAAAGGACTCAGAAAACCGAAAGTGGTGCTATGGCTCAAGCGGTAGAGCGCTAGCCTTGAGTTGAAGCGCCTTGAGTTGAAGAGTACAGGGACAGCACCCAAACTCAAGAGTTCAAACCCCATGACCGACCAAAAAAAAAACAAAAAAAACAAAAAAACATGTTAGACTTCAACTAGTTTTCTTTTTAATTAAGATACAGAAAAACTTTAATAGGATAAATTATGATTTGACTTTTTTTTTTGGGGGGGGGGGGAGGAGGGGGGAGGGATAGTCTGGGCCTGGGCGCTGTCCCTAAGCTCTTCAACTCAAGGTTAAAACTCTACAACTTGAGCCACAGAACCACTTCCAGTATTCTGGTGGTTTAATAGGAGATAAGAGTCTCTTGGACTTTCCAGGATCCTCAGGTCTCAGCCTCTTGAGTAGCTAGGATTACAGGCTTGAGCCACCGGCACCCAGCTTAATTTGACAATTTTTATAGGAGTGATTTTTGTAGATAAAACTTGTATTTGAGGGGCTGGGAAGGTGGCTCAGTGGTAGAGTGCTTGCCTTGCATGCATGAGGCCCTGGGTTCCATTCCTCAGCACCACATAAGCAGAAAAAGCAGGAAATGACGCTGTGGCTCAAGTGGTAGAGCGCTAGCCTTGAGCTGAAGAGCTGAGAGACAGCACCCAGGCCCAGAGTTCAGACCCTACAACTGACCAAAAAAAAATTGTATTTGAAAATTTAATGAAGTTGAGCACTGATAGCTCATGCCTATAATCCTATAACTAACTTCTTAGGAGATTGAGATCTAAAGATCATGGCTCAAAGGCAGCCCAGGCAGAAAAGTCCATGAGACTCTTATCTCCAATTAACCATCAAAAAGCCAGAAATGGAGCTGTAGCTTAAGTGGTAAAGTGATTCAGAAGAGCTCCCAAAGCCAAGCCCTGAGTTCAAGCCCAGGACCAACCAATCAACTCATTGACAGACAGACAGACACCACTGACAGACACCATAGACAGACAGACAGACAGACAGACACAGACACACACACACACACACACACACACACACACTCTCTCTCTCTCTCTCTCTCATTTTCCAAGACTGTGGCTTGTTTATATGGCTCAACAAAAAGTAGTGCTTGTACTCTAAGCCTGGGTACTGTCCCTAAGCTCTTCAGCTCAAGGCCAGCGCTCTACCGCCTGAGCCACAGCACCACTCACCACTTCCAGTTTTCTAGTGGTTTACTGGAGATAAGAGTCTCTTGGACTTTCCTGCCTGGGCTGACTTTGAACAATGATCCTCAGATCTCAGCCTGAGCAGCTAGGATTACAGGTATGAGCCACCATTGCCCGGCAATAATTTATTTTTGTTTACTAATTTGACCAAGCAGTTTTAAATTTAATTCCAGAAAGTAAAAATACTGACTGTAGTTTGACACCAAAGCTTACACCAATATATATACTGAGAAAGCTGACTGCATTAAGATTTCAAATTTTCACAAATAACATTTTTTGGGGGGGCCGGGGTTGGTTGTTGGGCTTGAACTCTGGGCCTGGGTGCTGTCCCTCAGCTCTTCAGCTCAAGCTAGCGCTCTACCACTTGAGCCACAGCGCCATTTCTGGCTTTTTCTATTTATAGGGTGCTAAGGAATTGAACTCAGGGTTTCATACATGTGAGGCAAGCACTCTACCACTGCGTCACCTTCCCAGCCCACAAATATAGTTTAGTAAGCCCAACATTTGCATTTAATATTTAATATTGGAGAATCCTACTACTAAGTTTTTCATAGTTCATTCTTTAATCTAAACAGGACTTAAACATAACCATTCAGTTATTTTAATCAAACAAACTTGTTTTCTGAATGCTGCATGTCATTCTGAACTTTTAGTTCAGAATCCATATTCCTAATTTAAAATATAGTTAGGTAAACCTTATTATCATAACCCTAGATTATGCATTACACAATGTAAGACCATCTCTGAAATATTATTGTAGCTATTCAAAATAAAAATAAATAGCTTTTAAGTCAAAGCACTACGAAACATGAGAGATTATCTACTTTAATATAATGAGGTCATCACTATCCTTCAACAGGCAGTCCACAGTAAAATAAAGTACAAAATTACCTCGAGATGAGCCTAGCCTGGAAAGTGATGAACGACGAAAAGAAGGGTAACCAAAATAGCTAATGTCCTCAGAAAACATGGCATCCGCATCAATAATGACACTTGGATGAGCAGAATGAATATCAGCATCAAGAAGAGACATAAGATCCTCTACAAGCAAAGATATAAACAATAACAGTTATAGACTATTCATCACTGAAAGATCTCTAAAATTAAGATATATTAACATAAAGGACTTATGCTACCTAAGCAAAACCCAAAATCTAGAAAATAAAATGAATATTAACACAGATTTTGAGGATCAGCAAATACCTAACTGCTGCATGCTCAACTTACTAAATTATCATCTATCACTTTTTTTTTTTGGTCGGTTGTGGGCCTTGAACTCTGGTCCTAGGCACTGTCCCTCAGCTCTTCAGCTCATGGCGAGTGCTGTACCACAGGAGCCATAGCGCCACTTCTGGTTTTCTGGAGGTTAATTGGAGGTAAGAGTCTCACAAACTCTCCTTCCCAGGATGGCTTTGAACTGCGATCCTCAGAGCTCAGCCTCCGGAGTAGCTAGGATTACAGGCATGAGCCACCAGTGCCTGGCAAAGACTACTTTTTAAGATATAATATTTATAACACAAAGACAACATCGTCAAAATCTAAATGCAGTCCAGTTGCTATCTATTTTCAGTAATAAGATATCAAAATACAACATTCCACAATCACCTGTCAGCTAGGGATAAACACTTCATCCCTCAAATAAGGAATGGAGAAATGAGAAAACTCTTAACATGACATGGATGTACCAACCTCCAGGTAAATAAGATTCACTGGCTGTATCATCTCCATCATCTCCATCTTCATCATCCCGGCTAAGTAAATTATTTACAGCAAGGTTTACATCAAGATTTGTTCGTTGTAATTCTCGAATAATTACACTTCTGGATTTGCCTTGTAAAACAACTTGGGCCTGAAAGAAAAATAAATAAATGAAGGAAGTGGAGACATGCTTAACTGGTTTGCAGAAGCCTAGGCAAAAAGTTTAATGACCTGAGTTCAAGCCCCAGTACTATAAAAGAAGAAAAAAGAAAACAGAAATAGAGAAATAAATTATACTGAGCCTAGCACATAATCCTAGTTATTCAGAGGCTGAGATTTGAGAATCATGGCTCAAAACCAGCTCAATAAAGAAAAATCTGTGAGGTTCTTATCCCAAATTAACCACCAAAATGCTAGTAGGTATGTGGTTTAAAGTGGTAGGGACTTAGCCTTGAGCAAAAAAAGGTAAGGGATAGCACCCAGGCCCTGAGTTCAAACCGCAGTACCAGCACAAAAAAATAGTAAATTGCCAGGTGCTGATGGCTCAGGCCTATAATACTGGCTACTTAAGAGTGTGAGATCTGGGGATCACAGTTTGAAGCCAGCCCAAGCAGGAAAGTCCATCATTCTCATCTCCAATTAACCACCAGAAAACCAGAAGTGGCACTGGTGGCTCAAAGTAGTAGAACACTAGCCTTGGGCAAAAAGAGGTCAGGGACAATACCCTAAGTTTATGCCCCACAATCAACCAATCAATCAATCAAAAGAAAAGAGAGTAGTATGCTAACTTTAATTTTAAAAATCTTTATCAGAATCAGCTTTCTAGAATCAATACAGAAAAAAATTTTTTTTTCCCACAAGTCATGAGTGTAACCCACCTCAATCAGTATAGTTTCAAGTTGTTATATTGTCTTGCATTAATGTGCCATACCTGTGAGATCAGCTCCTCTGGAATAACGGATGCTGGAATCACTGGCTGGGGCTGACTGCCTAAAAGTCCAGATCCTCTATCACGTCCAGTTCGAATGACTCGAGTCTGCCGCCGGGAATCTCGAGCTCCAGCTGATGACCTACCAGAGGATCCTCCTCCACTTCCACCAACTCCTGAACTCCAACGGCTTCTAAGTATTGGGGAATTTATAAAATTAGCTTTTTAAACAAACCATTCTTTAAAAAGGTCACCTAAGGTTTTTTTTAATTCTTTTCGGTCAAGATTAGTTACAATGTTTACTATAGTAGTTTGGGCAAAATAAAACTGAGTCAGCTTTACAACTGAATGTTTAATGCTTAAATATAATTTTTTCATTTTTTAAAAAATTATTTTTTAAACCCAGTACTAGTGGCTTACACACCTATAATCCTAGCTACTCAGGAGGTTAAAATCTGAAGATCGCAATTCAAAGACAGCCCAGGCAGGAAAGTTTGAGACTACTATCTATAATTAACCACCAAAAAAATGGAAGTGGAGCTGTGACTCAGGTGGTAGAGCAGTAGCCTTAAGCAAAAAATCTCCAGGATAGCACCCAGGCCCCAAGTTCAAGCCCTAGGGTCAGTACAAAAAAAAAAAAAAAGAATATAAAAAATAATCTGAAGGGCTGGGAAGGTGGCTCAGTGGTAGAGCCCTCGCCTTGCATGCCTGAGGCCCTGGGTTCGATTCCTCAGCACCACATAAGCAAAAAGAAAAAAGCCGGAAGTGGTGCTGTGGCTCAAGTGGTAGAGCGCTAGCCTTGAGCTGAAGAGCTGAGGGACAGCGCCCAGGTCCAGAGTTCAGGCCCCATGACCAGACCCAAAAAAAAGAAAAAGAAAAATCTTAAAAGGTGTACATTCAGGACCAGGCATAGTAGAAAAGGCCTGTAATTTCAATACTCAGGATACATAGGCAGAAAGGTTGAGTTTGAGCCAGCCTGGGCTACATAGAAAGCTCAAAGACAGTGTGAACATAGTGAGATCCTGTCAGAAAAAACAAAGAGGAGAAGGGAGAAAGGAGAGGGGAGAGGAGAGGAGAGGGGAGAGAGGAGAAGAGGAAGGAGGAAGGGGAGAGGGGAGAGGGGGAGGGGAGAGGGGAGAAAAGAGCCATAAGATTAAATTACCAATGTTACACAGAAAGTAAAACGCAGTAGAGAACTCAAGAAAGAATGTTAAGCAGAGAGCCAGTAGTTCAAGCCTATAGGCCCAGCTACCCAAGAAGCTAAGATCAAGCCAGCTCATACAGGAAACTCTATGAATAGACTCTTAACTCTGACGACCAAACAGCCAGAAGTGGAACTGTGGCTCAAATGGTTGAGTGCCAGCATTGTGCAGCAGAACTAAAGAACAGTGCCTAGGCCCTAAGTCCAACTTGAAAGGAAGGAGAACCACATCTAAGAGTCTTAAAAAGATATAATCTGTGACTTTATACTCTACCATTTAAGCCTGCTATCCGGGCCTACTCGAAAATGTTCCAGTTGAGCAGGGCTCAGGCCTGAAATCCTAGCTACTCAGAAGGCTGAGATCTGAAGATCATGGTTCAAAAGCCAGCCAGGGCAGAAAAGTCCATGAGACTCTTATCTCCAATTAACCACAGAAAAGCAGAAGTGGCACTGTGGCTCAAGTGGTAGAGCGCTTGCCTTGAGCTGAAGAGCTCAGGGACAGCACCCAGTCCCAGGGTTCAAGCCTCCTGACTGATCCCCTCCCACCCACCAAAAAAATAAGTTCCAGTTTGGACAATATATTATATGGCCAGTGGACACCAAAGGCATAGCTTGATATTTCTACCAAGTAAAGAACACCATTATTTTCCAAATTAATATTAGAAACCTAATATGTATGTAGCTTGGTCATGAGCAGACTAAAATCTCCAAGAGGTAGACAAGTAATACAAATTAAAGATAACTAGAGTACAGAAATCTGAAAATCTAAAAATATTCAGATCTTTAAGTCCTGCTTACTTCTGCCGTTAGACCACCAGCAGCTGCTAGTGTGTAATCTTTGCTACACAAGCCCCTGAGTTTAGTGGAAAGATAACTGGCAAGGTATCTCTAGCTTATTCTAGGTTATTCTGGAAGATACTAGGTTTTCCCACTCTTAAGTTACTATGCGGGGCTGAGAAGGTGGCTCAGTGGTAGAGCGCTTGTCTTGCATGCATGAGGCCCTGGGTTCGATTCCCCAGCACCACATAAGCAAAAAGGAAAAAAGCCGGAAGTGGCACTGTGGCTCAAGTGGAAGAGCGCTAGCCTTGAGGGACAGCGCCCAGGCCCAGAGTTCAGGCCCCACCACCAGACCCCCCCCCCCCCAAAAAAAAAGTTACTTTGCAATGTTTCTCCTGTAAGAATTCAAACCAAAATACCTATCCCAATACCTCAACTGCTCCTAAACATTCCTCTAGCCATCTTGGTAGTCAGCTAAAAAGTAATATGGGGTTTGGGAATGTGGCTTAGTGGTAGAGTGTTTGCCTAGCATGCATGAAGCCTTGGGTTCAATTCCTTAGTACCACCTAAACAGAAAAAAAAAAAAAAAAACAAAAAACAAAAAACAGAAGTTGTGGGGCTGGGAAGGTGGCTCAGTGGTAGAGCGCTTGCCTTGCATGCATGAGGCCCTGGGTTTGATTCCTCAGCACCCCATAAGCAAAAAGAAAAAAGCCGGAAGTGGCGCTGTGGCTCAAGTGGTAGAGTGCTAGCCTTGAGCTGAAGAGCTGAGGGACAGTGCCCAGGCCCAGAGTTCAGGCCCCACGACTGGACCCCCCCCCCAAAAAAAACAAAAAAAACCCAAAAAACAAAAAACAGAAGTTGTGCTGTGACTCAAGTGGAGTACGTATATGTGTACATATATGCACACATTTGCATACACAGACATATGGTGTATGTATGATCAATGTATGACTATGCCTATATTTTTTCCAAAGCTTACTTCCACAACATTTATGTCAAGAGATTTCATGTAAAAATTCAATTTGAACCTTTCTTCAGTGAGAGGAGAGAGAGAGGGAAGACAACAGGTAAAAGAGCATGAAGGTTTGAAGTTGGGCACAATGGCCTCATATTATCCTGTGGCAATAAATGAATATTTAATGTCAAAAACCTATTACCTGCTATTTTACCCACCAATTTGTAATTTCTAAGGTCTTGTTTGGCTTCTATCTTTCAAATAAACCAATTAGTTGAAACTAAATCCTAAAGACTGTTAGTTTATTTCAGTGAAAAACAGCTGTGAGAAAAGTGGTATTTTTCTACCCAAGTGTCAACCTTGTGACAAGTGTTTTTCTAAAAATTTCCTGCTTTGACTTGGCCCTTGTTGATTATATTTTAGTTACATCCTTTTCCTGCTACACCTTAATTAATACACCCTTTTACAAGCTCAATGAATTCTAGTAGCATACTGTTAACTAAGCCATATTCTCTTGCAGATTGTGAACCTATCCTCAGCCAATCCGAGCAGAAGAGCAGGGCATGCTACATTAGGGATAAAGGAGCAAACTGCCTGCTATGTGTGCTTGTTTGCCAAATTTCTGGCTAATGACTTACCCTTCTGCAGTAATGACTCTACCATGCCAAAGAGTTCAAGTTGATGTCTTTATTCCTACATGACATCCCAACAACCAGAAGCTAGATTATTCAACACAATTTATACCTATCATCCATCTAGCTAGCTGGCTATTGTCCAGTAATAACAAATAAAAGGCTTTTAACAGCAGCTCCTTATTAACTTTAAACTTATCACAAATAAACTCAATTTGAACATAATTTCACCAAGAGTTTTCATGAAGCCCAAGAGAAACACCCTTTAAGTGTTTATACTTAAGACAGATATCTACAAATTCCAAAATCAATAAATGACTGCTACTGAGTTAGCTAATAAGCACTATGACACCTTTCAATACTGTAATTCATAGTGTCAATGCTAAGAAACCCTTACAGAATCTGTGCATGTGGTGGGTGAAGGTGAGCAGCAGAGGCTGAGGAGGAATACAGTAAAACATAGGGAGTAGGGCTCAAAAAAACAGTAAATCTTGAAGTTAAAGTTTGCTCTAATTTTCTTTCTAGTGTAATCTGAAAAGTTTCTATTCAAGCTTGCTTTATATATATATATATTTTGGGGGGGGGGGGGTCCGGTCGTGGGGGCTGAACTCTGGGCCTGGGCCCTGTCCCTCAGCTCTTCAGCTCAAGGCTAGCACTCTTACCACTTGAGCCACAGCGCCACTTCCGGCTTTTTTCTTTTTGCTTATGTGGTGCTGAGGAATCGAACCCAGGGCCTCAGGCATGCAAGGCAAGTGCTCTACCACTGAGCCACTTTCCCACCCCACAAGCTTGCTTATATTTTATCTATTGCATATCTTATTGATAAGCTCAAAATTCTACTACTTCTTCACTCACTCTGTCACACATTTGTGGCTAGGTTTTATTTAAAGTTTACTAAGACAGCAGATTTAAATTGGGAGGCTAGGCTGGGAATGTTGCTTAGTGGTAGAGTGCTTGTCTAGCATGCATGAAACCCTTGAGTTCCATTCCTTACTACCATATACACAAAAAAGGACAGAAGTGGCACTGTGGCTCAAGTAGTAGAGCGCCAGCCTTGAGCAAAAGAGGCTCAGAGATAGTGCCTAGGCCCTGAGTTCCAGATGTAGGACTGGCAAAAAATAAATACAAAATAAATTGGGAGGCTAAGTGTTATAGTATCAGCAGTGAGTTATAATTCATGGAATAAAAACAAACATCCATGAGGCCACAATAATAAGTGAACAGAAAATAAATATGTAGGAACAGGGAGGTGGTGGCTCATGCCTGTAATCCTAGCTACTCAGAAGGCTGAGATCTGAGGATCACGGTTCAAAGCCAGCAGGAGCCGTGAGACTCTTATCACCAATTAACCACCAGAAAACCAGAAGTAGCACTGTGGCTCAAGTGGTAGAGCGCGTGCCTTGAGCTGAAGAGCTCAGGGACAGCACCTAGGCCCAGAGTTCAAACCCCGTAACAAACAAAAAGAGAAGTAGGAAAGAACAAGTTGCAATTAACAAGAAATGATTTTTTTTCTGGGGGGGTTGGGAGGGGGGGGGAGGATGGGGGTTGGGAGGATGGGGGTTGGGAGGGGGGGGGTTGGGGGGGTGGGGGTTGGGAGGGTGGGGGTTGGGAGGATGGGGGTTGGGAGGATGGGGGGGGTGCCAGTACTGGGGCTCGAGTGCTCTGCTTCCCCTTTAGCCTTTTAACTCAAAGCTAGCATTCTAACCACTTGAGGCACAACTTCTGGCTTTCTCATAGTTAATTGGAGAAAGAGTCTCAAAGACTTTCCTACATAAATTGGCTTCAATTTTTAGATCTTAGCTTCCTGAGTAGTCAGAATTACAGACGTGAGCTACCCACACCTGGCTCAAAAAATTCTGTGTTTTTATGCAGCTTATGGATAAAAACAAGTGGGGGAAAATAAGGGAAAGCAAGGAAAGAATGACACTGTCCAAGAAGCACTGTACTTATTGTGTAGAATTGTAACCCCTTTATACAACTCCTTAATAATAACAAAAAATCAATTGGCCAACTGTACTATAGTAACTTATTGAGACCAAAAAAAAAAAAATCAAGATATTAAAATCTGTGAAAAGTATAAAAAGCATATTCATAAAATCACAGTTATCTCCCAATAAAATACATTTTAATGGGCTGGGAATGTGGCTTGGTGGTAGACTTTGTGGCTAACATGCATGAAGCCCTAGGTTCAATTCCTCAGTACCACATAAACAGAAAAGGCTGGAAGGGGCACTGTGGCTCAAGTGGCAGAGTGCAAGCCTTGAGCGCAGAGAAGCCCAGGGAGAGTGCCAAGGCCCTGAGTTCAAGCTCCAGTCCTGGAGCTTGAAACAAACAAACAACAAAAAACTTATTTTAATCACAACAGGAAAAATAGCAACTT
Organism: Dipodomys spectabilis; assembly: GCF_019054845.1. Lineage (NCBI taxonomy): Eukaryota > Metazoa > Chordata > Mammalia > Rodentia > Heteromyidae > Dipodomys > Dipodomys spectabilis. The sequence goes on along the minus strand of NW_024871460.1, from coordinate 18,284,360 downwards.
AGAGTAGGAAAACCTGACAAATACTACTATAACCAAATAATCAGAAGTAATTTGGTCCCCAATAGTAAGAGACATTATCATGTGACACCTAATACCCTAAAAGAAAGGCTAATCACTGCTTTTGCCATATTCCTGCTTTAAAAAAAAAAATCACATATATTTAATCATGGGAAACCAACAGACAAACTTAAACACTGTACAGTATAACCAACCATCAGCTTTACAAATTAATCGGGTTCTGCGCAAAACCAAGGATGGCTTACAGACATTAGAGGAGACTAAAGATGCTTTGCAGCTAAATTCAATAAGGAATTCTGTATTGAATTCTAAAAATAGGTAAAAGGTATTAGTGGCCCAGCTGGCAAAATATCTGAATAAGTTCTGTGGATCTAACAATGATCGATGTTAGTATCTTGGTTTTAATATGCCTATGTAAGATGCTAATCTTGAGAGAAATTAGAGTAAGGTATATAAAAGCATTCTTTGTAGCTTTTTCTTTTGAGAGGCAGGGGCACAGGGCTTGAACACAGGGCTTGGGCACTGTCCTGAGCTGCTTTTTGTTCAAGGCTAGTACTCTACCACTGAGACACAACCCAGGGCTTCATGCATGCTAGCCATGCACTCTACCACTAAGCCACATTCTCAGACCTCTTTGTAGCTTTTTTGAAACTTTTATTAATTTGCTCAGCTGTTCTTGTGTAGGTTTGTTTGTTCTAAGGTAGACTCTGGCCCTATATACAGGCTGGCTTTAAACTTTGTATCATCCTGACTCAGCCTCCCAATACTAAAACTACAATCTTTCTTAGAGTAAGATTATTTTGAAATTAAAAGATGAACTTAAATAAACATAAAGAACACACAACTAGGGGGAAAATGCTACTACATACACTGATATGCTAAACCACTGATCAGTAAAATTTTATTTCCTGTAAATGTCTGAAAGATAACTAACTGGCTAGGCTTTGAGAGCTAACCAAATTCATTTTGTCATAATTATTCATCTCAGCTGTTACTACACAAAAGTAGCAGCTATGTGTGGTTAAGTAAACACAGAGTGGTAGTGCTGGGGTTGGCCTGCAATCTGTACTTTGCTGACCACTGAAATAAACAAAGAAATGCTTATCTTCTCTCTATGTATGTGTCAGTACTAGGATGTGAATTCAGAACCTGGGATCTCTCAGCGTTTTCTGCTCAGGGCTGCCACTCTACTTCTTGAGCTACATCTCCACTTCCAGCTTGTTGGTAGTTATTTAAGGGAAGAGTCTCAGGGATTTCCTAGGTGAACTGGCTTAAAACCACAATTTTCAGATCTCAGCATCTGGAGTAGCTAGGATTTTAAGCATGAGCCATCACACCTGGCCAAGAATTGCTTATCTTTAAAGAAAGTATTATTTGACAAAGTACAATAGATAACTATTACTCCCTTAAGTAAATGTCATTTGTTAACACATGCTGTTTTCAGAATTCATCATAAACTGTGTGCATGAAGAAAGCAATTTAAGAGCTGGGAATATAACTCAGCAGAGCACTTACCTCACATAAACAAGGCCTTAGGTTTGCATAAATGAGATAAAAAGAGATAGATACCTAACATTTTTAAAATAAAGATCAGGACTGTTATTTCCTGCTAATGAACTGGTGTATGCAAAAAATAACCTAAAGAATGATGTTCAGCATAGGGAGGTGCTAGTAGCCGTAATCCTAGCTACTCGGGAGGCTGAGATCTGAAGACTGCAGTTTAAAACCAGTCCAGTCAGGAAACTCGTATCTCCAATAAACTACTCAAAAAAGCTGAAAGTGGCACTGTGGCTCAATTGGTAGAGCACTCTCCCCTTGAACAAAAGCAACTAAGGGACAGAACCTAGGCCCAGAGTTCAAGCCCAGGACCAGCCGCCCCCCTCAAAATAAAAAGGGGGGGGGGGAGGAAGGAGGAAGGGAGGGAGGGAGGGAGGAAAAAAGAAAGGAAGGAAAATGGGAAGGAAGGTAAAAAGGGAGAGAGGATGAATTTTAGGATATCTGTAAATCCTATTCTTTATCTACTAATTCACATTACAATTACTTTTCTTCTTCCTTTCAATTATATGTAAAAATAATTTAAATTGCTGCTCATTATCTGTCAGTCTTTGAAAATACATGATTTTACTAAATTACTGTCAGTCTTTGAAAATACATGATTTTACTAAATTAGCAATTAAGTAATCATTAACAAGGTATTCTTAGAAAATATGCCCATTTTAGGTTTAAGACATAACGTAAGTAAAAGAAACTGACTTAGAATTTGAATATTAAGGGCTGGGAAGGTGTCTCAGTGGTAGAGTGCTTGCCTTGCATGCATGAGGCCCTGGGTTCGATTCCTCAGCACCACATAAGCAGAAAAAGCTGGAAGTGGCACTGTGGCTCACTGTGGTAGAGCGCTAGCCTTGAGCTGAAGAGCTTAGGGACAGTGCCCAGGCCCAGAGTTCAGGCCCCATGACTAACAAAAACAACAACAACAAATTTGTATATTAATTTGACAATACAGAAACTTTAGATAAAAAATGGTAGAGGAAGAACTCACTAATTTAAAATAAGAAATAACTATAAGATTCTGAACCAGAAAGAAATGTTAAGACTTTTTTTACCCAATAAATCGCAAAAAAAAAATTTCATTTGGCCGGGCGCTGGTGGCTCACGCCTGTAATCCTAGCTACTCAGGTGGCTGAGATCTGAGGATCGTGGTTCAAAGCCAGCCCGGGCAAGAAAGACCGTGAGACTCCTATCTCCAATAAACCACCAGAAAACCGGAAGTGGCGCTGTAGCTCAAGTGGTAGAGCGCTCGCCTTGAGCTGAAGAGCTGAGGGACAGCGCCCAGGCCCAGAGTTCAAGCCCCACGACCGACAAAAAAAAAAAAAAAAAATTTCATTTGAGCTAGGCACCAGAGGCCTACACCAATAATCTTTGCTACTCAGGAGGCTGAGATCTGAGGATTGCGGTTCAAATCCAGCCCTGGCAGAAAAGTCCATGAGACTCTTCTCTCCAATTAACCACCAGAGAACCAGAAGTGGAGCTGTGGCTCAAGTGGCAGAGCACTTGCCTTGAGTTAAAGAGCTGAGGGACAGCACAAAGGCCCAGAGTTCAAACCCCATGGGGAAAGAGGAGGGAGAACACCATTAATCTTTAAACAGCATAAGCAAATAAGCAAAATTGTAAACATTATAAAAGATCAAGAATATAGGCTAACTATAATTAACCTATATAGCTATTTTCTGATAAGGGGACACTATGAACCCACACCAAAGTTCGGAAAGACTTCTCTCTATTGCCAGAAAACATTGAAGATGTCAGGAACCAGTGGCTCATGACTGTAATCCTAGCTACTCAGGAGAATGAGAACTGAGGGTTCAAACCCAGTTCAAACCCAGGCCTGGCAGAAAGTCCCCGTGAGACTCTTATCTCCAATTAACCACTCCAAAACTGGAAGTGGCACTGTGGCTCAAGTTGAAGAATGCTAGCCCTAAGCACAAAGAGACTCAGGGACAGAGGGACGGACGGAGGGAGGGAGGGAGGGAGGGAAGGACGGAGGGAGGGAGGGAGGGAAGGAGGGAGGGAGGAGGGCAGGCGGGCAGGCAGAAAAAGAGTATAGAACAGTTGGTGTCTTCAATGCAACACAAACTTACCCCAAGGTGTTGCCTGCTAGCCTGCCCAGGGTCTCAGACCCTGAGAGAAACCATGGAGAGTCACTTGTCCTACCAGGCCTTGAAGTCCTCCCTGCTCCCGAGTTGCTGTTCAACTTTGACCTAGGAAAGACCAAGAGAAAGAATAATCACAGAACTGTTCTAAACTGCTGAGGATCAAACCTGGAATTCCAGGTCTTGCTGCTCTAGAATATACTCATCAACTTCGTAACCTTCAAAATATTCCTTTAACATTCTTCTTGTTCAACTATTTTCACAATTCAACTATAAGTAAATACAGTAAGTTGTTCCTTAGATTTTGAAATTAATGTTTTCCTTAGAAGCAATCCAGTCACACTCTTCATACCTCACCTCCCATCTATTTTACATGTCATAATTTTTGGGGGGGAGGGGGTACTCCTGGGGCTTGAACTCAGGGCCTGGTCACTGTCCCTAAGCATCTTTGGCTCAAGGCTAGATAGAACTCTACCAACTCGAGCCACAGCACCACTCCCCGCTTTTTCTGTTTATATAGTACTAAGGAATGGAATGCAAGGTTTCATGCACGCTAGACAAGCACTCTGCCACAAAGCCACATTCCCAGCCCTACATGCTATAATTTTTAAAAAACAAAATATGGTTTTAAAAAAATGTAACTATGCTTCCAAATTGAGTTCTTCAACTTGGAAATATTAAAAGGAAGAGCATCATGTGGAAAATCATTATCAGTCAGTTGGACGTGCTGGTACATGCTTACATTCCTAGCTATTTGGGAAGCTAAGGTTGGGAGGATCCCTAAAACCCATGAGGTTCAAGACCAGGCTGAACATCATAGGAAGATCCCTATCTTAATTTTTTTTTGTATATGAAAGTAGGTCTTATTTAGTATCAACAAAATATGTACTATCTTTCTTTAGACAGCATATTCCAGTCAAGTGATAATTAACCCCTCTTACTTTTTTTTGGTCGGTCATGGGGCTTGAACTCTGGGCCTGGGCACTGTCCCTGTGCTCTTCAGCTCAAGGTGAGCTCTACCACTTGAGCCACAGCACCATTTCCTGTTTTCTAGTGGTTTATTGGAGATACGAGTCTCACAGAGTTGCCTCCCCAGGCTGGCTTTGAACCATGATTCTCACATCTCAGCCTCCCGAGTAGCTAGGATTATAGGTGTGAGCCAATCGCACCTGGCTTAACCCCTCTACTTTTAAGCTAACCTTTTGGCTATAACCTATTGCTTGCTTAATAATTAAAATGCAAACTAACTATTACACTATTATTTTTAAACATCCAACTTTTTGCAGTATTTTTTTAATTTTGAGTGTTACCAGGATTAAAAGAGGTTTATATAATACTTTCATAAACATATACATACATATATATCACATATATAATTATATGGATAAACAAAGAACATGAATCAAACTAAGGTAATACTTTGAAAACGAAGATGAGGAAAGTGAATTATTCTGAAAATAAGTAACTCTGATAAAGACAAACTAAATAATTCTGTAATGCAATACAAGTATATTTGAAAAAGCATTTTAAAAATCTCAAGAAAGTTATTGGTCAATAGAGGAATGGGAGAAGTAGGGGGAGAAACAAACTTTTGGGTAGGTACTAGCAAGAGGGGATTGGGCTAACAAAGGGGATGAAGGCAGTTGAATACAAATTAAAACTGGTGACTGTAACTATAAAACTGTAACAATAAAAACCTGTTGAAATTGTTTTGGGAAGGGGAAAAAGGGACAAGGTGATGGAGCTTAAATCGATTGGGATAATTGTAAATACATGTGGAAAGATAACAATGAAATCTATCCCTACGTAACTCATATAAGCTAATAAACACGAAGTGATATACTGTGTCCACACGTACACGTACACCCACACCCACACCCACACCCACACAATGAAGCAAGCACACAAAAAAACAATGTCTTACCCATCATTATTATCAGGTTTACCCAATTCCAATCTATCTGGCTGTACTGAAAAACCAATCCTGCAAACTCTACCATCCTAAAAGCAAACAGAAGAAATTTCCCAGTATGTATTAAAATTTGAATGTACAAAATAAGCATAGGCTTTACCTATCTATGTGAACTGAGAAGACAACAAAATGTGCTGAAATCTGAGTTGGGGAATTATAATATACAGGTATCGCCAAGAAAAAAGTTCAAAGCATCTCAACTTGACAGAATCCAGAGAAAAGAATCAACTGGATTTCAGTATCTTCCCCATCTATTATTAACTACTTCAAGCTCAAGTAAATCATTTACACCTACTGTAGGCCAGAGAATTTATATAAGAAGGAAAGAAATTATTTTTGAACAAACTCTCCTAAAGTACATATTATTTTCCATAGTTAAAAGAAGAAATGATGCACATTTTTACATTTTAATTGTTTGGTTTTTATTTCTCTACTCTGAATAAGTAGTTTACCTCAAGAAGAAAAGCAGCATGATTTGGTCCCACCACACACTGTTTAATAGTAGCCTGCTCCAATACATTCAAAGGGGGATGGCTAGGGAACAGAAAAGAAAAAAAAAATGTATATAAGTAAAATCTTTTTGGTGTATGCAGGAGCTTGTACCACTTCAGCCACACCTCTACTTCCACCTTTTTGGTGGTTATTTGGAGATAGAGTATCACAAACTTTACTGAGCAGTCTAGCTTTAAAACACAAGCCTCAAATCTCAGCCTCCTGAAGTTAGGATTACAGGTGTGAGCCACCAGCACCCAGCTAAAATTACTTCCTAAATGGTAAACACATTTTAGTTGTTTCTTAAATCCCACTAGCAAAAGAAAAAAGTTGGCAAAGTCTATTTTTTAAGAAAAAAGTTGGCAAAGTCTATTTTTTAAAAGAATCTAATACTGTAAAGCAATAATTAAAAACATAGTTATGATACTCCCATAATTACTACAGCTCCATGGTATGCTACATGGTTTAAAATCCAGTATGAATAGAAACTATAGTTCAAACTGAACCCAACTTGTAGAAAGTTGATAGTGAAATTAGTAATTAGTCATACTCAGATATATTAGACTATTGGCTAAATGAGTAGTTTTCTACAAAACTCATTTTTTAAATCAGAATAAAAATATCATGGGTTAAGAATATAAATTCAGTAAATATTTACACTTACCTAACATGCACAAGGGCCTGGGTTCAATCAACAGCACTGAAAAGAAAGTCTACATTTAAGCTATCTTATATAAAAAAATAATAATAAAGTATCTTAATATTCTTACCTGTTTAAATTATATTTGTTCAGTTTCTCTGAAACTTCTCGTAACCTTAAAAAAATTAATAAAACACATGTGCAAATCCTTTGTAAGCAAATACTTTTCTAACAAACATTGTAGCATTTTGGCTGATTTCCAATAGCAGCACATAAAAACCATTGCTATGGCAAGATATTTATATATTTTTGCTTTTGTTCCAAAAAGATCCCGAGCAAACTTTCACTTCCTTTTCACCACTAGCAACTTCATTAACAATAATTGTTAGTACCACTGTATATTTGAAGAAATTAAGTTTCTAGAGTTTCTACCAGTGGCAGTAGAGCTTGGCACTTGAATCAATACCAAATGATTCAAAGGACAGATAAAAACAAAAACAAACGAACAAAAAAAACCCTGCTATCTACGCCAAAAGAAATTCTTGAATATATATGGATATCATAGAATAAAAATCTTGAGAGTTAAGAATTTTAATATAATGGGGGGAAAATACCGAAATCCTAATCAATCATAGTCTCAACTTCCTGAAGGGCCTTATAACTCAAAACTGAATAGTCTCGCTGTCCTGACTAACAATTAAGGATAAGAGCTCCATTTCTAGAAGTATCGAACGTAGTTAGAAAATCTCAAAGGACCATGTAACAAAGAGATATTAATTCATATTACCAGTTATGATTTTTCTGTTTCCTTCAAGGAAACAGTATTGAATTAATATAAAACACTGATACTCAGCTCAATTAAACTAAGGAAGTTAATCTAAACCTAAATAAACCTAAGAAAGTAATTCAAATATATACATTTTTTGTGAGTATGCATGTGCCAGTCCAGGGCTAGAACTCAAAAGAGTTTGGGCACTGTTCCTGGTCTTTTTTTTGCTCAAGACTAGCATTCTATTAATACTTGAGACACAGCTCCACTTCTGGCTTTCTTGGCAGTTAATTGGACTCTCACAAACTCCTACATGGGTTAGCTTCAAACCACAATTCTCAGATCTCAGCCTCCCGAGTAGCCAGGATAATAGGTGTGAACCACAGACATGAAGCAACATTTGTTTTTTTTTGTTTTGTTTTGGTCAGTCGTGGGCCTGCACTATGGGCCTGGGCGCTGTCCCTCAGCTCTTCAGCTCAAGGCTAGCATCTACCACTTGAGCCACAGCACCACTTCCAGCTTTTTCTGCTTATGTGGCGCTGAGGAATTGAACCCAAGGCCCCATGCACATCAGACAAACGCTCTACCACTGAGCCACCTTCCAAGCCCTCAAGTTACTTCTGTAAACAGAATTTTAGAATGCAGTTGGGGGTAGGGAGCATGAACTCTGCTCTTTAAAAATTAATGGCAAGCGCCAGACGCCAGTGGCTCACGCCTGTAATCCTAGCTACTCAGGAGGCTGAGATCTGAGCATAGCAGTTCAAAGCCAGCCCAGGCAGGAAAGTCCATGAGACTCTTATCTCCAATAAACCACTAAAAAACTGGAAGTGGCGCTGTGGCTCAAGCGGTAGAGAGCTTGCCTTGAGCTGAACTGAAGAGCTGAGGGACAGCGCCAAGGCCCAGAGTTCAGGCCCCACAACGACAAAAAAAAAAAGGGGGGGGGGGGGGGGGAGGGAGAGAAGGAAATCAAATTTTAATCATTTGTACAAAAATTTAAGATTTAAAAGCTGCCCCAAGTCATACATTCTTGGTAAATAACTGTTTACTTCAAGAAGCTCTAAATATGAATCACTGTCCTTTTACCCTGTAAGCTCTATCCTCCGTTCAATTCCTGAGTACTGTTTAAAAACTTGAATTTTAACTGTCTGGCACGAAACTGCATTCAATGGCTACAAGAACTTTCAAATGATGGTCTATTTAATTTCTTTGGTAAGTACAGATACTCACTGGTTAACTTTATCCTCACTCCCAAAGAACATCTGATCATGTGTTATTTATAGTCCATAATAAAATAATGCATTTTTATTTTTGTAGTCCAGTGTTACTTTCAGTAACAAAACATGTTTTATTGGTCCTGACAGGTTATGGTCTTCTTACTAAATTCTAGTTTGTTTATTTACAAAGTACGCTTCTATATTTCAAGTCAGATAAGAGTAATGCACTGTGAATATCAGCTGTGGGAGAAAGCTGACTAAAAAACAAGACAAACTGGACCCTCTGTTCAAAGACTACCAGTAGCCTTGAGGCAGAAAACACCCACTATGAGTAATTTACAAAACTTTTCAGGAAGTGTAGACGGAGTATAGAGAAAGGTTTTAATTGCCAAAAGCAGTAATAGTGACACATCAGAAAATATCTCGTCACTCACTAGAACACAACTAACCCCATTTTTTTTTACTACTCTGAACTTGTCTCTAGAGTTTTCACAAAATGACAGACTGGGGAAATATACAGATTTGTCAAAGCTTTTCCTTTTTTTTTTTTTTTTTTTTGAGGGGGGTCAGTCATGGGCCTTGAACTCTGGGCCTGGGCGCTCAGCTCTTCAGCTCAAGACTAGCCACTTGAGCCACAGCACCACTTCCAGTTTTCTGGTGGTTTACTGGAGATGATTCTCACCGACTTTCCTGCCCGGGCTGGCTTTGAACTGTGATCCTCAGATCTCAGTCTCCTGAGTTACAGGCGTGAGCCACCAATGCTTTTTTTTTTTTAAGCAAAATTAAGTAATAATAAGACTAACAATTAAATTTTTATTCCTGGGCTCCAAATATCATTTCAGTTGATTATTATCTACAAAACTAAAATAAACTAGCAAATAGGAACTCAAGAGCAAATTCCAGGCTACTAATTCCATAATAAAAATGGTTCTTGTTATCAATGAATATTCTAACCCAAAAACCCATACTGCCCTAAACCACATCTGAAAAGTATACCAGTTTAACAGAAACAATACCCTGTGAGTTATCTAGGGTTTTCTTCCAGTTAATCTACTCCAGAATTACATTACATAACACTAATTCTCATCAGTGTGAATTATCTCGGGCGCTTCACAGTCCCAAAATTCTTACAATGTATGAAAAGCAACTGGATCCGAAGAGGATGGGTATGTGTGTGTATTGTGTATAATGTTTATACAGAATTATCACTGAAGTCAGCACTATCAGACCTTGACTTCCATTTTATATTCTAGTCATCTGTGTTTCTGCCTAAACATCAAAATTCAGTAACTAATAATTTCTTAATGAATTCTGAATAAATCTTTTACTCACACATCAATCTACTGTAAGAGCATACATTGGAAAATACCGGTTTTCTAACTTCCACAAATGAAATTCAAGATTTTATTTGTCAATATGATCAATCTAAAATGCTAAACTCACCGTGAACACAGGTTTCTCAAAAGTTTTTGAAAACCTTGAAATATATCTGTTTACAAGCTCAAGTACCATCAGTTGTTTTCCTTGAAGTGACTGTTACTGGGCGACTGTGGCTCATGCCTGTAATCCTAGCTACTCAGGAGGCTGAGATCTGAGGATCCTGGTTCAAAGCCAGCCTGGGCAGGAAAGTTCGTGACACTTTTATTTCCAATTAACCACCAGAAATCCAGAAGTCGTGCTGTGGCTCAAGTGGTAGAGTGTTGACCTTGAGCTGATGAGTTGAGGGACAGTGCCAAGGCCCAGAATTTAAGCCCCACAACCGGGAAAAAAAAAAGAAGCTTGAGATCTGAGAATCACAGTTCAAAGCTAGCCTCAATAAATAAGAGACTCATATGTCCAGTTAACCAGGAAAAAAAAAGAAAAAAGAAAAAAGAAAAAAATACCAGAAGTAGAAGTGTGGCTCAAGTGATGAGTGCCAGCTTTGAGACAAAAGGAGAAAGTTTAAGGCGCTGAGTACAAAACTCAGTACTAGCACTACCCCCAAAAAAGAAATTTTACAACAGTTATACTAACAACCAATACTTTTCAATGTAAGCGAGGCAGGCAGTAGGAACAAGAAGAATGCAAACAAACCTGTTTAAGAGGCTTAGGGTTGGCGGCATGGCTCAGGCAGAGCACCAGCCTAGGAAAATGAAGTACAAGACCCCAAGTTTAAATGCTAGTACCTCACCTCCTCCCCCACTCCCACAAAAAGAAAAAGAAAAAGAAAAGGGAAAGGGAAGAGAGAAAAAAAAAGGAAGGGAGGAAGGAGCAAGCTAAGACAGAGAAAGATGGCATTAAACAGCAGTCACAAATTGCCAGTTTTCAGATACACTTTAATAGAGCCATATCCTATTTCAAATGGTTTTAAGACTCTTGGCCAACATGGGAGATTTTGTAAATAATCTGGTAGGTAGTTAGCAACTAAACTTATATCATACCCTAGTGGAGACTCTTAGATGCTTATGGTTTAGGGACAGCTAATAAAGGATTACTCCTCCACCCACTGAGACAGAATATTTCCTTACTAAACAGTAATCAGATCAGTCCTATAACTTAGATTTCAGCGTGTAGTTTCATTTCTAAAGAATCTTTGCTCAGTCGCCAGCTTAACCACATTTTGTTTCTTTCCTTCTGGCTACATTGGCCACATAAATTCTACTGATTTGTTTCCTAATGAAAGAAAACTGTGTTTAGTAGCAAACATCTAACTTTATGACTACAAGCCATACAAATAATGGTTTTTGTACAGAAAAAAAAAATTCATCTGTCAGCACATTACATACATAGGATTTTACTTAAATACTTATGAAGATGGCAGGTAATCACTTATATTCTTTTACTTTACCCTAAATGACATAGGACATTTACCTCCAAGATGGACTTGTGACCAAAACTTAAGTTCTAAATAAATTATTATAAATGTATAAAATGATAGGTATGTTCTAAATCTGAACCCTTTAAACTACTCCTACTAAAATGATTTTCAATTGAAACTTCAAAAGATTTGTATTAAAATTGCAAAATCCAAGTTATAGAGAAAACTCTGCAAAGTACAAGAAAAATTGTATTATGCCTACAAATAATTCATCCCCTAATCTGTAAATTCCTATGCAGTATCATGAATGAGATTTTTCATAATAAAGTGAAAGGAGACCAAATCCCAAACTATTATGCCATTTGCAAAAAACATCTCTTGGAACTAAGTCCTGAATTTTATAAAAAGCCATTTTCCTTTGAAGCAAAATCAACCATGTTGTTTTCATTCAAAACAGGAAAAGGAAAATACACATACCAAATGGACAAGAAGAAATTTGGTAGGAAAAGATAAAAGGCACCGTCTTTTATGCATAATTCTTGTTAACTTCCTAAGCCTTCCTGTCTTGTCTAGCTTCATTTTAACAGGAAAGCTATACACGCACGCATGAATGGAACTGTGCTAACTGAGTAAGAAGATGTCTTTAGAACTCTCATCACTAAAAAAGGACAGCACCAGCCAAAATTTCAAGAGAAAACATTTGGCATTTCTTCACCTTTATGCCAAATCCACTCTGAATACCTTCAACTTCATTCATGTTAAAGCATCTGCCAAATGCAGATAATGTATTCAAATCATTACAAACCTACTTTTAGCTCTACACACAAAATGTCTCAAGAGATAACTGCACACTTTGATCTTTTGATAGAGAACTATACAGTGAAATAAAATACCTATAATGAAATTTATTTTTCTATAAAAGGTTATCTGCCTGACCACAGATCTTGATGTCGCTGGGTTCTGAAGAATTTCTTTGAATAAGACCTATTAAGACAGCTTTTTGTTGACCTTTTATTAACAAGGATGAAAATGGCAGATGTTTGCTACATAGATCCAGAGCCGCTATACCTACACTCTTGTAAGGGGTATTGTAGTGAACTGAGCGTGCACAATAGTGTCAAACAAAACAAGCAGAAGGCCTCTCCCTACTGTTATCTGGTTCTGACAACTTTGGCTGGACTTAAGTTTCTCAAACTGTTAAATGGAAACAGAACTGCCTATCAGTGCTTCTCAAGGTTCTGTTGCATAAACAAGGATTAAGGTAAGTTTTTAGGCCAGGTGTAGGTGGCTCTTAGGAGATCTGAGGATCAGGATTCAAGTCAGCCAGGGGAGGAAATGTCCGTGAGACTCTTTATCTCCAATTGACCACCAAAAAAGCAAGAAGTGGAACTGTAGCTCAAGTGGTAGAGCACTCACTAGCTTTGAGCAAAAGAAGCTAAGGGATAGGACCTAGGCCCTGAGTTCAAGCCCCAGGACCAGCACCTCCTCCCCCCCAAAAGGTAACTTGGTCATGTGCCTTGGAAAGAACCAATCACTTAAACACAGGCTAAATTACAGCTATTATCCATATTCCTAAACTCTTATTTTTTATAGTATGCTATACTTCAACCTTCAGATCTGCCAAGTCTGACAGCCCAACTAAATAAAGCCCAATTTGAATCCTGTGATGGCAAGAATCTGAGGATCCAAGGAATGACTGCTAAGTCTGGGAATTCTTTAGAAATAGAAATCTGTAAATGTACTGTAACTCTTTGTTCTTGTGTATTAGTTTATGTCTCACAAAGAGATTTTCTCTTCTTGTCCTTATAATGTATCTCCAATCTCATCTTTCTTCAATAAACAACCTATACTCCAAAGATCTCTATCCTATCACAATTCCTTAACTAAGTTGTCCTAGCAAACTACTCTCCCATATTTTTTTTTTTCACATACCTTTTCCCCAGCCTAGCATAACAACTACACTGCCACAGCTTTCCACATATCCAGCTACTAGGAAACCTTAACTCATTCCAGACTAAATTAGGCAGTCTTCTGAATTCTATTATACCTAGTACCTACCTTCCTCCACAGCATTTCTTACACTGCTATTATTTGTCCAATGAAATATTTGTCTCCTTCAATGCCCAACAAACTGTGAAGGCAAGAACTATGTTTTGTTAACTTCTAAATCCTGCTGCATGCACTGTTCAAAAAGAAATGTACTCATAACTGTAACCTCTCTGTATGTCACCTAACAATAAAAAATTAAAATAATAAATCTTGTCACATAGCAAATGCATCATAACTATAAACTAGTGTTGGATATTCATGTCTTAGCCTAAAACCCTACACTGGCCTCAAAATACTGGTCAGTTTTGTCTTTTGATACTCATTTAAAGAAGAATTTTAAATGTTCTGCTATGTGACCACTATTTTAAGAAGATTCCCCTAGAAGCTCTACCCAAAGTCAACTGGTGCTGCAATCCTATGAAGAATTGGGAGGGGAGAAGAGGGAAGGGCACAGTACTTGCTACTTGCCAGGCAAGCACCGCTGGAGCCACAGCTCCAGCCCTTTCTGCTCTAGTTACTTTAGAAATAAGGCCCCATTTTTTACGTGAGTGGACCTGGGCTGTGATCCTATTTACATCTCTCATTTGTGAGTTGACAGGTGCACACAATCACACCTAGCTTTCTTTTATTGGGTGAGATGAAGTCTTACCAACTTTTTGCCTAGGCTGGCTTCAAATGGTAATACTCCCAAATAGTTTCGGTTACAGGAGTAAGCCATTGTGACCAGCTCTTTTGAAGAATTTTTGAAGCTTTCTGATAATAAACACCAGAAAGAATTGACCAAACAGATAGGAAAATCACTCAACACTTTATAGTTGTGAGATATTTTCCCGTCTGCTCTTTCTGTCCTGTGGTTTAATCTGGGTTAATGTTGAGAGAAATGTGATAAAGGACCAAGAAGGCAGAAGCAAAGGGAAAAGGAAATATATAAATTAAAGCTTATTTATGGGCTAGGAGTGTGGCTTAGTGATAGAGTGCTTGCTTTGCATGCATGAAGCCCTGGGTTTGATTTCTCAGTACCACATACACAGAAAAGGCTAGAAGTGGCACTGTGGCTCAAGTGTTAAAAAAAAAAAAAAAAAGGCAGCAAAAAAAGCAGCTCAGGGACAGTGCCCCGGCTCTGTGTTCAACCCCCAGCACTGTACCAAAAAAAAAAAAAAAAGCAAGCTTATTTATGTGCAACCAGCCTATATACATGCCTTACATTGGGAGTCCAACTGACCCACAAACTATACAAAGTCCACTTGTTAGACAATTTTTATTGGCAAATAATGCAATAAAATATTTTAACAGGGGCTGGGAAGGTGGTTCAGTGGTAGCGCGCTTGCCTTGCATGCATGAGGCCCTGGGTTCGATTCCTCAGCACCACATAAGCAAAAAGAAAGAAGCCAGAAGTGGTGCTGTGGCTCAAGTGGTAGAGCGCTAGCCTTGAGCTGAAGAGCTGAGGGACAGCACCCAGGCCCCAGGACCAGACCAAAAAAAAAAAAAAAAATTTAACAGCTAATGCTGAACCAAACTAAGTATAATATAAAATACACATACAAATTCTGTTGGTTTGTTTTGCCCAATCACCATCAGCATTATAACTCAAAGGAAAAACTACTGCCACCTTGCCTCTACCTAGATATCTAAAAGCAGCCCAGGAAGTTTCCATCTGTACCCCCAAATGATTATCATGTTTAATGAAACTTTTAAGAAATGAGTAGCATGTTGTAAACATAATGTAAAAATTCCATTGTTCTACTCGATCATAAAAGTTTTGAACATTTTTAAAAGACATATTCAGAGGCCCCCATACAAACCTACTAAATGAGAAATGTTAAGGGCTGGGGTATCAATAATTTGTGTCTTGGCTGAATAAATATTACTACATAATGAAATATCTCCAGAAAGAATCATCTTATTTAGTTATGAGGAAGGAAGTTGAAAGCAAAGAATAGAGCAGAAAGAAAGACTTTACAGCAATTTATACTACAAATTTCAAACCACAAGAATGTAGTGCAATACTAAAATTAATTTTTAAAAATTTTTTTTCTGGGCTGGGAAGGTGGCTCAGTGGCAGAGTGCTTGCCTTGCATGCATGAGGCCCTGGGTTCGGTTCCTCAGCACCACATAAGCAGAAAAGCCAGAAGTGGTGCTGTGGCTCAAGTAGTAAAGCGCTAGCCTTGAGCTGAAGAGCTGAAGGACAGTGCCCAGACCCTGAGTTCAAGCCCCATGACCGACCCCCCCCCCAAAATTTTTTTTTCCTAAGCATTCTAAGTTATTCTGATGATCCATTAGTAAGGGCTAGTAGCTACTACTACCGTCTGGGACCAACTACTATAAAATACCATCATTACAGTAGGATCATCTGAAATATTTATAATATTCAATAGTCCACTGAAGAGAGGTATTATACAAGCATATTATTTCAAATTTGTACCTCGTAGAAATTCACAAACTTTTAATAAGTAGTAAGTCTGCTCAAGTTCTTGTTTTCCAAACTGAAGCCTTACATTCTTTGCTGAGCACCAGAGGCTCACATTTATAATTCTAGCTACTCAGGAGATTGAGATCTATGACCACATGAGGCTAGGTCAGTAGGCAAAACTGCCCACCTATGAGACTCTGAACTCCAATTAACTACTAAAAAGCCAGAAGTGGAGTTATGGCTCAAGCGGTAGAGCACCAGTCTTGTATAGAAAAAGCATGAAACTCTGAGTTCAAGCCCCAGTACAAGAGGAAAGAAACACTAACAGAAAGAGAGAGAGAGAAAAAGAGAAAGAGAAGAGAGAAAAGAGAATGATAAGAGAGAAATAACAAAAACATTACAAAACATTTTTTCCAGTAAGATCTTAGGGAGCCATGAAATACTGCTTTGAGGTCTTCCTGAGATAGAGACCAAGTCTTATTTATCTCTCAATCTGTAATAGAGCTAGATAATAGAAACCCCCTCCAAAAGAGAACCAACACTACTAACAAACTGCCTTTCTTCTATGTCCTCCTTAACTAGAATACCCATCTTATTTTTTTTAACTAAAAAAAAATTTTTAAGTAAATGGTGTAAAATAATATTTAAAAGGCCCATCTACAAACTATCTATAGAAAATCATTTTAAAACTCAAATAATATGGTAATAAGCATTTTACTTTTTCTCTTTTTTGGTGGTACTGGAGCTTGAACTCCAGGCCTCCCACTTGCTAGATAGATGCTCCACCACTCGAGCCACATCCCCAGCCCTTTTTTGCTTTGTTAGTTGTTTTCTAGAAAAGTCTAGTGTGTTTTGCCTTGGGCTAATGTGAGTTATAATTCTCCTACTAATACTTCCTACACAGCTAGGTTGACAGGCACCACACCACCACACTTTGTTGTTGTTGTTGTTGTTATGGGGATGAAGATCTCATTAACATGAAGTACTATCCTCCCAATCTCTACTTCCTATATACCTAGTATTTATTACAAGCCAACCCTCTTTTTAAGTGTTAAAAGATCTTTATAAATCAAAATCACGGGCTGGGAAGGTGGCTCAGTGGTAGAGTGCTTGCCTACCATGCATGAGGCCCTGGGTACGATTCCTTAGCACCACATGAACAGCCAGATGTGGCGCTGTGGCTCAAGCAGTAGAGTGCTAGCCTTGAGCTGAAGAACTGAGGGACAGTGAGTGCCCAGGCCCTGACTGAGTTCAAACCTCACAACCAACAAAAACAATAAATGTATAAATAAAAATCACTTACGTTAAAGAGAGGAATTGATTTCAGCGGTTCTCCTCCTCCAGTATAAGCAAAACTAGTTGTGCATCTTTATTCCTACTAGGCCAGACTAATCAAGAAAGCTATACACTCAAAACTACATGATAACCCTGTTTCTTACTAAACGCAAGCAGATCTATATACTCAAAATGGGTCTGAAAACTGTGTCTAATGGCTCAAAATCTTCATTTACCAGGGTTCTTAATTCATCCTAATGCAAAAAATCTTCTTTTAAGAATTCATATATCTACACCACAAGAGCCAAGTATCACAAGATTATAAAGCCACCATACTCAAATGTAAGGCCTCTATTAGATCCCTTTGTTTCATTACTATGGATTACAAACGCAGAGAAGTATTTTTCCATGTGGTAAAACAGCTACCACAATTAGGGTCTGGCACCCTCATTTTGGGCTTCAAGGATCCATCAAAAAGAATCTGGAACATTCTTAGAAACTGGTACCAAGAGAGAATTAGTTAACTTTCGTGTGAACTCAGGAAAACAAAACTACCTCTCCTTAAACTAATTATGAGTCCTTGCTATATAACATTTTCTTTGGAGAAAGGGGAGTATATTGGTTTGTGGGGTTGATTTATAGGGACTAAGCCTGGTTTATACTACCCTACTACGTAGGTACAGCCAACAAAAAATGTAGTATAAAAAACACTGAAGAAATAAAGAGAAAATTTCCTAAAACTAAATGACATGAGCTTCCAAGAATGTTGGGGTCACATTACAAAAAAGTGTCAATACAGTCTATCAAGGTAGGTAAGTGTGGAATTTCTCAGAACCAAGCATCAAAAGAAGGACCCAAAACTTTCAGGCCAGTGTCCAGAAAAAAGGATCGGGAGTCAAAATTTCTTTCCTCAAAAGAAATACTAAAAAGCTATGAGAGAGCCTGGCGCTGGTGGCTCATGCCTGTAATCCTAGCTACTCAGGAGGCTGAGATCTGAAAATCGAGGTTCAAAGCCAGCCCAGGCAGGAGAGACCGTGAGACTCCTATCTCCAATAAACCACCAGAAAACCGGAAGTGGCGCTGTAGCTCAAGTGGTAGAGCGCTCGTCTTGAGCTGAAGAGCTGAGGGACAGCGCCCAGGCCCAGAGTTCAAGTCCCACGACCGACCAAAAAAAAAAAAAAAAGCTATGAGATAATCTCACATAATGTCTTAATTTTGAGGAAAAACTTATTTCCAACTAGAAATTACATATCTAGCCAGGAAGTACTGCACAAAAAATAAATCTGACTTCATCTAAATTAAGCAACAAGGGACCTGGGAATGTGGCTTAGTGTAAGAGTGCTTGCCTAGCATGCATGAAGCCCTGGGTTCAATTCCTTAGTACCACATACACAAAAAAAGCCATAAGTGATGCTGTAGCCCAAGTGGTGGAATGCTACCCTTGAGCAAAAGCAGCTCAGGGACAGTGCCCAGGTCCTGAGTTCAATCCCAGGATATATATACATATACACACACATATCAATTATTTCTCTCCCTTTCTCACCCTTTTCTCCCTTATCCAACAGCCTCTCTTAAAACCTAAAGGAAGGGCTGGGAAAGTGGCTCAGTGGTAGAGCGCTTGCCTTGCACGCCTGAGGCCCTGGGTTCGATTCCTCAGCACCACATAAGCAGAAAAAATGCCGGAAGTGGCGCTGTGGCTCAAATGGTAGAGCGCTAGCCTTGAGCTGAAGAGCTGAGGGACAGCCCCCAGGCCCAGAGTTCAGGCCCCACAACTGGACACACACCCCCCCAAAAAAAAAAAAACACTAAAGGAAAAGTTCTCTTGAGCTTGCAAAGGAGCTACAGCTACAGCCCAGGACTGGTAAAAATAAATAAAAAAGTAAATTAATTAAAAGACCTTGACCTTCTAAAAACTCTATTACTCAAATGATTGGTTTGGCCAGTCTATAAAGCTGAAAAGCCAAAAACCTAGCCAGGCACCCATGGCTCAAGCCTGTAACCCTAGCTATTCAGGAGGCTGAGATCTGAGAATCTCAGTTCAAAGCCAGCCGGGACAGGAAGGTCTGTGAGACTCTTATCTCCAATAAGTTACCAGAAAACCAGAAGTGGCACTGTGGCTCAAGTGGTAGAGCACTAGCCTTGAGCTGAAGAGCTGAGAGACAGCCCAGGCCCAGAGTTCAAGCCCCAAAACCAACAAAAACATCAACAACATCAACAAAAGCCTAACTTTAATGATTAGGACTTAGAAGCCTAACCTTCAAATTAAATATCAAGTTTTGATTTAAAATATCAGAGATGGAGTAATTGAGTCCCTTAACACATACTGAGAAGTAATTTAGTAATTTTACCAGACATTTCAACTAATAGGATATTATAATACAAAATACGTTTAGTACAGTGTTGGGTACACAATGTTAGTTGCTCTTGCTATTTCTATGGTACCACTTCTGAATGAATGAAAGAAAAGGAAATGGGAGCTGGCTGGAAAATAAAGGAAAGTGGGGACACAGAACTGCTATCATTGATAGGCAGTAGCACCATGGACGAAGATAGCAAAGCATGAAGCCAATACCTATCACTATACACCATTCAAAATAAGCAATGAGACTTCTGACATCTATCTCAAATCAACATATACTACAAACAAGCCATAATTTAAGTTCATGAATAAATATT
The DNA here is from genome assembly GCF_019054845.1 of Dipodomys spectabilis. Classification (NCBI taxonomy): domain Eukaryota; kingdom Metazoa; phylum Chordata; class Mammalia; order Rodentia; family Heteromyidae; genus Dipodomys; species Dipodomys spectabilis. The sequence goes on along the minus strand of NW_024871460.1, from coordinate 18,264,398 downwards.
TTAGTTCACAATCGCTTTAAAAACAGTAAGTGCTGGGAATGTGGCTTACGGTTCATACATAATATGAACTCATTTCTGCATATACAGAAAAAGCCAGAAGTGGCCCTGTGGCTCAAGTGTTAAGAGTGTTAGCCTTGAGAAAAGAAGCTCAGGGTCACTGCCCAGGTCCTGAGTTCAAGCCCCAGGACTGGAAATAATAATTATTACCATTATTATTTAACTCCATAGCATCTATCAAAATCCTACCAATTTCAACTTCTGAGAATTACAAGAATTAAACCTACCCAAGTTACTACCAAATACTGTAGCTACAAAAAGTATTTTAATTTCTTTTTTTTTTTTTTTTTTTTTGGTCCAATCATGGGGCCTGAACTCTGGGCCTGGGCGCTGTCCCTCATCCCTTCCGCTCAAGGCTAGCTCTCTACCACTTGAGCCACAGCGCCACTTTCGGCTTTTTTTTTCTGCTTATGTGGTGTTGAGGAATGGAATCCAGGGCCTCATGCATGCAAGGCAAGCACTCTACCACTGAGCCACCTTCCCAGCCCAGTATTTTAATTTCAGTAGGACATATTATTACAGTTCAGTGACAAATTTCTCTTCTGACCTGCTCCATGTCTCAACAATTCTATTCAATTCTGTGACTGATCATTTTCTGACCAGGTGCAGTGGCTCACACCTGTAATCCTAGCTACTCAGGAGACTGAAATCCAAGGATTATGGTTCAAAGCCAGCCCAGAAAGGAAAATCCATGAGACTCTTACCTCCAATTAACTACCTAAAAGCCAGAAGTGGGGGTAGTAAGTGGGGCTAGGTAAGGTGGTAGAGCACCAGCCTCAAGTATACAAGCTCAGGGTGAGTGCCCAGCCTCTGAGTTCAAGCCCCAGGACCAGCATATACACAAAAATATAAATGAAATGTTATGTCAGCTATTCCAATTCTATCTTTTACATTTCAGTCTTATTTTCCAAAGTGTACAGTAAGTTTAATTATAAAATAAGGCCTATCACAAAACTTTTGACTGATGGGTATTCTGCATAATAAGCCCTAACAGAATGACTAACGATGCTATATATTACGTAAAACCAGAGAGGAACTGTTCGTTATCTTTCTCATAAACACATAAAATACATAAATACATAAAAATTCTCTCTAAATACATAAAAATAGAAATAATTAAATGTCACTATAATGATTCCACTCTGTCCAGAATCTACAACTTAACAACCTAATAATATTTTAGGGTAAAGAAGAGCTTTGCAACTAGCAATGGAATACTTAGTTTCACACTAGTTTCAATTACCAACTGAGCAGATTAGGAGTTTCAATAAACTGCGTAAAAGACTGTCATTCTACACATAGTCCTCCCCTTCTCTATCAAGCTTCATGATACATGCTCAGGATCCTGTCCTCTGCAAACAGATCTAAGTTTTAAAGCAATTTTAAAGATGTATTCATGTTGATACATGGCAACAGTTAAAGGATAGAACAGACTCTTTCACCAGACTATTTTGCTTTTTTGTTTCCAAGTATTTCTCGAACTTTAGTCACAAAAAATTGACCCTGAGCCGGACGGATCCCAGTGGCTCATGCCTGCAACCCTAACTATTCAGGAGGCTGAGATCTGAGGATCACAGTTCAAAGGCAGCCCAGGCAGTAAAGTCTGCAAGACTCCCTCTCCAATTAACCACCACAAAAGTCTGAAGAAGAACTGTAGCTCAAATGGGAGAGTGCTAGCCTTTAACAAATAAGCTCAGGGACAGTACCTAGGCCTAAGTTCAAGTTCCAAAAAAAAAAAGACCATAAATTTCAGCAGCAGGGCCTGGAACTTAATGACTTGCAACCTTTATTTTGAGATTTACACAGTAAGAAAGAAATGGAACCACACTTCTTTGCCTTCATTCAAATTTCCTCCCCAACAGTGCTTCAGGGCTTACATGAGATGCTATTTGGAAAATACAGTGCTTCACACATAAAAAGAACAACAGTACTAAATATAATGCTTACCTATGAACAAACCTGAAAATTTGACTGATCAACCTCTAAACACTAATTCTAGCCTAGAAAATAATCTTCATTCCCCAGAGTGACTTCCATAAAAGAGTGACATTATAATTTAGTTTTGACCAATGTTAAAAGTCACGTAAGGAAAATTATATCAATTATAAAAGTTATGGTCCAGGGGCTGGGAAGGTGGCTCAGTGGTAGAGTGCTTGCCTTGCATGCATGAGGCCCTGGGTTCGATTACTCAGTACCACAAAAGCAAAAAGAGCCAGAAGTGGCGCTGTGGCAAGTGGTGGAGTGCTAGCCTTGAGCCGAAGAGCTGAGGGACAGTGCCCAGGCCCAGAGTTCAGGTCTCACAACCAACAACAACAAAAAAAAAAAAGAAAAAAAGATATGGTCCAATGAGTTTATTATCTCTAATGTAAATAATATTAACTAAAAATCTATTCAGCCCAGGATTAAAAGGCTCTCATTTACATAATTAGCATTGTAAGTTTTTTAGTCCATGTTTATTTTGGCTTCTAAAAAGTCTAAAAACTGACTCTGAAGAATTTGGCATTTTGCTGAAAGTTTCTTTCTTTTTTTTTTTAATTGTAAAGTACAGAGGGGTTACAGTTACATAAGTAAGGTAATGAGTACATTTCTCGTCTCTTATCTAGGACTTCTGACTATTCTTTCTCCTTTGAAAGTTGTACCTAGTTAGGCTCCAGGAAAACTATGTAGTCCTGCATTCTGATCTTACAAATGCCAACAGTAAGACTACTTTAAGAATGGTCTCGAGTAACAAACAGCCAAATACCAGTGGTTCACACCTATAAGCCTCAACAGGCTGAGATCCAGAGGATCAGGTTCAAAGTCAGTCCGGGCCGAAAAGTCCATGAGATACAAAAGGCCAGGTTGGAGGCATGGCTCAAGTGATACAATATCAGCTAAGCAAGCAAGCCAAGTGAGTGCCAAGGATCTTAGTTCAAATCCTGGTATCATGGAAAGAAAGGGGGGAAAGGTAGGAGGGGGGTGAGAGGGAGGGGAAAGGGAGAAGAGTAGAGGGGATGGTACACCAATACAACAAAGGTCAATGTACATGCGAACTGTAAGGTCTTTTCAGTCACGCAATGGTTACTACAATTTCAATAAATAAACTGCAAAACTGCAAGAAAAATGACACGTGACACATGACAAAATAATATCAAATATACCTCCTTTCAGGCAAAGCTATGAAATAGACTATTTCTAATAAACTATTTTTTGTTTTTAGCAGTGCTGTGGATCAAATCTAGGGCCTTAGGCATGCTAAATTACATCACCCTTTCCTATTTCTAATAAATATTAAAAGTGAACAGATGGCTTCATCTTTTTTTTTTTTTGTCAGTCATGGGGCTTGAACTCTGGGCCTGAGTGCTGTCCCTCAACTCTTAAGCTCAAGGCTAGTGTTCCACCACTTGAGCCACAGCGCCACTTCCAGCTTTTTCTGTTTATGTGGTGCTGAGGAATCAAACCCAAGACCTCATGCATGCGAGGCAAGCACTCTACTACTTAGCCACCTTCCCAGCCCTGCCTTCTTTATTTTAATCATAATGGCAAGTTACACATTTGTTTCAACAATAACAATCCCACCGGTAAGATTTCTGAACCTCTCCTTTTGGAACCTTATTGGGTTTCTTCTGAATACCACCACATACCCAATATTTAGTACAATGCCAAGCACACAAGCAAGCAAGCAAATGATTAAAAAACTAAACATAGAAGTATTATGTGGAGGCTGGGAAAGTGGCTTAGCGGGAGAACACTTCCCTAGCATGCATGAAGCCCTGAGTTTGATTCCTCAGTACCACATACCAGAAAAAGCTCTGTGGCTCAAGTGGTAGAGTGTTAGCCTTGAGGAAGAAGCTCAAGGACAGTGCCCAAGCCCTGAGGAGTTCAAGCCCCAAGACTGGCAAAAAAAAAGAAAAGAAAAGAAAAGAAAAAAAGCAGCAATAATGCCTAGTCAGGTCAGATATATCTCAGAAAATGCAAAATATTCAATCCTAAAACTGATTAATAAGTCAAATAGTTTTATCCAAAGAAAATACCATTTCATAGGGAAATACACCAAAGAGCTCGAAAGTAATCTTATCACTTGTCCACATTTCAATTTAATTCTCAGAATACATGTTCATCTTTCCTAAATGATGAACTTGGATCAACCATCTGACTATAGGAATAATACCAGTGATGACCAAAAAAAAAAAAAAAAAGACAGACTTCCCTTGTAATTATTGCCTATGTGCTTCTTAGGGCTTCTGTAATGCTAACCTGTTGAACTGTCAAGTTCAGTACTTCTGTCTGGTAATTATACTTTAGCAAAATGTCTTATGCCATAAATGTCAAGCCTTCAGCATTTCTATTTTCACATGGTACCAGTCTTTTCATAGTATCCACATCTTTACTATTATTATTAATCATCTTTCTTAATGGTAGCTGAGAAAGTATACTCTTTGACACTATTCTCTCTCATCAAGAGGTAGACTGTAATTGCTCTCCACTGAAATTTACACTAGACTTAGGACCTGCTTCTCAAAAAGAGCCAGAAGCAAGAATGATGTCACGTCACTCCAAAGCAAACCAGCCATCCTCTTTCTTGGACCTTTGAAACTCTAAGCTGTCACATGACAAGCCTAGATACCTTATGCCTCCATTCTCAAGAGACCAGAGACAAACAAAAATGCCTGAGGAACCTCAGCAATTCCAGACATGTTTTCTACATCACTCCAACTATACTATAGTTGCAATTACATAAAAAACTCAAAATATAATCTAAATGAGCACTATAAATCCCCAGAATATAAATATAAATTGTTTTACCTATTGTTGATGTGTGGTTTATTACCCAACAATAAAAAAATAAGGATGATCATAGAGTATCACAGCATTTCCTTTCATGTTGATCAAAGACTCAGTAATTTTATTCCTTTGATATCTTCCTTACTAGCATCCCTTAGTTATGCTACACAACTGAAGTACAACTCAGTCAGTGGTTGAGGACTTGCTTAGCATGCAGAAGGCCTGGGTTAAACCCTCAGCACCACAAAAAAGCAAACTCTATTATCTACACCTTTAAATTTTACATCTATTTCAAATAACCTATTTACAAGCTGCACTTCTGAATAGTAAAATGCTGCTTAAAATAAAATCCAAGCTAGGCACCAGTGGCTCACGCCTATAATCCTAGCTACTCAAGAGGCTGAGATCTGAGGATCTCAGTTCAAAGACAGCCCAGGCAGGAAAGTCCATGAGACTCTTATCTCCAATAAAGCACTAGAAAACCGGAAGTGTTGCTGTGGCTCAAGTGAGTTGAAGAGCGTCCAAGCCCAGAGTTCAAGCCCCACAACCAAAAATTTTTTTAAATTAAAAAAAAAAAAAATCCAATCCTTATCTATAAACAAAAAAGCCACACTTTTATATACTCTAAGTAAAACACAAAACTGATAGGCAAACTCAACATCACACAGCGTTAACATGTACTAACAATGTTCTCATTTCTTCATTCTCACAACAAAGAGACTGCACAAGGGAAAAAAAAGCTGACAAGGCCGAAGCTTCACCAACCAATAATCTCTTGGAAAAATGGTCTCTAGGGCTGGGAATGTGGCTTAGTGGTCCGTCAAGTGCTTGCCTAGAATGCATAAAGCACTTGGGTTCAATTCCTCAGTACCACATACACAGAAAAATCCAGAAATGGCACTGTGGCTCAAGTGGTAGAGTGCTAAACTTGAGCAAAACAAGCTCAGGAACAGTGCTGAGTTCAAGCCTCGTCAGGACTGGCAAAAAAAAAGTCTCCAAACATTCCTGTAAGACTAACAAGTGCATAACCTGTCCTATCATACTGATCACTTATTGTAGGATGTTATCTGACAATATAATGTTGTTCAAAACAAAGCATTTACAAAATGAACTTACAAAATGAACTTAAATCAGGCAAAGAGTATAAGGTTATATGAGGTCCACAGAATATTGGGAATTCATCAAAATACACACATCACTGTCAATAAAACAATATTCTACATAGGTTAAGTTAGTGAAGCAACTGTCATGCTATGCAAAGCACTTAGGGAGGCTGAGGGGCAGAAAAGCATGAACTCAAGAGTCCAAGAATGATTTATATGTTGGCAAGGTGGCTCAGTGGTAGAGTGCTTGCCTTGATTGCATGAGGTCCTGGGTTTGATTCCTCAGCACCACATAGGCAGAAAAAGCCGGAAGTGGTAGAGCACTAGTCTACAGTTGAGGAGCTGAGGGACAGCGCCCAGGCCCGTAGTTCAGGCCCCACAACCGACAAAAAAAAAAAAAAAAAAAAGAATGATTTATATATCAAATTATATGTGGCACAAGGAAAAGCTGCAAATGTTTTAGTAACACAATAGCATCACCAAGCACCAGTGGTTCATGCTTGTAATACTAGCCAGTCAAGAATCTGACATCTAAGGATCTCAATTTAAAGCCAATGAAGGCAGAGAAGTCTGTGAGACTCTTTTACTTCCAATTAACTTCCAAAAAAAGACAGAAGTGGAGCTGTGGCTTAAGTGGTAGCCTGTAAGCCTTGAGCAAAAAAGCTCAGGGACAGCACCGAGGTCCTGAGTTCAAGCCCCAGGAACAGCACACACAGAAAAAGATACCATGATAAAATTCAATGAAACCAACTTCTGCTTGGAAAAGCCACTATTACACAGTTATTTTTGAAAATGTGGAGAAAAGTGAACATATACTGGTTAATGAACGATACAGGGAATTTAAGTTATAATAATGGTACACTAGTTGTACAGAAAAGAACTATATTTGAGACATGTACTGATCAAGATATGTATTCATAAAGGTTAAGTTTCCCAATGGCTGAAGATTTCAAATAACTCAACCAAGTTATATATACATGCATGCTTGGAAAACATAGCAAATGCTATTTATTAATCCAGAAAGAAGACAACCAGAGAATTCCCTGTTCATTTTTCAGTTTTATTGCTTCTTTCAAAATGCTTACAGCAGAATATTGTTGAAAAACTTTTGGAGTGTGGAGAGTGAGTGGCCACAGGGTTTTACTATGTAGCATAGGCTTGCCTCAAACTCAAAATCTTCCTGGTTCAGCCTCCCAAGTGCTATACCTGCACTACTATACCTGCCTGGATAAACCAGTGGCTCTGGCCTGTAATCCTATCTACTCAGGAGGCTGGGATCAGAGGATAGCGACTCAAAGCCAACCCAGGCAGGCAGAAATGTCTGTGAGACTTTTCAATTAACCACCAGAAAACCAAAAGTGGCACTGTGGCTCAAGTAGTAGAGCGCTAGCCTTGAGCTGAAGAGCTCAGGGACAGAGCCCAGACCCAGAGTTCGAGCCCCACATCCAACAACAAAAAAAGAAAGAAAGAAACTTGCTAGGCACCAATGGCTTATACCTGTAATCCTAACTACTCACAAGGCTAAGATCTGAGGATCACAGTTCAAAGCCAACTTGGACAGATAAAGTCCATGAATATTTTTTATTATTTCATCTCACTTTGAGGTCTTCAAAAACCAAGTTACAGGACTAGGAATGTGCTTAGTGGTCAAGTGCTTGCCTAGCATGCATAAAGCCTTGAGTTCCATTCCTCAGTACCACATACACAGAAAAAGCCGGAAGTGGCTCTGTGGCTCAATGGTAGAGTGCTATCCTTGAGCAAAAGAAGCTCAGGGATGGTGCGTCCAGGCCCTGAGCTCAAGCCCCAGGACTAGTAAAACAAAAACCCACCAAGTATAATCTTGAAATAACTAAATAAGACTTAAGTATTTCAAACAGACAACAATGAAAGAGTCCGATAATTATCTCTGTGCTATGTCACCACTTTCTAGCAGCACTTAAGAAAGCCACCAGGTCAATTGTCCTGGGCATAATAAACAAGAGACCAGAAAGAAATATAGGTGCAGAAGCTCAATAATTCCCTCTCTCCTCCTTGCCAACCCTCAAAGTATACTCTTCTACCATAAAGTCGAGGCACTGAATGAACCAATCTGTTTTCACAGGGTGGTCCCACTATGTACATATCATTTATAAATGAACAAACCACTGTGTGTGTGTGTGTGTGTGTGTGTGTGTGTGTGTGTGTGCATTTATAAATGAACAAACCACTGTGTGTGTGTGTGTGTGTGTGTGTGTGCGCGCGCGCGTGCAATTAAGAGTTTTGGACTGAAATTAAAACTTATTATCAGCCAGGTGCTAGTAACTCACACTTGTAATCCTTGCTACTCAGGAGACTGAAATCTGAGGATTACGGTTCAAAGCCAACCAGGGCAGGAAAGTCTGTGAGACTCTTATCCCCAGAGTAAAGCACCAGAAAACTGGAAGTGGTGCTAAGGCTCAAGTGGTGGCTGAAGCTCAGAGCTGAGGGACAGCGCCTAGGCCCAGAGTTTAAGCCCCACTACCACCAACAACAACAAAAGCTCAAAGACAGCACCTAGGCTGAGTTCAAGCACTACAATGGACAAAAAGTAAAAATCAAAACCAAAAATTAGAAGCTGGGAAGGTGGCTCAGTGGTAGAGTGCCTGTCTTGCATGCACGAGGCCCGGGGTTCGATTCCTCAGCACCACATAAACAGAAAAAGCCAGAAGTGGCTCAAGTGGTAGAGCGCTAGCCTTGAGCTGAAGAGCTGAGGGGCAGCACTCAGGCCTAGAGTTCAGGCCCCACAACTGACACACACACACAAAAAAATTAAAATCAGTGAAACTCTTTATCTCCAATTAACCACCAAAAAGATGAAAAGTGAAGGTGTGGCCTCAGTGGCAGAGCGCTAGTCTTAAGTAAAAAAGCTAAGGGACAGTGCCCATATCCACGTTCAAGCCCCAGTACAAGAACAGAAAAACAAAAATCACTGTACAGTGCACATGTTATCAATTTAAATCACTCTCTAGAAATACCCCTTTATTTCTTCTTATCATATTATCTCAGGAGAAATAATTCTCAAAAAAGAAAGAAAAGAATAATACTGGGGAAAATGTATTTAGTCATGTGACTAGGAGGTCACAAGAATGGCATACTAGCATAAGGAAAGCTGATAGATAAATGGAACTATTTTTACAACATCTCAACCATCTGTAATTGCTTCAAAGTCACTCAAGAAAAACAAGACATAACCACCTATAGCCACTCACTGAACACATCAGTTTTACTCTTTTCTGAAGTTTCTCAAACATTCCTTTACAAGTTTCAAACACTCCTCAATCCAAAGTTCCAGGAACAAATGAAACACAGCAACCACCCCGTGGCAGAGCATGTTTGCACATGAGAGAGCACACAGCATCCGCTGAACAAGGAAAACTAATCTATGCCGTTCTCAAAGTCTGTTCAGGCAATAGCATAGCAAATATTTGCACAGGCTAAAGTACCTCATTTACCAGTCTTTCATAATGTGCTACTGGTCTGTGGACCAGTTTCTTTACTGCAACTAGACTGTAAGCTTCAGAGCACAACACAGGTTTTTTAGAGGTGCCCTTTGAGCATGTTACAGTTCCAGGGAGGGGCTGGTATCTGTGCAACTCAATTTTTCTTAATTTCAAGATAGTAACAAAAGTTTGACAAAGATGAATTATTACAAATAATTCCCTCACATTCCGGTTTGAGTTGCACATCTATACACACGAATTAAACAAACTCAAGGACAACAGGAAAATGTCATCCTCAAAACAGCTAAGAGGCTCTAATGTAAGGAGGAAAAGAAAAAAAGCTAAGAGCAGTAAAGAACTGGCAGTTTTGATCCTGCCTGCTGTCTTTGTGAAGTTAGTCAATGCTCTATCATTTGAGAAATGCCTCCACCACCATCAGGTAACTTTTTTTTTTTTTAACTAATCCTGGGACTTGAACCTAGGGCCTGGGAACTGTCCCTGAGCTTCTTTTGCTTAAGGCTAGCACTCTACCACTTGAGCCACAGCAGTACTTCAGGCCTTTTCTGTTTTTTTTTTGTCGGTCGTGGGGCTTGAACTCTGGGCCTGGGCGCTGTCCCTCAGCTCTTCAGCTCAAGGCGAGCGCTCTACCACTTGAGCTACAGCGCCACTTCCGGTTTTCTGGTGGTTTATTGGAGATAGGAGTCTAATGGTCTCTCCTGCCCGGGCTGGCTTTGAACCGCGATCCTCAGATCTCAGCCTCCTGAGTAGCTAGGATTACAGGTGTGAGCCACCAGCGCCCGGCAGGCCTTTTCTGTTTATGTGATATGAGGAATCAAACCCAGGGCTCCATGCATGCTAGGCAAACATTTTACCACTAAGCCACCTTCCTAGCCAGAGCTAACTCTTTTAAATAGGGGGATAGGTAAACAAAGTCTTTTTTCTTTTTCATTTTTTGCACTGCTACTGGGACTTGAGCTCTCCTGTAGCTTTTCCCCTCGACCACTTAAACCATACTTCCACTTCCACCTCTTTTGTAGTTAATTGGAAATAAAGAGTCTCACAGACTTCCTGCCCAGACTGGCTTCGATACCAGGATCCTCTGATTTCAGCCTCATGACTAATTAGGATCACAGATATTAACCACTAGAGGCCAGCTAGTAAGAGCCCTTTTTAATGGTGTTCTTCAAACAGTGGTCTCCCTATAAGCAAAGGCCATTCAGACACTACGAAAAGCACTGCTTTAAATCAAAGAAACTTGGGGCTAGGACTGTGGCTTAGTGGTAGAGTGCTTACCTGGCATGCATGAAGCCCTGGATTTGATTCCTCAGTACCACATAAACAGAAAAAGCCAGCAGTGGTGCTGTAGCTCAAGTAGTAAAGTGCTATCCTTGAGCAAAAGAAGCTCAGGGACAGTGCCCAGGCCCTGAGTACAAGCCTAGGGTCTGGCAAAATCAATCAATACAAAGAAATCCTTGCCAGGCGCCAGTGCCTCACATCTGTAATCCTAGCTACTCAGGAGGCTGAGATCTGAGGATCGTGATTCAAAGCCAGCCCAGGCAGGAAAGAAAAAACCTGCTTGCTCGGGCTGGTTTTGAACCATAATCCTCAGATCTCAGCCTCAAGAATAGCTAGGATTATAGGCATGAGCCACCGGCCCACAGCTCCTGTACTTTTTTTTTTTAGTCGGTTGTGGGGCTTGAACTCTGGGCTTAGGCGCTATCCCTCAGCGCTTTAGCTCAAGGCGAGCACTCTACCACCTGAGCCACAGCGCCACTTCCGGTTTTCTAGTGGTTTACTGGAGATAACAAGTTTCACGGAACTTTTCTGCCCGGGCTGCAATCCTCAGATCTCAGCCTCCTGAGTTGCTAGGATTACAGGCATGAGCCACCAGCACCCAGCTCTGTACCTTCTTTTAAGATTAAAATACAAACAAGTTTATAACATGTTAGCGCTCAACTTTATTACCAAAATTATCCATCAAAAAGCAGTAAACAGGAAAATCTGAAATATTGAAATCTGTCACAAAGGCGTAAATGTTGAAAGTTGGCACAAAGGCATAAATGTAGCGAAGACTGAAAGAAGATTAACCAGGAATTCATAACTGCTGAGACTGGCTGACAGGTATATGGATGTTCATTATACCATTCTACTTTTGCATATGTTTGTAATTACCCATAGTAAAAAGCTTAAAAATATTCATGGAAAAACAAAAATAAATCAATAATTCATAATCATGGCAAGCTAGGAGAAAAGTCTATTTGATCAGACTGCCAAGGCATCAAAATAACAGAAATATAGGTGATAACTGCAATCTTCTTAATTAGGTGTACATGAAATAGATATTAGGTACATCTTTGTGTAGTTTTCCTTCAATATACCCTATAAAAATGTACTTAAGGGTAATGTGACAGTCTTCAGTTATTAAATTTGCCTTCAGAAACCATTTTCTAAATAATTGAGCTAAGGCGAAAAAAATCCTTTCCCAATTCCATCTGATTATTCCTAACTGCACTCTGTATACTCTGTAATTTCTTTCACTAGTGTCTATGTGCTTCTAGGTCTATGATTTAATTACTAACTTTTTGATTCATAAAATTGGTCTGGTTGTTTTGATTTTTTAATTTTTTGTTTGGCTATTTTATATTATTTTTTAATTTCACGTTAAGCATTTTCATTTACTAAGCATGACTACTTTTCCAGCACAGTTTTCAGATAATAATCTCAAGTCATCAAGACAATGAGATTTCCCACTGATTATGTGATGCTCTATGGCACACAGCCTAATATTTAGGTTTTCTTCATGGTGGGGTTATTTGTTTGCTTCTGTGTTTTACTTGGTTTTAGGAGGTTTGGTGGTTCTTACTGGTTTTAGTACAGCACAATAAAATTCCAAACAGTTTTCATTTTATAACCTCTACTCACAATTTTTGTTCAGCTCACTGTAAATTCCCTGGCATACTTTCTGGCTCCTACTGAAAGGGCAAGGATATATCTATCTTATACTTTAAACTAAGAAAGGTAAGAAAAATAAGCTTTTACTAAATGTCTTGATCTGTGCCAAGTCACACTTTCTCATACCTTTTTTCTGGCCAGTCCTGGACTTGAACTCTGGGTCTGGGTGCTGTTACTGAGATTCTTTTGATCTAGGTGAGCGCTCTACTACTTGAGCCACAGTGCCACTACCCTATTTTTTCTATCAACACTCTCCAACAGCACCTTCTGTTCTCTAAACGTCCAATAAGATAATCAACATCTAACTACAAGTGGCCTCAAGGTACTTGAAGCAAGCCTGGTTACCAAAGGACTGACTTAAATATTTTTGTAATTGTAATTAACTTTAAACAATCGGGCTGGGAAGGTGGCTCAGTGGTATAGCACTTGCCTTGCATGCATGAGGCCCTAGGTTCGATTCCTCAGCACCACATAAGCAGGGGAAAAAAAGCCAGAAGTGGCGCTGTGGCTCAAGTGGTAGAGCGCTAGCCTTGAGCTGAAGAGCTGAGGGACAGCGCCCAAGCCCAGAGTTCAGGCCCCACGACCGGACCCAATCAATCAATCAATCAATCATGTATTGAGAACAAAAATTTAATGTTGCTTGAATTGTTCTTTATAGGTTATTTCCATTTTTTATATCTACATGCACTGAAGAATCAAGTAGGGACTGTCCACTTCAGTACAACTAGCACTTTGGCCAAGTTAATTATATGTTTTGAGGGGATATCGTGTGCATTACAAGACTTTTGGTACCATCTCTGGCCTCTATCCACTAAGAGGCTAGTAGCAAGGTCCCAGAGTGACAGCCAAAAAAATGTGCTCTACGGGGCATGGCCTCTAATCCCAGCACTGAGGCTGAGGCAGGAGCACCTCAAACTCAAGGCCAGTCTAAGCTACATAGCAATACCCTGTTTCAAAACAACAAAAAAGGGCCCACCCAGGTTGCAGGAACAGCTCAAATGGCATAGCATATGCTTAACCATATGTTTACTTTACATGTCTAAAGTCCTGAGGTCCATCTGGACACTGCCAAATCCCACCTGCACCCAGGTGCCAGTTACTCACACCTGTAATCCCAGCTACTCAGGAGGTTGATTTCTAAGAATTAAGTTCAAAGTCAGTCCAAGTGGGAAAGTCTATCACCAATTAGCCATCAAAAAGCCAGAAGTGGAGATGTGGCTGTGGCTCAAGACAGAGCACTACCCTTGAAGCAAAAATCCAGACCTGGAGTTTAAGGTGTACACACACACACAGACACACACACACACCCTGGAGTTTAAGGTGTACACACACACACACACACACACACACACACACACACACACACACACACACACACACACACACACACACACACACACACACACACACACACACACACACACACACACACACACACACACACACACACACACCCTGGAGAAGAAAACTTACTATCAGTTAAAAATCAGAAATATTGGTGTTAAAGAGACTGGAGTCTGGGGCTGGGAAGGTGGTTCAGTGGTAGAGCATGTGCCTTGCATGCCTGAGGCCCTGGGTTCGATTCCTTAGCACTACATAAGCAAAAAGAAAAAAAGCCGGAAGTGGCGCTGTGGCTCAAGTGGTAGAGCGCTAGCCTTGAGCTGAAGAGTTGAGGGACAGCGCCCAGGCCCAGAGTTCAGGCCCCACGACCCCACTCCCCTCCCCCCCCAAAAAATAGAGACCGGAGACTTTGCTCAATACCAAGAATATTATACAACATGTTCTTTGAATTCCTGCTTTTCTATTTGGAAACCAGGCACTACATAAAAGCAGTTACAAGTAACCACCTCTTCATAATATTTTCCACAGAACTCACATTATATGTTTTCCCACTTAGTATTTCTTTTTCTTTTTTGGGGGGGGGTCCGGTCGTGGGGCCTGAACTCTGGGCCTGGGCGCTGTCCCTCAGCTCTTCAGCTCAAGGCTAGTGCTCTACCACTTGAGCCACAGAACCATTTCCGGCTTTTTCTACTTATATGGTGCTGAGGAATAGAACCCTGGGCCTCATGCATGCAAGGCAAGCACTCTACCACTGAGCCACCTTCCCAGCCTCCCTAGGAATATTTTTTTTTTTTGGGTCCGGTCTTGGGGCCTGAACTCTGGGCCTGGGCGCTGTCCCTCAGCTCTTCAGCTCAAGGCTAGCGCTCCACCACTTAAGCCACAGCGCCACTTCCGGCTTTTTTTCTGCTTATGTGGTGCTGAGGAATCGAACCCAGGGCCTCAGGCATGCAAAGCAAGCGCTCTACCACTGAGCCACCTTCCCAGCCCCCCCCCTCTACCACTGAGCCACCTTCCCAGCCCCCCATTTAATATTTCAAGTGTTATTCCCAGACCTTGAGGGGGTACTTTGCCTAATTTAGAGACTGAGGTGGGAGGGAGCAGCTGGGAGGGAGAGATTTAAGCTATCTTCCTACCAACAGCATGCTGGTACTATATAGTACCCTTCTAACATAGCACCCAAAAGAGCTAACTAGTGAATAAAAATCCTTTTGATATGGCAATCAAGACTGCTTCTAATTGCATAACATATTATAGTGGCAAAAGATCACAGGAAAATTCCATATACAAACAATGGGAATTGATTTGTATTGGAACTAACCTGAATCCTAAAGAGTAATTTGGGGATAAACCATGCCAGGCCCACAACACCTCAATCTAGTACTGGGCAGGAGTTCAACCTCTCTGATCTAGTATTGGGCAAGGGTTCAGAGTGAGCCCCCTACAAAACACAAAAATCACATCTAGAGCCCTGGCAAAGTATACAGGAGGGGCAATCAAAACTATAAAGACAGGTGACAGCTTTAATGACTAGGTTACTCAAGACAGTAGAAATATTCTGGAATATTATAAGCCCTAGGGAATATTGCAAAGAGCTCTGGACTTTAAAAAGATTTTAAGTGGGAGATTTGAGGAGAGAGAAGCAAGAGTATCACAAGAGTATCACGAGAATCTCAGCTGGCTCTCAGTAGCTCACACTGGAGTATAAATTCCATAAACCTCTGCGTCTGTTTCTTTAGCTCACTGGGGAGATTGATCTATATAACTTCTCAGCCACTTTCCAGGTATTAGGAGACAACTCCAGCACTCCCTTTAACATTCAGCTTTATGTTCTTGGTATGGTTCTGCGGTTTCTCTTAGAAAGCATTAAGCAGGAACATAGCACTAATTGAAGAAATTTACTGGAAAAAAAAAAAAGAAAAAAAAAGCTGAAACCTCACAGAAGAAAATTTATTTGGGTAAGAAAATATTTTCAGGCCCCTAACTTTCTCCACCCGTCCCCCTTTGACAGGACTGGGGTCTAACCCAGGGGCCCCATACAGGATACACAAGCAACTATTTGAAGTATTACACTGTCCAATCTTTGAGCTTTTAGTGTGAGGAATAAAGTGTGCTCATTTATTCTCCTAGGCTGTCATTATCCTTACTAAAATGAAGCTACAGTAGGCCATTCTTTTCCAATTCCAAAACTTACTAAAACTTGGTAGTTTCTATCTAAAATAGAAAAAAATCTAGGCTTTCTTTTCTGTCAGTTAAAAAGTTGCTGAAGCCAGGCACCAGTGGCTCACACCTGTAATCCTAGCTACTAAACAGAATGAGATCTAAGGATTGCTGTTCAAAGCCAGCCAGGGCAGGAAAGTCCATGAGACTCTTATCTCCAACTAACCACCAGAAAACCTGAAGTGACGCTGTGGCTCAAGTGGTAGAGCACTACCCTTGAGCTGAAAGGCTGAGGGACTGCACCCAGACCCAGAGTTCAGGCCCCATGACTGACAAAAAAAAAAAAAAAAAAAAAATGTTGCAGAAGGGGCTGGGAATGTGGCTTAATGGTAGAGTGCTTGCCTAGAATGCACGAAGCCCTAGGTTTGATTCCTCAGTACCATATAAAGAGAAATGGCTGGAAGTGGCACTGTGCCTCAGTGGTAGAGTGCTAGCCTTGAACAAAAAAGCAGCTCAGGGACAGTGCCCACACCCTGAGTTCAAGCCCCAGAACAAAAAAAAAAAAAAGTTGCAGAAAAACTGGGTGTCAATGGCTCACTTCTATCTATCCTAGCTACATAGGAGGCTGAGATCTAGAGGATTACAGTTCAAACCCAACCCAGGCAAAAAAAGGTGTAAGACTCCAATTAAGCAACAACACAACAACAGACTGGAGCCATGACTCAAGTAGTAGAGTGCCAGTTGAGCAGCAAGCTGAGTAAGCAAGAGACCTTGAGTTCAAATCCCTGTATCATTGGGAGAGGTTCTTTGGAAATCTCAAGCAATAGGTTGATCCTATCACTTTGCCAGTAGGTACACAATAAAGATCTTCCTCCTAAAGAGTGGATACAACAGCCTCTGTCACAAATAACTTTGAAACTTTGGGTGCCTTGACTTGTCTCAAATGGTGCTTCATCAGATGAGGCACATTTACTAGATACAACTATGGATCACTATTACCTAGAGCACCATTCTATTTTCTCACCTATTTTTATGCAAAACATAGTAATCCAGTTGCCTTTATCCTTATGAAACATAAGTCTCACAAATCCTAATTACTATGATATACTGATACAAGAATCAAACTGATTATTTATAGTAGAAAAATTAAGGTGCTTGAGGGGCTGGGAAGGTGGCTCAGTGGTAGAGCATTTGCCTTGCATGCATGAGGTCCTGGGTTTGATTCCTCAGCACCACATAAGCAGAAAAAAAAGCCGGAAGTGGCTCTGTGGCTCACACGGTAGAGGGCTAGCCTTGAGCTGAAGAGCTGAGGAACAGTGCCCAGGCCAGAGTTCAGGCCCATGACCCAAACAAAAAAAAAAAAAAAATTAAGGTACTTGAAAAACTACTTTACCTGTAACTTTCTGAAACACTTAAAGCAACAGGAAAACTTAAAAAGTGAATCAAGGGGCTGGAAAGGTGGGTCTGTGGCAGAGTGCTTGCCTAGCCTACATGAGGCCCTGGATTCGATTCCTCAGTACCACATAAGCAGAAAAGAGCTGGAAGTAGTGCTATGGCTGAAGTGGTAGAACACTAGCCTTGAGCTGAAGAGCTGAGGGACAGCGCCCAGGCCCAGAGTTCAGGCCCCAGGACCGACCAAAAAAAAAAAAAAAAAAGTTAATCCAAATGTTCTCAACAATTACAAAACAGATTTTGGTATGCATAACCAGTATGCATAGGCTAGTGAGGGTTCTTGGGACATAAAGTTAGGATCATTACAAAAAACATGCCCCATTTCTCCCTTTGATGCAGTTTTCTAAGATACAAAAACAAGTTACAGAACAGACATTACATTCATGAATGACAGTAGAGGTATCCTTACTAGCCTGGTTCTAAAATTTACAGAAATATATGTTAAGATCTTTAGAAAGAGCTCTAATGAAATAAAGGAGTAAAGCAAATATAAGAAATGTTAACTTAAAGGTAAAGTTATTGGCTGAGAGTCGGTGGCTCAGATCTGTAATCCTAGCTACTCAGGAGGCTGAGATCTGAGGATGGAGGTTCAAAGCCAACTCTGGCAGGAAAGTCCATGAGACTCTTATCTCCAATAAACCCCTCAAAACCGGAAGTGCAACTGTGGTTTTAGCATAGAACATTAGCCTTGTACACAAAAGGCTCAGGGCTGGGAAGGTGGCTCAGTGGTAGAGCGCTTGCTTTGCATGCATGAGACCCTGGATTCCATTCCTCAGCACCACATAAGCAAAAAAGAAAAAAGCCAGAAGTGGCGCTGTGGCTCAAGTGGTAGAGTGCTTGCCTTGAGCTGAAGAGCTGAGGGACAGCGCCCAGGCCCAGAGTTCAAGCCCCACAACCGACCAAAAAAAAAAGGTAAAGTTATTTCTGTATTTTAATGGAGCTATAAGACAACCCAAAAATTATTTTCTAAACCTATTCCAAGTTTCATAAGCATGTATTAAACAATATGGCCACGGCAAAGATGAGGCAAATCCAAACTCAATGCCAAAAGCTACAATGCTAGCTCTGGATTTAAGAACTATCTGCTCTACTTGAGGGAGTTAGACAAGCTAAAACGAAGGCCAGCGTCTTAGCAACTTAGGCCTCTTCCTCTCCACAGGAAGCGCATGACAAACAGAGCGTCATGCAATTTAAGTCACACAGTCACTTAGCAAAAATGACATCTAATTTCTAAATATGTAAACTAGATGGCCTTCTATACTCAAAAGAAATACAAAGGGCAAGGAAGCACTGGGGAGGAGGTTTAAAATGTCCCTCTCTCTGACCTGTAAACATCTGGCCCATCATTAGATCTGAGTCCTAGATTCTAAAGCAAGCTTTCATGGAGGCTTCCTCCACCTCCTGTCTGTTTTGCAACAGGGAAGGAACTTTTCCTACATTATCTCAGTTGCCTGAGAGCAGGAGGCCCTGCAACTCAACATCCTAAACTGACAAGCAAGAGTACTTGGATGGAGGGTAGAAATCCAAAACCAAAACAGCTCGTGAAAGACAAGAAATAAATAAATAAATCAAAATTCCTCCCCCGCCCATAGCAAGCCCAACCCAGAAATGTACAGCGGGTGAAGAAAAGCAGCATTGCGAACTGCAAACGCAAAGAGTTTTTTTTTTTTTCCTTTGACACCGTACGCACGGTTTTCAGCTGTCAAATTACAACTCGGGAAAACACTCTCATTAGAATAAAAAAGGAAACAACAACAAAAAAAAAAAAGAAGAAGAAAGGAGAAGATGATCGCGCCGCGGGGACCGGAGCAAGAGCTGCCAGAACCATTTCGGAGGAACGAGAGCAAAGGGAATGCAATCCACCCCCCCACCCCCGCCACCTCCCGGGGCCGGCAAACCTCGCCGCACGGCTGAAATTTAATAATAATAACGATCATCATGGCGCTGTCACCCTCTCTCCCTCCCCCACCCCCGCGCCCGGCCGGGGATCGCCGCCGGCCCCCCCGAGGCCTGGCACCTCCCGGACCACCCCACCCGACAGAGCTCGCGGGGACCCGGCCCCGCCGAACCGGAGGCCCCGGCCCCGCTCCTCCTCGGGCCTCCTTTTTTTTAAGCCTCCACCATCCCCCATCCGCATTGTCTGTCTCAATTCAACTTTGACTAATATGGATTCCTCCGGCAGGGGCCGGGCGGTAATTACAGCGCCCCCCCGCCGCCGCCGCCGCCGCCGCGCTCCCCGCGGGAGCGGGAGGGGGCTGCAGCGGGGTCTCCGGCCCGCCCCGCGCTCCCCCCACCCCAGACCCCCCGGACCACAAGTTTGCCCCGAGCCTCCGGGGGCAGGAGGACTGCCCGCAGCCCGACCCGGCCGGCCGGCCGGCGCGTAAACACCGGCGCGGTGCGGCGCGGTGCTGCGCGGCGCGGCCGGGGGGGGGGGGGGGGAGGCAGCGCGCCCCCACCGCGGCACGCCCGCCGCCAGCCCCATTACCTGTCATTGAGCTGGTCCTCGGTCCCCGGCAGCGGGTGAACCACGAAATGGATGGACGTCATGATGCTTCCTCCGCGCCCTCGCTCCGAGGACGGCCCCCGCCCGCTCTCGGCGGCCCTCCCCGAGTCCCTTCCCTTCCCCAAAGCCCACGGCCACCGCCTCCCGGTCCCCAAACGGAGGAACGCGAACGCCGAGGGGCCGTCGCCGCCTCCCTGCCGGGCGTGTGTCCGCGGCCCGGCGGTCCGGCGGGGCAGGCAGGAGAGCGGATCAACGCGCCACCCGCTCGCCCGGCCGCAGCGCGCCGGGGCGCGAGGCCGGGGCCAGGACGGGGGCGCGCCGCGGCCAGCGGCGGCCGGTCGTCGGGAATGGGGGCGGCGAGGGAGGGAGCTGCGGTCGGGGGTGGTCCCGACGGCGGACGGGATCGGACGGAAGGGGTGGCTGGGGAGGAAGAGAAGCCCGCACCGCGCGTCACTGGCGAGGAGCGACCGCCAGCGCGGCCGCCGCCATCTTCACTTCTGCCCCAGTTTCTCCGTCTCTCAGGCGCCGCGCCGGAGCGGCGGGGGAGGGGCGGACGGGAAAGGCGGAGGGAGGAGACCGGCGGGCGGGGGCACGGCCGCGAGGGGCGGCGCTCCGGGAAACGGGCGGCCAGGCCCTTGCGATTGGGCGGCTTAACGTTGTCGAGCCACGACGTTGTAAGGCGCGTGCCGATTGGCGCGTTCGGTCCTCGAGCCCGCCCCCCCCGAAGGGCGGGGCGCCTGGGAGTGAGTGTTCTCGGGAGCACGTGCTGGGGAGGGAGGGAAGAGGCTGAGGGATGGAGGGGTGGGGAGGGAGGGCGGACCGGCTAGGGAATCCGGAAGGGCGTGCGTGTGCTTCTAGCGTCCCGGAGGAGGGAGGGGGAGGAGGGGGCTCGAGCGCGCCAGGTCTGATTTCCCTGGGGGCAACCCTAATTATTTTGGGCATCCTTAGGGGGCATTTGTTGTTGTTTTTCTCCTGCTTTACCCGCAGTTGTGTTTAAAGTGGAACTGTAAAATCCATTAATGGGAAGGACCTGCAGAGCTGTGTGTGGTACTTACGTAAGGGCCTCATCAAAGAGTGGCTGTTGGATCCTGTAATTGACTTTGCAGGAACTTCTTAAATCACTCTAGTCTCCGTTTTCCACCCCCACCATCGTGATCCTACACAAAGACAAAATGTGGAAATTTCCACTAATTTTCTGATTTTAAGTGATTTCTTTTATCACACCCAAATAAAAGATGATATACCTGTTCTATAAAGAGGTTCTTCCAGTTTTCATAATGGCAGATGACTGAATCTTTCTGGGTTTTACCCCCCTTTGGAACTGGTTCCTACCTTCTTAAAGGTTTCTGCAATGTGTTAAAAAAAAAAAAAATCAAGTTTTTGGTTTGTTTTTTTTTTTTTTTTCAGAATAAAAACTGGTAATGTCAGTCTGGATGTTCATAAATCAGAGTTGTATTAGAATATTTTTCCTTTGTTAATCCAACGCTTTGGCTTAGGAAGTTCTTTTAAGTAAAGTATATGAAAATTTATTTATAAATCAGGATAAACTAGGTACCCCTTGAGACAGTTAATGGGGCACTTTAGTAGGTCAGCATCTCCAACACCGGCCCAGATTAGCTTCTACAAAAAGGTGAGTTCAAGTTAATGTGAGCTTATGGACACTGTTAGTTTCCCAGCCAGAAGGACCTGAATTTGGGCCTTCTTACTGCTACTTAACTGTCTGTGCTTGATTACCCAAACATAGCATCTTTTTTTTTCTTTTTTACTTTTTTTTTGGTCGGTCATGGGGCTTGAACTCTGGCCTTGGGCACTGTCCCTCAGCTCTTCAGCTCAAGGTAAGCCTTTACCATTTGAGCCACAGTGCCACTTCCAATTTTCTAGTGGTTTATTGGAGAGAAGAGTCTCACGGAGTTTCCTGCCTGGGCTGGCTTTGAACCGTGATCCTCAGATCTCAGCCTCCTGAGTAGCTAGAATTACAGGCATGAGCCACTGGCACCCCGCTACGTAGCATCTTTTGTTGTTGTTGAATAATAATAGCATACACAAGATTTTTTTGAGATGTAAATAAAATAGTACATCAAGCAAAACAAAACATATATAATAAATGTATTTCAAATATGTAAAATTGGGGCTGGGAAGGTGGCTCAGTGGTAGAGCGCTTGCCTTGCATGCCTGAGACCCTGGGTTCGATTCCTCAGCACCACATAAGCAAAAAGAAAAAAGCTGGAAGTGGCGCTGTGGCTCAAGTGGCAGAGCGCTAGCCTTGAGCTGAAGGAGCTGAGGAACAGCGCCCAGGCCTAGAGTTCAGGCCCCAAGACCGGACCCAAACAAAACAAAAAAAAAAACAAAAATCAAATATGTAAAATTAATTCATGAGCTCAATCTGTGGTACTTTATATACCTTATGTCTCAATCAAATCACACTGTGGGATAAACAGAATGGTCACTATCATACAAATAAGGATACTGTGGTTCAAACACCTTAGGGAAGATCTGAAACTAAGACTAAAACCTTTATGGTTTGACTCTGATTCCATTGTTCTTCCAATCATACCACAGTTACCATCTAAGTATTTAATAATTTAGGAGGAACAAACTATTCAAAACCCATAGAAAAAATATGATAAATGCAATAAGTGCTATAAAAGTTAAACGAGGAAGTGGTTCCAGTCAAGAAAATTAAGAAGTCATTTAGGCTGAGATATCAAGAATGTTCTAAGCAAATAACATATCTGGCTATTTCCCTTTAGATTTGCTCCAGACGGACAACACCTTGACATTACCTTGGCACAATCCTTTCTTTTAATTCTGCCCTTCTTCATCTTTTCATCAAGCTTCCATTCTGCTTCCAGTCTGATTTACCCACTCCTACTTTCTTGTAACTAAGGGCTCTCTCCAGCTTGTAAGTTGATCTCAGACCATTCAAACTCAGTAGTAATAAACTGGTGACCATGTTGTCACTATATACGTTTTGTTGTTGCTTGGTCCCAGATGACACAGACAGGGGAAAGAGGAAGATAGAATTTGGATTTTTTTTTTGTTTTTTTTTTTGTCGGTTGTGGGGCTTGAACTCTGGGCCTGGGCGCTGTCCCTCAGCTCTTCAGCTCAAGGTGAGCGCTCTACCACTTGAGCTACAGCGCCACTTCCGGTTTTCTGGTGGTTTATTGGAGATAGGAGTGTCAGAGTCTTTCCTGCCCGCGCTGGCTTTTGAACCGCGATCCTCAGATCTCAGCCTCCTGAGTAGCTAGGATTACAGGCGTGAGCCACCAGCACCCGGCTTGTTTTGTTTTCTTGTACTTGGGCTTGAACTTAGGTGTTGTACTCTTGCTTGACTTTCCCCTCAAGGCAGGTACTCTACTGCTTAAGCCATAGCTCCACTTCAGTTCTTTTGCAGATTTAACTGAAGATAAGAATCTGTCTGGACTAGCCTCAAACCTCAGTCCTCAGATCTTAGCCTCCCAAATTGCTTGGATTACACCAAGCCTTGAATAATCTTTTTTTTTTTTGGTAGTGGGGCTTCAACTCTGGGCCTAGGTGCTGTCCCTCAGCTTTTCAGCTCAAGGCTAGTGCTCTACCACTTGAGCCACAGTGTCACTTCCAGTTTTCTGGCAGTTAATTGGAGATAAGAGTCTCACACAGACTTTCCTGCCTGGGCTGGCTTTGAACCGTGATCCTCAGATCTCAGTGTCCTGAGTAGCTAGGATTACAGGCATGAGCCACCATTGCCTGGCAAAAGAGTAATCTTTTTTCTTTTTCCTTCTTTTTTTTTTTTTTTGCCAGTCCTGGGGCTTGAACTCAGAGCCTGAACATTGTCCCTGAGCTTCTTTTACTCAAGGCTAGCACTCTACTACTTGAGCCACAGTGCCACTTCTGGCTTTTTGTTTATGTGGTACTGAGGAATTGAACCCCCAGCTTCATGCATGTTAGGCAAACATTCTACCACTAAGCTACACTCCCAGCCCTGAAAGATTAATCTTAACATTTAACTATGATATATAAAAATATCCTGGTGGATTGTAGATCCAAGAAGTAAATAATAAAATCTCTAAGAAGCAGGGTCCTTAGCATATGAAAAATGTCCTAATGCTGGGCGCTGGTGGCTCACGCCTGTAATCCTAGCTACTCAGGAGGCTGAGATCTGAGGATCGCGGTTCAAAGCCAGCCGGGGCAGGAGAGACCGTGAGATTCCTATCTCCAATAACCACCAGAAAAACTGGAAGTGGCGCTGTAGCTCAAGTGGTAGAGCACTCGCCTTGAGCTAAAATGCTGAGGGACAGCGCCCAGGCCCAGAGTTAAAGCCCCACAGCCGACCAAAAAAAAAAAGAAAGAAAAATGTCCTAAATGGAAGAAAAGTTCTATGAATAATAATTTCTAATGATCAGAAACATATCATTAAGGGCTAGGAGAATGGCTCCAGTGTTAGAATTAGAATGCCTGCCTAGCAAGCATGAGGCCCTAAGTTCAAACTCAAACTCTAGTACAAAAAAAAAAAAATCACATTAAGAGCCAGCACAGTGGAGGTAGAGGCATGAGTATTAAAACTACAAAGTCGGGCTGGGAAGGTGGCTCAGTGGTAGAGCGCTTGCTTTGCATGCCTGAGGCCCTGGGTTCGATTCCTCAGCACCACATAAGCAAAAAGAAAAAAGCCAGAAGTGGCGCCGTGGCTCAAGTGGTAGAGCGCTAGCCTTAAGCTGAAGAGCTGAGGGACAGCGCCCAGGCTCAGAGTTCAGAGTTCAGGGCCCACGACTGGACCCAAAAAAAAAAAAAGTGGGCTGGGAAGGTGGCTCAGAGTGCTTGCCTTGCATGCATGAGGCCTGGGTTCTATTCCTCAGCACCACATATGCAGAAAAAGCCACAATTAGCAGGGCGCCGGTGGCTCACGCCTGTAATCCTAGCTACTCAGGAGGCTGAGATATGAGAATCTCGGTTCAAAGCCAGCCCCGGCAGGAAAGACCGTGAGACTCCTATCTCCAATAAATCACTAGAAAACCGGAAGTGGCGCTGTGGCTCAAGCGGTAGAGCGCTTGCCTTGAACTGAAGAGCTGAGGGACAGCGCCCAGGCCCAGAATTCAAGCCCCATGACCGACAAAAAAAGAAAAAGAAAAAAAGAAAAAGAAAAAGCCGCAATTGGTGCTGTGCAGCTCAAGTGGTAGAGCGCTAGCCTTGAGTTGAAGAGCTGAGGGACAGCACCCAGGCCCAGAGTATTTGCAATTCTGTCCAATGACTCATATTGATTTTATTTTTTTTCCTTTCTTTTTTGGAGGTAGTGATGGTGGTATGGGGCTTGAACTAAGGGACTGGGTATTATTGCTCTGAAATTTCTAGCTCAAGGCTAGCACTGTATTACTTGAGCCACAGCTCCACTTCTAGCTTTTTTTAAAAATTAATTGGAAATAAGTGTCGCATGGATTTTCCTGCCCCAACTGGCTGTCTTCAAACCATGATCCTCAGATCTGAGACTGAGTAACAAGGATTGTAGACATGAGCCATCAGTGCCTGGCCAGATTATATATATATATATATTATATTTTTTTGGGGGGGGGTCCAGTCGTGGGACCTGAACTCTGGGCCTGGGTGCTGTCCCTCAGCTCTTCAGCTCAAGGCTAGCACTCTACCACTTGAGCCAGAGTGCCACTTCCGGCTTTTTTCTTTTTGCTTATGTGGTGCTGAGGAATCGAACCCAGGGCCTCAGGCATGCAAGGCAAGCACTCTACCACTGAGCCACCTTCCCAACCCTACTGAAATTCTTTTAGTTTCCTTTTTCCTTATAATTTTTAGATATTAAAAAATATATAATCTGGGGACTGGGAAGGTGGCTCAGTGGTAGAACACTTGCCTTGCATGTCTGAGGCCCTGGGTTCAATTCCTCAGCACCACATAAGCAGAAAAAGCTGGAAATGGCTCTGTGGCTCAAGCAGTAGACGCTAGCCTTGAGCTCAATTGCTGAGGGACAGCACCCAGGCCCAGAATTCAGGTCCCACGACCTACCAAAAAAAAAAAAAATCAGTAGATAAATGTCTGTAACAAGTACTCCATCAAAACACAAACTAATATGCAAACATTAGAAAAGGTAATTAATAAAAAAAATAATAAAAAGAAATGGTGATTAATCTCCTTCCAGCAGAGAAAAGCAAACTAAAACCACAGTGAAAATTTAGTGAGGATATGGAACAAGAACTTCCACAGCTGATGAAACATAAAATAATCACTTTGAAAAGCATCTGGTCATTTTCTATTAAAGTGAAGATACTCCACTCCAAAAATTCTACTATGAGGTATTTACCAAATATATATGGGTGACTAAGAGACAAGGGAAAAAATATTCATAGCATCACTATTTGTAAAAGTCCAAACCTGGAAAGAATTCAGATAACCGTTGTATTAGTCAGGGTTCTCCAGATGAGCAGAACCAATATATGATGAGAGGGAGCTTAGGACTTGGCTCATGAAATCATGGCAGCTGAGAAATCCCATGACAGGCCATCTGTAGGCTACGAATTCTAGGATTCAGGGCTCAGTCCAAATCCAAAGGCCTTAGAATGAAGGAAGCTACCAATGTAACTCAGTCACAGGCATAATTCCTGAAGAGTTTGGATTTTTGAAGCATATGTGTGCAGAGACTAGGGCTTGAACTTGGCCTGGGTGCTGCCCCTGAGCTTACTTTGCTCAAGGCTAGCTCTACCACTTGAGCCATAGCCCTACATGCAGCTTTTTTGGGTGCTTAATAGAAGTAAGAGTCTTACAAACTTTCTTGCCTGGGCTGGTTTTGAACAGTGACCCTCAGATCTCAGCCTCCTGACTAGGTTACAGGCTTGAACTACCACAGTGCCTGGGAAGTCTGTATTTTCAGTGTCCATATACTAGAAAAGTATAACACAGTTCTCAGAGAGGAGACTATCATGTCCGCAATTGTTTTCTCCACATCATCCGTCCTTACCTACATTGCATGGGCCTCACTTGAAGGAAAATCTTCCCTACCAAACACACTCAGACTCACATGCTAATCTCTTCTGGAAGTACTCATATATTCACCCAAAATAATGCTCTACCAGGTTTCTAGGTATTCTTTTATGAGTTAAGTTGACACCTAACATTAGCTATCACAACCATCAAAAATGGGATTACCATGGCATATCATTCAATGTAATACCATACATGCAAAACTCTGAATTCATTATAGCTGCATGCAAAATCTGAATATATTTCACAAAAAATAGTCCTGGTGCCAGTGGCTCACACCTATAATCCTAGCTACTTGGGAGGCTGAGATCTGAGGATTGTGGGTCAGTGTCAACCCCAGCAGGAAAGTCCGAAAGACTCTTATCTCCAATTAACCACCAGGAAACTGGAAGTAGAGCTGTGGCTTAAAGTGGTGGAGCTCTAGGCTAGATCAAAAACATGTGTTCAAGCCGGGCGCCGGTGGCTCGCGCCTGTAATCCTAGCTACTCAGGAGGCTGAGATCTGAGGATCACGGTTCAAAGCCAGCCCAGGCAGAAAAGTCCATGAGACTCTTACCTCCAATATACCACTAGAAAACTGGAAGTGGCACTGTGGCTCTTCCTTGAGCTGAAGAGCTGAGGGACAGCGCCCAAGCCCAGAGTTCAAACCCCAGGACCGACAAAAAAAAGGAAAAAAAAACCCAACATGTTCAGGTGCCCAAGCTCTCCATTCAAGACTGATGACTGACAAAAAAAAAATGTATATGAATAAAAAGTTATATAAATTAAACTGTTTAATAAACTGTTAATAAAATGAACAGTTAAAAGAACTGTTTAACAAAATGAATACCAGGAAGCAGAAACATGTTGGGGGCAAGGCAAGGGGAAGGTGACAGGAATGAAGGTAGGAAGAGTGAGCAAATGTAGTCATTATATTCATTGTACAATACCAACAAAATTATATAAACTAAAAATGAGAGAGGGGCTGGGAATGTGGCTTAGTGGTAGAGTGCTTGCTTAGCATGCATGAAGCCCTGGGTTTGATTCCTCAGTACCACATACATGGAAAAAAACATCGGAAGTGACGCTAGGCACTGGTGGCTCACTCCATGTAATCCTAGCTATTTAGGAGGCTGAGATCTGAGGATCTCGATTCAAAGCCAGCCCATGCAGGAAAGTCCCTGAGACTCTTATCTCCAACAAACCACTGGAAAACCAGAAGTTTAAACTTTTTTTTGTGTGTGTGCCAGTTGTGGCGCTTGAACTCAGGGCCTGGGTGCTGTCCCCGAGCTTCTTTTGCTCAAGGCTAGCACTCTACCACTTGAACCACAGCACCACTTCCAGCTTTTTTTCTTAAGATGATACTAACCCCGGGCTTCATGCATGCTAGGCAAGCCCTCTACCACTAAGATACATTCCCAGCCCTATACTGACTTTTGATGTTGGAGTGAACCTTAGTCACCAGACGTGCTAAGCACATTTTCTACCACTAAGTTGCTCTCTTAGCTCCTCATTGCAATTTTTAAAAAGTCTCTATAATTCACCTAAAAATAATTTATTTCATGATTACTATATAATAAGCAATACTATAAGGGGGATAAGAAAGTAATATATAGGTGTGAACATGTTTAAAGTACATTAAATGAAAATGTAGAATATCACAATGAAACTTCTTACTTTGTACAATTAATAAATACTGATAAACAGATAAGCATTGCCAGGTGCTGGTGGCTCATGCCTGTAATCCTAGCTACTCAGGAGGCTGAGATCTGAGGATCAGGTTTCAAAGCCAGCCTAGGCAGGACAGTCCATGAGACTATTATCTCCAATCAACTACTCAGAAAAATCCAGAAGCAGTGCTGTGGTTCAAGAGGTAGAGCACTAGCCTTAAGCAAAAGAAGCTCACAGGGGCTGGGAAGATGGCTCAGTGGTACAGCGCTTGACTTGCATGCCTCTGAGGCCCTGGGTTCGATTCCTCAGCACCACATAAGCAAAAAGAAAGAAGCTGGAAGTGGCACTGTGGCGTTAGCCTTGAGCTGAAGAGCTGAGGGACAGTGCCCAGGCCCAGAGTTCAGGCCCCACAACCACCCCCCCCCCAAAAATAAAAGAAGCTCACAAACAGGGCCCAGACCCTGAGTTTAAGCCCCAGGATCAGCACCAAAGAAAAAGGTAAGAATTAAATTACATTCACCTTGGTTTTTCTTTTCTGTTGTTGTTGTTGTTGTTGTTTTGGCACCAAAATTGAGGCTGGAACTCAGGGCCTAGAACTCTTGCATAGCTTCCTCCCCATAACTCCCTCAAGGCTGATGCTTTACTACTTGAGCCACACCTCCCAGCTTTTTGTTGTTTAATTAGAAATAAGAATCTCTTGGACTATTCTACTCAGGCTATCTTTCTGGTTTAGAACCATAATCCTCTAGGATCACAGGCGTAAGGTGGAGGGAGTGTGGTGGGGGTAGTGTTTTATCATCCTGTGTGCCAGCTTGATTAATTTAAAAAAATGAATGGATGATGTCTTTCTCAAATTTTTAGGCTGTATTAAGGTCTTGCTAAGGCTGTTCTTAGTAATCAATTGTCCTAAATAACTAATTTAGAGATTAAGGTATACTTTAGGTCTGGGGTAAGCTACCTGTCAAAAGAAAGTCCCTGTTCCCTGGGTACCTTTTGCTCAACCCCACAAACAAAGGGGCACCCTAAGTTTATTCAGTGTTACTAATCTTCCTAAATACAACCCCCCCGCCCCCCCCCCCCCAAGCAACGTCTACAAGGTGCCATCTGGTTGAGTATATAACCAACTGGATCACATAGCTCTGCTCCACGTCTCTGGAGTACAGAAATCTCCCGACCTCCAACTTGTAATTTTCCTGCCTCAGCCATCTCTAGTGCTGAGATTACAGGTATAAAGTACTATATCTGGCAAAACTTCAGCAATTAAAAATAAAGTTGCTAAAAAAAAAAAAAAAGCTCCCGACCTATGATCCTAATCCCTCCCTCTGTCCACCTATAGGTCGTTCTC
Organism: Dipodomys spectabilis; assembly: GCF_019054845.1. Taxonomy (NCBI): domain Eukaryota; kingdom Metazoa; phylum Chordata; class Mammalia; order Rodentia; family Heteromyidae; genus Dipodomys; species Dipodomys spectabilis. The sequence goes on along the minus strand of NW_024871460.1, from coordinate 18,234,657 downwards.
TATGTGGACTTGGAAAGCATTACTTTCCCTCTCATCCATCATTTTCTGTGGAGCAAATAATCTCTTTGGCTCTCCTTACAGCCCCATTTTCTAGCCACTGAAGTGCTGAGAGGGCTGGCTGTGGACACAGACGGGCTATGTCTGTATGATTCAGGAGCTAGTTAATCCAGTTTGCAGATGACCCAGACTCCTCTCCCCCCTCCCCCCTTCCCTCTCCCTTTCTCTTCTTCTTGCTGATATGTGAGGAAATTTTACTACTCAGTAAAATCTCCCTCCGTGTCTGGGAAGAATACTAAATACATTTGTTTTAGTGCCTTGCAGTCTACAAAATGACATTACATATACAAATTTATTTTAGCTTCCTAAAAGGCCTGACTTGCCAAAGAGATTTTTATTTTTGTCTTTTCCTAGCTAAAGGGATGATAAGTGGCTTATCTGCTATGACACAGTCACAAAGTACAACAATCCAGCCTTGAAGCTAGCTCCGGGGTTGTTACTGTTAAACCCTTGGGGAATGTATATTCCCCTATTTTGCTACTCATTGAAGAGCTATTTGGGAGTATATTTTCTATGTTGCTTACAACATAGAATTACAGACAAATTTAATTCTGTCAACCTCAAAGGCTAGAATATTCTAGCCTGGCAACTGGGCTATGGCATCCACCCCTTGAGTGGTCCACATTTGTCTTGGCCCAAAATGGATACACTTTCTGAGAAGTGTATATTTTCTTTTTTTAATTTAATTTGACTTTATTGTAAAGGTGAGGTACAGAGGGATAATAGTTAAGTAAGGTAATGAGTACATTTCTTGTTGAACATTGTTACCCCTTCCTCATTTTCTCCCACTTTTCCTCCCCACCCACTCGACTCCTCCCAAGCTGTAAAGTTCATTTCCAACATATCTTCTTGTGAGTATCGCTGTTGTGTTGGTTCACCCTTTGTCCTCTGTCTCACAATTTTGTCATTTCCCCTTGCCTTCCTCAAATCAGATAAACCTGTATACAAGACACAGGGTACCAAAATTAAAAACAATGACAACAGGGGATAAACCAAAAGGGGAAAAATGAAAAGAAATAACTTCACACAGTACATTAAAAAGCAACAAAAACAAAACAAAACCTTACTATAATTCCTGGGATGGAAGTATGTATCCTGTTGACATGCTGTCCATTGGGCAGGCTATGGTGCAGTAATCCCTCAAACAAGCCAGCAACAATCATCTGTGTCTTGTTTTACAAAATTCAGAGCATTTCATTACAACAGAAAGAAGATAGCAGTATTGGGCTGGGAAGTTTGCTCAGTGGTAGGGTGCTGGTCTCAAGTGTATGAGGCCCTGAGTTTGATTCGTCAGCATCACATAAGCAGAAAAAGCTGGAAGTAGTGCTGTGGCTTAAGTGGTAGGGCAATAGACTTGAGCTGAAAAGCTGAGGGACAGTGCCCAGGCCCAGAGTTCAGGCCCCACGACTGACCATAAATAAAATAAATAAATAAATAAATAAAATCAGTGAAAGAAGATAGCAGTATTGACATTCCCATTTTACGGATGAGAAAAGTTAATCTCAGCAAAGTGTACTGGCTCAATCCTGCAATTCTATCTATTCAGGAGGATGTGAGGATCATAGTTCAAAGCAAGCCTAGGCAGGAAATTCTGTGAGACACTTATCTCCAATTCACCAGCAAAAAGTGGAAGTATTAGTGAGATGGTAGAGTGCCAGCTCTGAGCAGAAAAGCTAAGTAAGAGCACAAAGCCATGAGTTTAAGCCCCCAGTGCTGGCACAAAGAGAGAGAGAGAGAGAGAGAGAGAGGAGACAGGGGCAGAGAGAAAAAAGAAAGAAAAGGAAGGAAGGAAAGGAAGGAAGGAAGGAAGGAAGGAAGGAAGGAAGGAAGGAAGGAAGGAAGGAAGGAAGGAAGGAAAGAAAATTAAAGTCTCAGCAATTCTGAGTAACTTTCCCAGTAAGGCAGTGCAGATGAGTTATCTTCTGACTCCAAATCTGTATGCTTTCCAAAAAGATCAGATGTCTGCACTAGCTATGTGTAATAATTAGTATGACATAATGCTGTCATGTTTTACCAGGCACTTCCACATATATATTAGTTCATTTAATCTGCCACAGCTCTTATAGGTGATATTACTATTAATTAGCCCAAAATTGCTTTTCTATTCCCAGGAATATTCTCACTCTACTCTTTAACCTTGGAGTAGTAAATATAGCTCCCTACACTACATACTTGTTTATTCAACAGATGTTTTTGAGCTTCTGTTGGTAAGACTTGCCTATGCTGCGATAAGAGCTCATGATTTCTGCATTCAGGATTCTGCTAGTTCCATTACAAGAATCAATGCATTAGATTTATGATTTGCTGAAAAATGACAAGGGAAGATAGACTAGCCTTGGTACTTTCCGATTAGAGATGGAGTGACAAGTTTTACAGGTGGAAAATTACCTACCATCAGATGAAAAAGGCAGGTTCATAAATGGCACCAGATGCTTTAATGAATGGCTGTTCCCACAGACTAGAAAATAGATTTTGTATGTGCTGTCTAAAAGGGAGCATTAGCCTCCACTTGTCTGTGAGCCCTGTGCACACAAAAAGATACCAATAATTATGAGTAATGCCATCTTCACAATGCTGAGAATAATATTACGGGGCGTGACTATTGAATCAACAAATGATTAAAGGTCAGCTTGAGTACCCTCCTTTGAATGGGTTCAAGTTCTCAAGGTCCCATGTGTAGTACAGTGTTATTTCAACGACTGACGGAAGAGGAAAAGGTTTCACACTTACCCTTGATTCCTTCTCTTTATATTTCCTTTCTTCTAGTACCCAATGAGGAAAGATCAATGATTAAATGGAGACCCAAGAGACCAAACTGGAGAGGGAAGAGCAGGCAGGGGTGGTCTGGGAAAGACTAGATTCCCTTAGGGTACTGGTATAGTTCCAAGAGTTCTAGATTTGCCCTGATTTTTAACCCATTTGAGGACAATCTAAGGCTTTGCACTGCTATTATTTAATGCCACTCTGATGATCACTAAGATGATATTCAACAACTTGCCATGAGATAGGTTTGATTTTTGTTACTTTTCCATAAGAAGCTTATCCAGGATGAGTGTATGAGAAATGGAGAGAACATTTAGACCCTCTGAAGACAGTCTCCCAAACAATCATTAAGGTACTATGTTGAAGCAAGACTGGGACAAATGGAAAGGTCAAAGAGTGATGATATTTTGTGTATTTACCCTGTACCCCATTAATCCACATCCCCTCAAACCCATAACCCAGGCCCCCACCTGTATTGGATAGGTACTCAGCCTCTTCAGATGGACTGTACTCCCCCTCCACAGGGCAATTGCCCTCAGAAGGTGACTCTGAACTGCATCCATGGGCAATGAGAGTCCCTTGCCACTCTGGCTTCTACTCAATAACAAAGGGAGAGACAGAGTTCTGATGTTCACTTCTAAGTCCTTTTCTCCTGGATCAATATTTCACAAGCATTGCATTCCTAGTTGAAGGCCACACTATGGCCAACTTATAAGTTAGGAGAAAAGGAGCCAAGCAGGGAAATAAACCTATTTAACTTGAAAGTAGCTGGACAAGATCATAAACCAAAACTTACCAGACAATGAAATGGAAGCTGGGGGCTACAAAACAATGAGGAAATACAAGGAGAAAAGAATGAGGAAATCACAACAGTAAATCTTAGACATTTTGACCTTACAGGAAACAGAAAGGAGATTCACCAATCAGAAAGCCATCTTCTGTGGGCACTAGTGCTTCACACCTGTAACCCTACCTCTATAGAAGGCTGAGATTTCAGGATCATCTTTCAAAGCCATTCTGGGGAAGAAAAAGCTGTGAAACTCATCTCTAATTCACCAGCAAAAAGCCAGAAGTGGAGGTATGGCTCAAGTGGTAGAATGCCAGCCTTAAGGGAAAAAGATAAAGATAGTGCCAGGCCCGAGCTCCACTAAAATATTCATTTCAGCAAACAACTGGTGTTTGGGTCCCAGCTCCAGGGGCAGAGTGCAACCTCAAGTCTATGAATTCAAACCTCAGTAACCTATCAAAAAAATTTTTAGAAAGATAAAGGTACATTAGAGCTGGACAAGGTGGCACAAACATAGTCATGACCAGAAGTCTAAAACAGGTAGATAGCAGCCTAGCTGTGTGCATGGGCAGAAAGCAAGACCCATCTCAAAAATAACCAGCACAGAAAGGGCTAAAGGCATAGCTCAGCAGTAGAGGGCCTGCTAAGCAGTCTCTAGTATTGCCAGAAAAAAAGAAAAAGTGACTTTCACCCAAGGAAGTATGAAGTAAGTCAAAGCAGTTGTATCAAAGGAAGCTTTGTGAACTAGGCCCTGCAATTCATTTTATATGCCCCCAAAAGAGAGTGCCTTTCTGGGCTGGGTTGTAGCTCAGTGGCAAAGTGCTTGCCTACCTAGCAAATGCAACATTCTGGGTTTGATTCCAGTTTAAATAAAAAAAAAGAGTGCCTCCCCATCTGGGTCATCTTTAACCTCAGTAGAGGTCATCTGAATTTTGGAAACATTTATTCTTATGCATACTGCATAATTAAGCAGCCCTGGGCAAAGTGTAGCCTGGTTGATCATGATCTGTTCTGGGTCTATGAGGGGTACTGAAGATGTGGGTATGGCTGTAGCCACTAGGAGGAAACAGTCTGGTTCCCATCAGATGGTTACTGTTGCTCCAGAGTTCAGCCTTACCATTACAGGTGATTGTTCTCATTTGGGGACTGGTCTGTCCCACATGTAAGGCCTTTCCTGGGGGCTGCCTCAATCCCATGTCACAAAGATACTAAATCCAAAATGATTGCAGGAGACATAGATTAAAAGGAGACAGATGCAAAATGGAGGTAAGGATGTCAAGCTCTTCTCCAAGTGGGCCCAAGGTGGGAGTCAGTGTTTGTTTTTTTTTTCCTTCTTCTCTTCATCTTCTTCTTCTTTTTTTTTTTTTTTAAAGCAATAGTAGTTTCTACGTACCTGCTATAAATATTTTCGTACAAGTACCTAAAGGTCATAAAATGTCACAAACTGGGGCTGGGAATGTGGCTTAGTGGTAGAGTGCTTGCCTAGCATGTATGAAGCCCTGGGTTCAATTCCTCAGAAAAAGCAGAAAGTGGGCTGGGAAGGTGGCTCAGTGGTAGAGTGCTTGCCTTGCATGCATGAGGCCCTGGGTTTGATTCCTCAGCACCACATGAGCAGAAAAAAAAAAAGCCAGAAGTGGCGCTGTGGCTCAAGTGGTAGAGCGCTAGCCTTGAGCTGAAGAGCTGAGGGACAGCGCCCAGGCCCAGAGTTCAGGCCCCCATCCTGACCCAAAAAACAAAACAAACAAACAAACAGAAAAAGCAGGAAGTGGTGCTGTGGCTCAAGCGGTAGATCGCTAAGCTTGAGCAAATAAAGCTCAGGGACAGTGCCCAGGCCCTGAGTTCAAGCCCCAGGAGTGGCAAAAAATAAATAAAATAAAATGTCACTGAAGACCCCTACTATGCACCATTTTATTTCCATCCAATTATCAGGCTAGAGTATCAAATGTCTATCCTTAATATTATTAACCCATGAAATTTACAAATTGTAGTTGGGCGCTGGTGGCTCATGCCTATAATCCTAGCTACTCAGGAGGCTGAGATCTGAGGATCTCTGTTCAAAGCCAGCCTGGGCAGGAAAGTCCATGAAACTCTTATCTCCAATAAACCACTAGAAAACCAGAAGTGGCACTGTGGCTCAAGTGGTAGGGTGCTAGCCTTGAGCTGAAGAGCGCAGGGACAGTGCCCAAGCTTAGAGTTCAAACCCCACGACAGACAAAAAAGAAAAAGAAAAAAAAGGAAATTTACAAATTGTAATTGATTTGTAATTATTCTAAGTTTTCTTTGTAGATGCATCTCTTTTTTCTATAGTGAAAAATTACCTCCTAATCACATCCTCTTTTGAATTACAAGTTACACATTTCAAATTACAAAACATCACAAAACACTCTCTGAAGTTACTCTCCCTCTCCTTGTGTGTGTGTGTGTGTGTGTGTGTGTGTGTGTGTGTGTACTGTGACTTTAACTCAGACCTCTCACTCTCACTTGGCTTTTTTGCTCAAGGCTGGTGCTCTACCACTGGAGACACACATCTACTTCCAGCTGTTTGCTAGTTAGTTGGAGATAATAATCTCTCAGATTTGTCTAACTGGCTGTCTTTAAACTAGGATCCTCAGATCTCAGCCTCCTTTGTAGCTAGGATTACAGGCAGGAGCCACCAGCACCAGCTAAAATTGAATTTTCTTAACCTTCAGTAACTTCAATAACATTCCAAAATACAATGTAATCACAGAATTAACTTTCAGGTTATTGTTTGCTTGACCCATAAAGCAAGGCTGTTTCTGGGCTTTTGGTTTTGATGAGTTATAGTCAGTTCATTTAAGTTCTTTTAACATTACAACACAGTAATTTTCTTTCACAGTTATCTACTTATAATAGGTTTCATGAAAGAAGCCATGTTACTGTGTCTAATTTTATACTGCTGGCCTATTTGCTTTGTTTCAGCCAGAGTTTGGCAGGCTTTGTAGAACAAAATGAAACCTTACTCTAAAACTGCTAACATTTAAATATTCAAAGTACATTCATGCTAATGTTCTAATGCAAATTGAGTCATTTATTCAAGACAACTGAAAAAGTGTAAAATATCCCTGAGATATTAGGTGAATGGATCTTTTTTTTTTAAAGAAAACTTCTACATTTAAGAGTTTATTTCATTTGTATATGAAAGTGGTTTTTTAGAGTTCTCTTTAGCTTTCTTTAGATTCTATAAATGCACAAATTCATAGTCATTGGAATAATACAGACATAAGAGTCATAGACTGTCATAAACAAGATAATTTTCCTCAGCTTATTCAATAGTACTTTTCAAGAAGACTGATAGCACAAAGAAAAAAATAGTATTGATTTATGTAAAATGGCCACAGGAAACATCAAAGCTTGATTTTTTTTTTTTTTTTTTGGTGCCAATCCTGGAGCACCAATTCAGGACTTGGGCTCTGTCCCTGAGCCTCTTTGTGCTCAAGGCTAGCACTGACTCTACCACTTGAACCATAACACCACTTCCAGCTTTTTCTGAGTAGTTTATTGGAGATAAGAGTCTCATGGACTGTCCTGCCAAGGCTGGCTTCAAATTGGCTTTGAACTGCCATCCTCAAAATCTCAGCCTCTTGAGTAGCTGAGATTACAGACGTGAGGCCCAGGCACCCGGCTAAGATTACAGACGTGAGGCCCAGGCGCCCGGCTGCAGAGCTTTCTTTTTGTTGTTGTTGTTCTTCCTCCTCCTCCTCCTCCTCTTTTTTTTTTTTTTTTTGTCACTCATGGGGCCTGAACTCTGGGCCTGGGCGCTGCCCCTCAGCTCTTCAGCTCAAGGCTAGCGCTCTACCACCTGAGCCACAGAGCCACTTCCATGTTTTGTTCTATTTATTTGATATTAGACATTAAATCCAGAGATACATGCATGCTAGCAGGCACTCTACCACTAGGCCACATCTCCAGCCCATCAAAGTTTTATTGATGATAAAGACAGGGCCAAGACACTCTCCATGGTTAATAGAATTATTTGCAGAAAACCACAACGAATAGGACAGCATGCAAGATTATGTCCATGTTCCTAATGCTCAAGTTGACAGAGCTGGAGGTACGTGGAATAAAGAGAAGCCAGGACTTTCTTCATGTGTTCTTGTCACTGTTGCCATTTTAAGACTTCTAAAATAGCTCATCACTGATGAGAATAAAATAGAATATACTTGAGCACTTGAAAACAAATATCTACCTTTCTGTTGTTTTTGTAGGTCATGGGGCTTGAACTCTGGGCCTAGGTGCTTCAGCTCTTCTGCTCAAGGCAAGCACTCTACTATTTGAGCCACAGCACTACTTCCGGTTTTCTAGTGGATAATTGGAGATAAGAGTCTCACAGAGTTTCCTGCCTAGGCTGGCTTTGAACCTCAATCCTCAGATCTCAGCCTCCTATAATCTGGGATTATAGGCATGAGCCACTGGCACTCAGCCTTTTTTTTTTTTTTTGCTGGTCATGGGGCATGAACTTTGGTCCTGGGCCCTGTCCTCTTCAGCTCAGGGCTAGCACTCTACCACGTGAGCTGGAGCACCACTTCTGGCTGGCCTTTTATTAATATTTTTCACCCCACTGCTAAGCCACATAGTCTCCATGTGATTGGAAAGGCCTTGGTGAGCCCATGGGTCTTGATGTTGGTATATTTGAGGACTTGAAGCTGAGGCAGAATGTTTTACTCACTCAGTCCAAAATATGTACTCTGTCTTGTATTTTGAAGCAGATTTTCAATTAATTGGAATGGATACTCTTTCCCTTTGACATGGAAAAGAAACTACAAATGTTTTTCTGTGACATTCTGGTGTGTTTATATGTTGTTTGCATATTGATCAAGACCTTAAAATGTTTTCTGGGAGTGAAGGTAGCTTAGAGGTAAAGGACCTGCCTAGCATGTTTAAGGAACTGGGTCCTATCTCCAACACTGAAGATGGGAAAGAAGGGAGGCGGGGAGATAGAGAAGAGAAGGGGGAATAAAAGAAAAAAACATTATCTGAGTAAGTAGCTCATGCCTGTAGTCCTAACTATTCAGGCAGCAGAGATCTAAGGATCATGGTTCAAAGCCAGCCTGGGCAGGAAATTCTGTGAGACTTTTATCTCCAATCAACCAGCCCAAAGCTGGAAATGGAGCTATGACTCAAGTGGCAGAGTGCTAGCATTGATATATAAAAGCTTAGGGACAGCACAGCCCTGAATTTTCAAGGCCCAGGACTAGGGCTCATCTGAACTGGGTACAAGTGGCTCATGCTTGCAGCAACTCAGGAGACTGAGATTTGAGAATGACAGTTTGAAGCCAGCCCAGGCAAGAAAGTCTGTGAGACTCTTTTTTCTTTTTGTTTTTTCGGTTGTGTGGCTTGAACTCTGGGCCTGGGCGCTGTCTCTCAGCTCTTCAGCTCATGGATAGCACTCTACCACTTGAGCCACAGTGCCACTTCCAGTTTTCTGGTGGCTTATTCTGCCCTGGCTAGCTTTGAGCCACAATCCTCAGATCTCAGCTTCCTGAGTAGCTAGGATTACAAACGTGAGACACTGTTTCCAGGTTTGTGAGACTCTCATCTCCAATTAATTACCAAAGAGCTGGAAATAGAGCTGTGGCTTCGGTTGCACAACATCAGCCTGGAGTAAAAAAGCTAAGAGACAGTGCCCTGGCCTTGAGTTCAAGCCCTGGTAGCGCGTGCGCGCGCGCGCACACACACGGAAGAAAGGAAGGAAGGGAGGGAGGGAGGAAGGGAGGAAGGGAGGAAAGGAGGGAGGGAGGGAGGAAGGGAGGGAGAATAGATTCAGTGACTTCTTCAAAACTTGAACAATCTTTGGCAGGCAAACTTGGAACAAAGGACACTTCCAGCTTAGGCCTAGGAGGCACTCTGTGAAGCCTGGCAACCCACTTGGCTGCACTGCCTTTAGAGGAAAGCCATCTCCACATGTCTGCCAGCATGCCTTGGGCCAACAGCCCGCTGACTGCTATGAGCGTCCTCACTTCTTCCCAGTCAGGGCCCTAAGTCACCATCTTTTCTTTTTTTTTTGTCGGTCATGGGGCTTGAACTCTGGGCCTGGGCGCTGTCCCTCAGCTCTTCAGTTCAAGTCGAGCGCTCTACCACTTGAGCTACAGCGCCACTTCCAGTTTTCTGGTGGTTTATTGGAGATAGGAGTCTCAGGGTCTCTCCTGCCCGGGCTGGCTTTGAACCGCGATCCTCAGATCTCAGCCTCCTGAGTAGCTAGGATTACAGGCGTGAGCCACCAGCGCCCAGCTAGTCACCATCTTTTCAAGAGGGTTTTTTTTTTTTAAAATCACATAACAGAATATTTCTGTTCAGTTCTTTGTTTGTTTGCTTGCAAAGTTGCAGATTAAACCAGGGCCTTGAACGTGCTAAACATTTTCTCATAGACATGTAGTTAATTTTTGTTTCTTAACTATGTTCTTGAGAGGTTCAGATTTCTGAGCTCCTGAGAATCGAGAGGTTAGAAATAGGTAAACTTCTATTTAAAGCACAAAAGTCTCGTCAGTTTTGTGTTCACTAAATTTCAAACATAGTTACTAGTCCCCAAGAGCCATGGCAAGTAAATACTCTAAAATTATGAACTCTCTCTGTGTGTGTGTGTGTGTGTGTGTGTGTGTGTGTGTGTGTGTGTGTGTGTGTGTGTGTGTGTGTGTGTGTGTGTGTGTGTGAACATGTTCACGGTTCCCGAAGCTTGAACTCAGGGCTGGGTGCTATCCCTGAGCTTTTTTGCTCAAGGCTAGTGCTCTACCACTTGAGCCACAGGTCTACTTCTAGTTTTTTTGTTGATTAAAGGTAATATGTCTCACAGAATTTCCTGCCTGGGCTGGTTTCAAATTTCAATCCTCAAATCTCATACTCCTGAATACCTAGGATTGCTGGCATGGGCCAATGGTGCCCAATCTTCATTATTATTTTATTTTATTTTTTGCCAGTCCTTGGGGCTTGAACTCAGGACCTGAGCACTGTCCCTGAGCTTCTTTTGCTCAAGGCTAACACTGCCATTTGAACCACAGAGCCACTTCTGCCTTTTTCTGTTTATGTGGTACTGAGGAATTGAACCTGGGGATTCATGCATGCTAGGCAAGCACTCTACCACTAAGCCATATTCCCAGCCCAATCTTGAACTTTTTCATGTTGGTTTTTCAATTAACAATGAATCCAGACTTTTAACATATTCCTCCATCTTTTGAGGAGAAATTAAAAGAAGAGCAGACTGGTCCCTCAAACCTCTGCTAACGTCAGGTAGTCTGGAGCTTCCTACAGATTTGATCTGGCACCTTGGCAAAATGGATGTGATTTGCACTAACATTTATATTTTCCCTGCTGAGGGAATGCTATTTGCTTGGACTTGTGATGTCTTTGCCGTGGTATTTATTTGGTATTTATTTCATAGACTCCACAGTAGAGTTAATCATTCTTGGAAGCTGAACTGAACATTAAACCTGCTGGTGGTTGTGATCACACCTATTTGGAGCTACAAAAGAAGAGCACACTTCCTGATGAACCCCACTCTTCCAGTCAGGTATCTAGCAAAAAGATTCTTAACACATAAGCAGGTCATTAGGGGTTGTGGTAGTCACTAATAGGTAGTCATATAAATTTTTATTATCAGTTTCTGTGACAGAATTATTATCTGTCTCAATATTTCTATTCCCTTTCCCCCCTCCACACTTTGTTTTTTTTTTTTAGTACTGGGTATTAAACCTAGGTAGCTAACTCCCATTCATATGCTGTTCATTGAGATAGAAGTCTTTCATTCTTCCTTTCTTCCTGAGCAATAGAGCTAATGGTTACCCTGCGACACAGCCACTGAGAAGCACTGTGTTTCCTAACCTTCCTAGTAACAAGCTGTAATTTAGTTTTTGTTGTTGTTTTTTGTTTTTTGTCGATCATAGGGCTTGAACTCTGGGCCTGGGTGCTTTCCCTCAGCTCTTCAGCTCAAGGCTAACACTCTACTACTTGAGCCACAGCATCACTTCTGGCTTTTTCTGTTTATGTGGTGCCGAGGTGAACCCAGGGCCTCATGCATGCAAGGCAAGCACTCTACCAATGAGGCACCTTTTCAGTCCAACAAGCTGTAACTTGTGACTTAGTCCAAAATGTGCTATGAATGTTTCAGAAGTATCACCATAATCACCATAGAGAAAGGATATGTTATACTTAACATAAAAAATTTGTTGGGCTGGGAATGTGGCTCAGTAGAGTGCTTGCCTAGCATGTATGAAGCCCTGGGTTTAATTCCTTAGTACCACATAAACAGAAAAAGCCAGAAGTAGTTCTGTGGATCTAGTGGTAGAGTGCCAGCCTTGAGCAAAAGAAGCTTAGGGACAATGCCCAGGCCCTGAGTTCAAGTCCCAGGACTGGAAAAACAACACAACACAAAACAAAACCATTTGTTGAAGATGGAAGAACAAGAAGTTGGAAGGTGCCCGGGCTCTGCTGAGTCAGAACTGCCATAGAATTCTGTGCTTCCCTCCTAGATTTTATGCATGAAAGTAACAAATTATTATGTTGTTTAAGCTGCTGTCATGATGATCCATCCAGCACTTATGGTTGAGTCTAATTCTAAAAACAAATTCCTCATCTTAGAATTCATATTTTATTTATTTATTTATTTATTGCTAGTCCTGGGGCTTGAACTCAGGACCTGGGCACTGCCCCTGAGTTGCTTTTGTTCAAGACTAGCACTCTACCACTTGAACCACTGTACCATTTCCTGATTTTTCTGTTTATGTGGTACTGAGGAATCAAAACTAAGGCTTAATGTATGCTAGGCAAGCACTCTACCACTAAGCCACATTCCAAGTCCAGAATTAATATTTTAGAACAGTCAAAATTCTCTTTATTCCTTTCCTTCCTTTCTTTTCTTTCTCTTTCGTCTTTTCTTCCCTTCTTTCTCTCTTTCCTTTCTTTTCCTTCCTTCGCTTCCCTTCCTTTCCTTCTCTTTTCTTTCCCTTTCCTTTTTTTCTTCCTTCATTTGTGCTGGTTCTGGGGCTTGAACTCAGAGCCTGGGCACTGTCCCTGAGCTTTTTTGCTCAAGGCTAGTGCTTTACCACTTGAGTCACAGTTCAATTTCCAGCTTCTTTGAGTAGTTTACTAGAGATAAGAATTTCACAGACTTTCCTGTCTAGGCTGGCTTTGAACTTTGCTTCTTAGATCTCAGCCTCCTGAGTGGCTAGGATTACAAGCATGAGACAGAAGTGCCTGGCAGAACTCTCTAATGGGATGGAAAGGTGAGACCAAGCCTTTCAACACTATTATTGGTCTATTACTGACTGAAATCCATTCAAACTCTACCTTTCAGGGTAAAATTTCTTCTTTCACCACTAAGTAATGAATTGTTGGTAACCAAATTTCATTTCTACTTGCAGAATGTCCTGGCAAGCCTCATAGACATTCTCCAAAAACTTGTCTTGACAAGGATTGAGGACAAACATACGGTCAAAATATCACCAAATTTGGGCTGGGAAGGTAGCTCAGTGGTAGAGTGCTTGCCTTGCATGCATGAGGCCCTGGGTTCAATTCCTCCGCACCACATAAGCAGAAAAAGCTGTGAGTGGCACTGTGGCTCAAGTGGTAGAGCACTAGCCTTGAACTGAAGAGCTGAGGGACAGCGCCCAGGCCCAGAGTTCAGGCCCACGACTGACAAAAAACAAACAAACAAACAAAAAATATCACCAAATTTGATGTCTATTGTAAGTTTTCCACCCATAAAAAAGTAGGAATTGTTACTTCCACTGGAAAGCTGGCTGTCAGAGACAATGGTAAGTGTAGATTTGGAGGTTTGGTGAATAACAACATATAACTTTCATAAGGCAAGTTTCTTGCATGAGTAATGGATGCTTCACATTATACAAGACAAGGTCAACTGCTTAGATCTTTCTCTGACAGGAAACTGGCTGTTGTATATCACTTTCAGTAGCTGATCAACAATTTCAAGCTGAGTAAATAGGAGGAGATTCTAGGATATTCTTGCCTTTCCTTACTCCTAATGTTACTGGAAAAGCCATCCAGAGCAGTTGGTTCAAAGAATCATCAACCAGGTCAGCAATCCAGTCACCAGTATGAATCTCATGGCTGCAGTTCTCTCTGGGTTGATGTAGGTTTTGTCCATTTTTCAAAATATCCAACAACCCCATCTTTGCTTCTGGGAAGAGGAATAGCCACTTTTCCCCTCTAGTTTTTTTTTTTTTTTTTTTTTTACTAAACACAACTAAAATCTGAAAACATTCTATAGAAACAAACATAATGGGGTTAGGGATAACTAGACAACAGAACACTTATCTAGCATGTGGAAAGGCCCTGAGATTGATCTCTACCATGGAAAAAAAAAACTGTACCAAATAAGCAACAGCAATAAAAAAATGTTAAAAACCCAAAAGCATAAGACACTCTGAGAGGTAGAAGGTAGGCAGATCAGTGAGGTGCATTGTAACCCAAAGAACAGCATGGTGGGTGAGTTCCCTGGGATTTCTTTCTGCCTCATATATCTCAGATTTGGAGTGAAACAAGCCAGCAACCTAGAAATGCCAACAAGCTAAGAAAAGAAAAAAAGCCCCAACAAACCCATGTTTCTGCTGCCAAGGGATGTGAAAAGGGGCAGCCAAGCAAGAAAAGAGCACTTTTAGTTGGAAGCTGCTCTATAGCAGACACACACCCTCAAGGACCTGTAGTCCCCATCTCGCCAGTGTGAGCAAAGGCTGGATGAGCGCTGAGATGTGCATCCTCATCAGGCTGTGATGTAAACTGTGAGTGTGAAATATAAAATCTATTGCCAGGGTGCTATGAGAGAAGATAGGAGGAAAGGAGCTGGGATTTTCATCTCTAGTAGGGAAGAAGGAATGGACCTCTTCTTGCAAAAAAACAACACAAGGGAAACTGGAGTCCTTCCCCCCCGCCCCTTGCCCATACATAGTAATGAAGCACCCTTCCATCCCACTGAAGTCATGTCTGAGACTTGCCCTGTTACCCAGAAGTGATAAGGCTACCTCCTATCCTGTGATGTCAGTGGACGCCACCTGAGGGTCCAGTAACAAGTCCTGTAACAAGTCCCTGTACCCCTTTCAGCCCAAGGTACCAGTGCAGGCCTGGTAGAAAGCTGATACCCTCACCCCACAGCCATGGTGAGGAGTATGGCTGCCCTCTCTGGTATCACAAGCCAAGTGGAAAATCTATATTTCTACCTCTATTTATTAGTAATAAGAAAGCATCCTCACCAGAATAATGTCAAAGAAAAGCAACTGAAACAAAAGGGTCTTTTAAAACAAATGTCCAAAGTCTCATAACTTAATACTTAAGAAGCCTATACTTAAATTAAGAAATTGTATATGATACCTCAAACCATAAAAAAAAAGTATCAACATAGAATTCTGCAGACAGTGAATCTGTGCTTCAGAAATGAAGAGGAAACTGACATATTCTGAGATTCGAGGAAAACTAAAAGAATTTACCATCAATGAAAAATTTTAAATGAATGGCTAAAGGAATTTATTGGAAAAGAAAGCAAATGATGAAGAAATCTTGGAACCTTGAGAGGGGAGAGAGTATACGGTGAGTAAAGTCATGGGTGAATAGAATAGACTTTGCTGTTTTAGATTGTGTTTGAAGACTGAAGTAGAAATTACAACACTGACATGGCACTGAGTAAATTTATAAGAAACAGTTACGGTAACTGTGCTATACGAGGACATGGAAGGGATGGGAGAAGTAATTAGGCTTCCACTTCACTCAATCTGGTAAAAACACAAACACTGACAAGGACAAGCACCAGTCACTCAGACCTGTAATCCTAGCTACTCAGGAGGTTGAGATCTTAGGTTGCTGAGTCAGGAAACCTGGCGAGACTCATCTCTAATTAACCACCAAAAGACTAAAGTGGAGCTGTGGATCAAGTGGTAGGGTGCTAGCCTTTTTTTTTTTTTTTTGGTCCAGTCGTGGGGCCTAAACTCTGGGCCTGGGCGCTGTCCCTCGGCTCTTCAGCTCAAGGTTAGCGCTCTACCACTTGAGCCACAGCGCCACTTCCAGCTTTTTTTTTCCTGCTTATGTGGTGCTGAGGAATCGAACCCAGGGCCTCATGCATGCAAGGCAAGCGCGCTACCACTGAGCCACCTTCCCAGCCCTTGGGTGCTAGCCTTGAGCAAAATAAGAGGCACAGAGGGCTGGGAAGGTGGCTCAGTGGTAGCGCGCTTGCTTTGCATGCCGGAGGCCCTGGGTTTGATTCCTCAGCACCACATAAGCAAAAAGAAAAAAGCCGGAAGTGGCGCTGTGGCTCAAGTGGTAGAGCGCTAGCCTTGAGCTGAAGAGCTGAGGGACAGCGCCCAGGCCCAGAGTTCAGGACTCGACTGGACCCAAAAAAAAAAAAAAAAAGAAGCACAGAGACAGTGCCTAGGCCCTGCCAAGACCAGCACAAACAAAAGAAAACACTGAGGGGGCTGGGAAGGTGGCTCAGTGGTAGAGCACTTGCCTTGCAATGCATGAGGCCCTGGGTTCGATTCCTCAGCACCACATAAGCAAAAAGAAAAAAGCCGGAAGTGGCGCTGTGGCTCAAGTGGTAGAGCGCTAGCCTTGAGCTGAAGAGCTGAGGGGCAGCGCCCAGGCCCAGAGTTCAGGCCCCACGACCGGACCCAAAAAAAACAAAAAAACAAAAGAAAACACTGAGAAAATCTATATCTATATCCATGTATGTATAAGTTATATATAATGTATATTTTACATATAACTACTATATATTATTTATCTGCATATATTATGTATATTATTTCATATGTAAATACTGTATATATAGGTTTGTATATAGGTAAAAAAAATACGTATACAGGGCTGGGAAAGTGGCTTAATGGTAGAGTATTTGCCTAACATGCATAAAGCCCTGGGTTCCATTCCTCAGTACCACATAAACAGAAAAAGCCAGAAGTAGCTCTGTAGTTCAAATGGTAGAGTGTTAGCCTTGATCAAAAGAAGCTCAGGGACAGTGTCCAGGCCCTGAGTTCAAGCCCCACAACTGGCAAAACAAACAAATAAACATATATACACCAAGTACTGATGGCTCATGCCTATAATCCTAACTACTCATGAGACTAAGATCTGAGGATCACAGTTCAAAGCCAGATAGAACAGAAAAGTCCATGAGACTCTTATCTCCAGTTAACCATGAAAATGCTAGAAATGGAGTTGTGGCTGAGTGGTAATGTGCAGCCTGAACAAAAAGGTTCAACACTCAGGCCTTGAGTTTAATCCCCAGGACTGGCAGAAAATAAATGTACAAAAATAGAAATAGAATTCTGAGAAACATTTAAGTCATCCACAGAAAGGAAGGAAAAAGAAAATATAGAAAAAAAAACAGTCCCAGAAAACATAAAATTGCAGATTGAAGCCGGGTGCAAGTGACTCATGCCTGTAATCCTAGCTACTTAGGAGGCTGAGATCTGAGGATCATGGTTCAAAGTCAGCCCAAGCAGGAAGATCTGTGAGACTCTTATCTCCAGGAAACCACTAGAAAACTGGAAGTGGTGCTGTGGCTTAAGCGGTAGGAAACTCGCCTTGAGCTGAAGAGCTGAGGGATAGCGTCCAAGCCCAGAGTTCAAGCCCCATGTTCGACAAAAAAAAATTGCAGATTAAAGTCCTAACATAAATATAAGTTATACTCACACACTAATACAGAGATAAAATGGATTTTAAAACATAACCCAACCATGTGCTATCTACAAGAAACTCTTTATACACAACAACAGCAAAGTTGAAAGAATAAAAAAGGGGAAAAGATACATTCAAAAAGATCAATTAGAGGGAAGCAGAATGATTGCTTTGATACTAGGTCAAATAGACTATAAAGCGAAGACCACTCCCAGAGGTCAAGGACATTATAACAATAAAAAATTTAATCTATCAAGAATATACAATAAGCAAGACACTGGTATCTCATGCCTATAATCCTAGCCACTCAGGAGGCTGAGATCTGAGCATGGTAGTTTGAAGACAATCTGGAGAGAAAAGTCATCATAAGACTCTTATCTGCAACAAAACTACTCAGAAAAAGTGGGAAGTGGAGCTGTGGCTCGTTATAGAGCCTTGAGCCAAAGAAGTTCAGGGACAGTCATGAGGCCCTCAATTCAAGCTCCAGAACTGATACTTGCATGGGCATGTACATGCTCGCGCGCGTGCGCGCACACACACACACACACACACACACACACACACACACACACACACATGATTATACAATAACCCAGGCTTTATGGTGCATGCCTGAAAACTACTCAGGAGGCAGAGATAGGGAGGATTGCAGCTTGAAGCCAGCCTGGGCAGTTAGCAAGATCCCTTCTTAACAATGAAAAGCTGGATGTGGTTGTATATAACTGTCATCGCAGCGACATGTGAAGTGTAAATAGAAGGATCATGGTCCAAAACAGCTCAAGCATAAATGAGACTCTATTTGGAAAATAACTAAATAAAAAAAAAGGGTTGGTAGCTGGGCGCTGGTGGCTCAGACTTGTAATCCTTGCTACTCAGGAGGCTGAGATCTGAGGATCATGGTTCAAAGCCAGTCCAGTCAGGAAAGCCTGTGAGACTTTTATATCCAATTAACCACCAGAAAACTGGAAGTAGCGCTGTGGCTCAAGTGGTAGAGTGCTTGAGCTGAAGGGCTCAGAAACAGAGTTCAAGCCCCATGATCGACCAAAAAAAAAAAAAAAAGGATTGGTGATATGGGTGAAGTGGCAGTGTACTTATCTAGAAAACACAAGACTCTGAATTTAAATCCCAGTTTGAAAAAAAAAATACAAAATCCAGGCATGGGGGGCAGGTGTTGTGTGGATGCTATAGGTGCAACTATGTGGAAGGCTGATGCAGGAACATTGTTTGAACCCAGGAGTTTGAGGCCAACTTGAGTAACTTAGCAAGACTACCTATCCTCACCCAAAATATGCCAAAATACATAAAAGTCCTAAATGCATATGTACCAAACAACTGAGTGGCAAAATATATTAAGAGAAACCTAATAGAACTGAAAGGAAAAATAAATTTACTGGTTAGAATTTGAAGTTTTAACGTATTTTTCAAGAATTTCAAGAATAAGGCTGGGAAGGTAGCTCAGTGGTAGTGTGCTTGCCTTGCATGCATGAGGTCCTGGGTTTGATTCCTCAGTACCACATAAGTAGAAAAAGCACTAGCTCAAGGCACTAGCCTTGAGCTGAATTGCTGAGGGACAGTGCCCAGGCCCAGAGTTCAGGCCTCACCACTAACCAAAAAGAATTTCAAGAACAACTAGATGGAAACCCAGGAAGAATGTAGGTGGCTCTAGCAATACTACCAACCAATATGATCCATTTAAACTTTAAGGGCATGCCACATCAAAAGACACATTTCTTTCAAGTACCACAGCACACAGGCCAAGATACGACAAATCCTGTCTCCTGAAACAAACCTCATATTTCAAGCACCCCTTTACAATGGGACATAATCTGAACCGTTAATTATGAATGACTCCATTGTGGGTCATACAAGCTTATGGAACACCTATCCTATAAATAGTCCATTGTAGGTGAAAACATTTTTATTCTGCATGACTACAGTTGAAAACAGACAAAACTATTCCCACAAGACAAAATTAGAAACAAATGGGCTGGGAAGGTGGCTCAGTGGTAGAGCGCTTGACTTGCATGCCTGAGGCCCTGAGTTTGACTCCTCAGCACCACATAAGCAAAAAGAAAAAACCCGGAAGTGGCGCTGTGGCTCAAGTGGTAGAGCACTACCCTTGAGCTGAAGAGCTGAGGGACAGCACCTAGGCCCAGAGTTCAGGCCCCACGACTGGACTCAAAAAAAAAAAAAAAAAAAAGAAACAAATAAGAGAAAGATAGCACTTTCAAATTCCAAACACTTAACACCTTTAAATAATCTATGGATCAAAGAGCAAGTCTCAAGGGGAGTTTAAAACATACTGAACTAGATGAAAACAAAATTACAGCCTACCAAAGTTTGTGAGGTACAGTAACACTTGGCTGAGAGGAGTTCTAGAACACTAAATGTAGCTATTAGACAGAGGAAAACTAGGCTGGGAATGTGGCTTAGTGGTAGAGTGCTTGCCTAGTGTGAATGAAGCCCTGGGTTCCATTCCTCAGTACCACATACACAGAAAAATTTGCAAGTGGTGCTGTTGCTCAAGTGTTAGACTGCTAGCCCAGAAGAAGCTCAGGGACAGCGCTCAGGCCCTGAGTTCAAGCCCTAGGACTGGCCAAAAAAAAAAAAAAGAAAAGAGGAAAAACTCTATTTAACCTATAAAAAAGCTAAAGGAAAAAAAGAGCAGATATCAAACAAATTGAGAACAGAAAAACAATGGTTATAAAAAAAAAATCAGTGAAACAAAGACTAGTTTTTCTGAAAAGATCAATACCATGGACAAGCCTCTAGCCAGACTGGCCAAGGAAAACAGCAACAGTTTTCAATATTAGGAGTAAAATAGGTATATGACCACAGACAATGCCTATGCAAACAGCTTTGGTTTCTGCAGAACATATTCTTGGAAAAAAAGGGGCCTACTTAGATTAAACTAGAAAATCAAAACATAGTGGCTTGTATTCTTGCCAGGCACCAGTGGCTCACACCTGTAAACTTAACAACCCTACAACCCGAGGATCATGGTTTGCAGCCAGCCTGGCAGGAAATGTTTTTTTGTGTTTTGTTTTTTTTTTGTCAGTCGTGGGGCTTGAACTCTGGGCCTGGGCGCTGTCCCTCAGCTCTTCAGCTCAAGGCGAGCGCTCTACCACTTGAGCTACAGCGCCACTTCCGGTTTTCTGGTGGTTTATTGGAGATAGGAGTCTCACGGTCTCTCCTGCCCGGGCTGGCTTTGAACCGCCATCCTCAGATCTCAGCCTCCTGAGTAGCTAGGATTACAGGCGTGAGCCACCAGCGTCCGGTTTGTGCAACTCATTTCCAATTAACCAGCAAAAAGCCAAAGTAGAGCTGTGGCTCAAGGTGTACATTGCCAGTCTTTATTAAAAAGCTAAGTAAGGGACACACCTTATTTCAATCTCAGTATGATGCAAAATAATAACAATAATAGTAATGGCTTGCTGTACATTGAAATACAAAGCAGTTCATTTCCGCCCTGTAGTTACAGTTGTGTGCAAAGCCAAATCTCGAATTGATTAACATTAAGTTCCCTGGGCCAGGAAGGTGGCTCAGTGGTAGAGTGCTTATCTTGCAAGCATGAGGCCCTGGTTTGATTCCTCAGCACCACATAAGCAGAAAAAGTCGGAAGTGGCTCTGTGGTTCAAGTGCTAGAGCACTAGCCTTGAGCTGAAGACTGAGGGACAGCACCCAGGCCCAGAGTTCAGGCCCCATGACCGGCAAAAACAAAACAAAACATTAAGTTCCCTTACAATGCCAAAGATTATTGTTATGAAGAGATGAGAGTACATGACAACCATATTCCCTGCACACAAAATTTCTCTGGCATAGGAAGCTAGAGTAATGAGAAGACTGATGGTTAACATGGAACGAGAGAAGAGGAGCTAGATTAATTGAATGATTAATAGTGTCATGCACATAGAATGTGATGCATCCAGTTCGCACTAGGGAAAGTCTCATCTCTGCGCCCTTAGTCACTTGGTAGCAATCTCCCACTTTTATGTCCACATTAGCAATGGCTGTTCCAGGCCAAAAAAAAGCAAAGCAAAGGTTCAAAAAATATTGGCTAAGATTTCTGCTCCCCAAGGCAGAGTTCCGCTAGGTATTACTCATATTTCCTTCGATGCATTTCTAAGGTAGCCAAGATCTGCTTGCATATTCTCCCTGTCCCCCACCCTCAACGCCTTTCTTTCTTTTTGGTCGGTCGTGGGGCTTGAACTCTGGGCCTGGGCGCTGTCTCTCAGCTTTTCAACTCAAGGCAAGCATTCTACCACTTGAGCCACAGCACCACTTCCAGTTTTCTGGGGGGTTATTGGAGATAAACTTTTCTGCCTGGGCTGGCTTTGAACCGTGATCCTCAGATCTCAGCTTCCTGAGTAGCTAGGGTTACAAGTGTGAGCCACCAGTGCCCAATTCCCCTCCCACTTCTAAGGTGATTTTGAATATTTGTACTTCAAGCTATTCTGTTTTGGTTTTAAAGTTTAGCACTCACAGGGCCATCTTAGTCACAGCTCTGGGGATGCTGCTCAATAGTCTGTAAATACTGACAAGCAAATATTTTGCAAGTTATTTATCTTGGAAGCCATCCCAAAAAGCTGTGTGGCTGAAATCAATAAAGATTGTTCTTCTATTGACCCAGGTGGCCATCAGTGTAACAGCTCTAAAACCTTCAAGGTCAAAGTGAGGGCTTTCAGCTTTCCCCCCCCATGGTCAGTATCTACCTAGACTCTCATTTTTTCTTTTCTTTTCTTTCTTTTTGTAGGTTATAGGCCTGAACTCTGGGCTTAGGCGCTGTCCCTCAGCTCTTCAGCTCAAGGCTAGCGCTCTACCACTTGAGCCACAGCACCACTTCTGGCTTTTCCTGCATATGTGGTATTGAGGAATCGAACCCAGGGCCTTATGCATGCAAGGCAAGCACTCTACCACTGAGCCACCTTCCCAGCCCCACCTCTCTCATGTTCTAAGTGATTATTCATATTCTCAGTAGTATATAAGCTACGTGTTACTTCAAAAAATTTATTTAGTCTTTGTTTCACAAGAACTGATACATGTACATAAAAATAATTTGGGGTGGGGGTCCGGTCGTGGAGCCTGAACTCTGGGCCTGGGAGCTGTCCCTGAGCTCTTTCTCTCAAGGCCAGTGCTCTACCACCTTGAGCCACAGCATCATATCCTTCTGGCTTTTTTTTTTTTTTTTTTGAGTACTTTATTGGAGGTAAAAGTCTCACAGACTTGGAACCAAGAAAAACTAGGACTACAGGCATGAGCCACTAGTCCCTGGCAGGCTTTACTTTTTTGCTCAAGGGTGATGTTCTAGTACTTGAACCACACCTCCACTTCCAGTTTTTTGCTAACTAATTGGAGATAAGCGTCTTTAGGATTTGTTTGGCTTTGAGCCTTGACTCTTGTCCTCTTGAGTAGCTTGGACTACAAGCATGAGCCACCAAGGTGCAGCTTCCTGCCACATTTTTTTTTGTGTACCAGTCCTAGGGCTTGAACTCAGGGCCTGAGCACTGTCCCTGAACTTTTTTTGCTCAAAGGTAGTACTCTACCACTTGAACCACAGCGCCAGGGTTTCTTGCATGCTAGGCAAGCACTTGACCACTAAGCCACACTCCCAGCCCTCTGCTACATTCTTTACCAGATGGAAGAAGCGGAGGCCCTGAGTGTCCAGGCCCTGAGTTCAAGCTCCAGAACTGGCAAAAAAAAAAAAAAAGGAAGCAGACAGATTCAAGTCTAGATCCCCATATCACCAGAGGGCAATAACCAGAGGCATTCCAGCATCTCAGGGAAGTATTTTCTGAATGGAGGTCTCTTTCAGGGGACAACCATGTAGAGAGTTTCAAACCCTGACTGTACATGCGTGTACAGGGAAACACTTGCCACCAAAAAAAAAAAGTTTATAATACGCAACACTGTTCTCACCCCCCTCTTCCCTCCCAGACTCACGTTGAGTGTTGTTACACTTTGAAGGTATTTCATAGAGTATTTTCTGTCTTCTTATGACCTTCCTATGTATCTTTGAAATTAATCAATTTAAAAATGACTACATTTAGCCAGGTGCTGGTGGGCTCATGCTTATAATATTAGTTAGTCATGAGGCTGAGATCTGAGGATCACCGTTCAAAGCCAGTCACAGCAAGAAAGTCTGTGAGACTCAACTCCAGTTACCCATGAGGAAATGGGAAGTGGTGTTGTAGCTCAAAGTAGTAGAACACTAGCTTTGAGCTGAAGAGCTGAGGGACAGTGTCTAGGCCCAGAGTTCAACCCCCGGGACTGACAAAGAAAAAAGAAAAAAAACTACTACTAACTGAAAAATTATCTCCTGTAGCATTTTTAGTTGTAGTAGCCAACTAAACATCAGATGTACTGCATGTAAGACCACTTGGTTCTCAGTGGAAGCTTTTCGTACAGATATACTAGCTTTTCCCTTACCACTCCTCGGTCTTATGACCTTGAAAGAGCAATTTGGGTGTTTTGGTTCTGGGTATTTCCTGTAATGCCTCCATCATTATATGACGCAGAGTTAAACCAGAAATACACCAGACCCAGCGGGAGGGGGGAGGAGGAGGAGTGCATACCTATAATCCTAGTTACTCAGGAGATGGAGAACTAAGGATGTAGGTTCAAAGCCAGCCCAGGGAGGAAAGCTCCTAAGACTCTTATCTCCCATCTGAAAGTGAAGCTGAGTCTCTAGTGGCAGAGCAAAAGAGTGCAGTGACAGCGCCCAGCCTCTGAGTTCAAACTCCAGGACGGGCACTAAAAAAAAAAAAAAAAGTAATATCAACCACCCTACATTGTAATAGCAATGGCATAATGGTTAATTTTATGTAGCAGCTGGACTGCATTAAGGGGTGTCCAGATAACTGGTAGAATATGATTTATAGGAATGTCTCAGACTGTGTCTGGAAGAGATTAGCATCTGAACTGAACACTGAGTAAAGAGGATGTCCCTCAACAATGTGAGGACCTATTATCCAATTCAGCAAAGGCTAGGTAGAATGGAAAAGGCAGAGGAAGGGCAAATGCACTGTGTGCGAGCTGAGACTACCTTGCTCTGGGCTCTTGGGTCTTTGGATTCAGGTGTGTACCTTTCACAATGGCCTCCAGGGTCTTAGTCCTTTTGGTTGACTTTCTTGCTGTTCAATCTACCAGATCACAGATTTTGGAACTTCTTGGCTCCTACAACCACGGGATCCAATTTCAAAACTCTCTCTTTACCACTTCCTCTCTCCTTTATATATTTCTTTGCTTGATATATATATATATATATGTACATATATATTCATATATATATATGTACATATATATTCATATATATACACACACAAACAAAACTTTTGGCTTGGTTTCTTTTTTTTTTTTAACTGTATTTTTTTTTTTGTCTTTTCTTTTTTGGTACTGGGGATCGAACCCAGGACGTTGCACTTGCTAGGCAAGCACTTTGCCACTGAGCTACATCCCAGCCCTTTGGGTTTTTTTTTAACTGTATTTTTTTTTTTTGTTGGCTTGGTTTCTTTGGATAACTCTGAAACAAATAGCATCAAACACTGCAGTGTTTTGATATGGTTCCAAATATTTTACACACACACACACACACATAAATTTTTATTATATATATTTTTTGTCAGTCCTAGGGCTTGAACTCTGGACTGGAGCACTGTCCTTGAGCTTCATTTGCTCAAGGCTAGCACTCTACTAGCACAGTGCCACTTCTGTTTTTTTCTGTGTTTTTTTTTTTGGGTCCGGTTGTGGGGCCTGAACTCTGGGCCTGGGCGCTGTCCCTCAGCTCTTCAGCTCAAGGCTAGCTCTCTACCACTTGAGCCACAGCGCCACTTCTGGCTTTTTCTGCTTATGTGGTGCTGAGGAATTGAACCCAGGGTCTCAGGCATGCAAGGCAAGCGCTCTACCACTGAGCCACCTTCCCAACCCCATGGCTTTTTCTGTTTATGTGGTACTGAGAAATCAAACCCAGGACTTCATGTATGCTAGGCAAGCACTCTACCACTAAGCAACATTCCCAGCTCCATATATTGACATATTTAATCCTCACAATTTTATGAAGTATAAACTATTATCTCTACATTATAATGGAGGAAAGTAAGACACAGAGAGATTCGCTAGCTTAAGGTTAGCTAAGGTTGTACACACAGCAAAAGAGAAGTATGTAGCCAGGTGTGGTGGTGCCTGTCTGAAATCTCAGCACTTGGGAGACTAGGGCAAGAGGATCATGAGTTTGAGACCAGCCTGGGCTACATAGTGGTACTCTGCCATAAATAAATAAATAAATGCATTGGGTTTTTTTTTGGGGGGGGGATCCGGTCGTGGGGCTTGAACTCTGGGCTTGGGCGCTGTCCCTCAGCTCTTCAGCCCAAGGCTAGTGCTCTACCACTTGAGCCACAGCACCACTTCCGGTTTTCTAATGGTTTATTGGAGATAAGAGTCTCACAGACTTCCTGCTGGGGCTGGCTTTGAACAGTGATCCTCAGATCTCAGCCTCCTGAGTTAGCTAGGATTATAGACATGGAGCCAATGGCGCCCAGCATTCCCCCATATTTCTAAGCAATGGGCTTCTATGGCTTCTTCATAGATTATTGATTTTAGACACTTCCTTTTGCATCCTTCCTAGTTATGACACCCCACCCCCACACACATTCACATTTTCCTCTCACTGACTTCACAATATGATTATATAATCATTTTTAGTTATGTAATAGACAACTAAAATAGATTTTTTTGTCTTTGAGTTTCAATTTAGACTCCAAAACTGAGAACAATAGGTATAAAGAACCTCCACATTCTAAATAGAGTTTCTAGACAATCTACACAGGAATTGAAAATAAGATGGCCCCAAAGTGACTCTTCCAGGCTGGGCTACTTACTATCTCCAGTGCATAACAGAGAAGGCCAAGAATTAACTGGGGGTTGAAGGGATCACAAGTGGAGATTGCATTGGAGAGAGTTATCAGATATATGATATATGCTCTCTCCCCACCCCCATGTGCTTCACTGGATGGGATAGTCTCCCCCTCGTTCCAGACGACGAGGAAGTTTCAAGAAACTCTTCAGAAACCAAAAAGTGATCCTGAATGTTGGATGAG
Source organism: Dipodomys spectabilis (assembly GCF_019054845.1). Taxonomy (NCBI): domain Eukaryota; kingdom Metazoa; phylum Chordata; class Mammalia; order Rodentia; family Heteromyidae; genus Dipodomys; species Dipodomys spectabilis. Next base: position 18,208,326 of record NW_024871460.1, on the reverse strand, counting down.
AATCACACCTGGGGGTAGGGTTGGGAAGGAGTCCAAAGGCCAGGAGGTTACTACAGCAGTCTGCCTGATAGCAGAACAAGAGAGTGGTTTGGATAGTAATCAAGGATTACTATCTATCACCCATTACTAAGTGGCAAGGGCTTGGTTCTGTGGGGATTAGATTAGATCTCGGAAGAAATTAGCTAACAGGTTGCATTTAAAAGTTCCAAAGAGGGGCTGGGAAGGTGGCTCAGTGGTAAAGTGCTTGCCTTGCATGCATGAGGCCCTGGGTTCGATTCCTCAGCACCACATAAGTAGAAAAAATGGGAAATGGCACTGTGGCTCACAGCATTCAGGCCCCACAACTGAAAAAAAAAAAAATAAGAAGAAGAAAAGTTCCAACAAGTACTGTCTAGAAAGGTTAAAAGTGACCCCAACAAAGAGGGGCCAGGAGCTGAGGGAACAAATCAATGGCCAGGCAGATGTGGAATAATGCCCTAGGTAAGTACATTTAAAACACCCTGATTATAGCAATGTAGCTGTGAGACAAGCCTTGGGTATCCTCTTACTGCAAGAGGTCTCCCTCAGCCAGTGAATAAGTCTAGAGCTCTTTCTTTCTTTCTTTCTTCCTTCCTTTCCTTCCTTCCTTCCCTCCTTCCTTCCTTCCTTCCTCCCTTTCTCTCTCTCTTTCTTTCTTTCTTTTTTTGCCAGTCATGGTGCCTGAACTCTGGGCCTGGGCGCTGTCCCTCAGCTCTTCAGCTCAAAGCTAGCGCTCTACCACTTGAGCCACAGTGTCACTTCCAGCTTTTTCTGCTTATGTGGTGCTGAGGAATCGAACCCAGGGCCTCATGCATGCAAGGCAAGCGCTCTACCACTGAGCCACCTTCCCAGCTCCTTCCTTTCTTTCTTCTTTCTTTCTTTCTTTCTTTCTTTCTTTCTTTCTTTCTTTCTTTCTTTCTTTCTTTCTTTCTTTCTTTCTTTCTTTCTTTCTTTCTTTCTTTCTTTCTTTCTTTCTTTCTTTCTTTCTTTCTGTTGTGGGGCTTGAACTCTGGGCCTGGGTGCAGTCTCTGAGCTCTTCAGCTCAAGGCTAATGCTCTACCACTTAAGCCACAGCACCACTTCCAGTTTTCTGGTGGTTAATTGGAGATAAGAGTTTCTCCAGGGCTGGGAAGGTAGCTCAGTGGTAGAATGCTTGCCTTGCATGCATGAGGCCCTAGGTTCAATTCCTCAGCACCACATAAGCAGAAAAAGCCGGAAGTGGGGCTGAGGCTCAAGTAGTAGAGTGCTAGTCCACAGCTGAAGAGCTGAGGGACAGCACCTAGGCCCAGAGTTCAGGCCCCACGACTGACAAAAAAAAGAAAAGAAAAAAAAAGAAAAAAGAAAAGCTGTGGATATGGTCTGATATTTCATCCATGGGAATGAGAAAGTGAAATGAGAGGTCTGAAGCTGGATCATTCAATTTTGTTCAAGGAGCTAGTTATGTTTAGAGTTCATATTACATCAATATTCCTTGCAGATCAGAGTGCATTTCTTATACACCTGTTATTTTTTTTCACTAAAAATCACTTCGTTTAAACTGTGTGTGTGTGTGTGTGTGTGTGTGTGTGTGTGTGTGTGTGTGTGTGTGTGTGTGTGTGTGTGTGTGTGTGTGTGTGTGTGTGTGTGTGTGTGTGTGTGTGTGTGTGTGTGTATGAGTGCGTGCCAGTCCTGAGGCTTGAACTCAGGGCCTGAGGACTGTCCTTGAGCTTGTTTATCTCATGAGCTAGGTGCCAGTGGCTCATGCCTGAACTCCTAGCTACTCAGGAGGTTGAGATCTGAGGATCAGGGCTCAAAGCCAGCCCGGGCAAGGAAAGTCCCTGAGACTATTATCTCCAATAAACCACTAGAAAACCGGAAGTGGTCCTGTGGCTCAAGTGGTAGAGTGCTGGCCTTGAGCTGAAGAGCTCAAGGACAGGGACAAGGTCCAGAGTTCAAGCACTATGACGGACAAAAGAAAAAAAGAAAAAAGAAAAGAAGTTTATCATTTGAGGGCTAGAAATGTGGCTTAGTGGTAGAGTACTTGACTAGCAATCACAAAATGCTGGGTTCAATTCCTTGGCACCACATAAACAGAAAAACTAGAAGTGGTACTGTGGCTCAAGTGTTAGAATGCTAGCCTTGAGCAAAAAGAATCTCAGGGACGGTGCTCAGGCCCTAAGTTCAAGCCCCAGGACTGGCAAAAAAAAACCCATAGAAACCCAAACCCACAACAACAAAAGTTTATCACCTGAAAAAAATGAAGTTGGGCACCAGTAATACTAGCTACTGCATAGGCTGAGATCTGAATACTGTGGTTTGAAGCCAAACCAGGGCAGAAAAGTCTGTAAGACTTCCAATTAACCACCAAAAGCCAGAAGTGGAACTTTGGCTCCAGGACAAGATGCTAGCCTTAAGCAAAAATGCTCAGGGTAGAGTCCAAGTCCAGAGTTCGAGTCTAATCCCAGCAACAATAAAAACAAACAAAAAAAAGCCATTTGTGTTTCTATTTCTGTAAGCAGCTTATTCAAATCCTTAGTTGGGTCATTCAATTTCCTCTTATTAATTCAGAAAAGATTTTTCTACAGTCAAAAGGCAACCTACAAGAAAACTCTTCTGTTGGGGAAGTGGAAATGGCAAGTGACAGGACAGATAAGTGGATCTTCTCTGACAGTCGTGTTGGGCAGTTTAGATTTTCACTGTGCCCCATTGTTAATATCTAGAGCAGCTCTCCAAACCAAACTTCCTCACATCCACAGTCTCTTTACATTTTCCTTTCATTCTTACATGCTCATTCTTCCTTAAAAATTTTCCAAGGAGGGCTGGGAAAATGTGGTTTAGTGGTAAAGTGCTTGCCTACCATGCATGAATCCCTGGTTTCCATTCCTCAGTACTACACACACAGAAAAAACAGAAGTGGCAATGTGGCTCAAGTGGTACAGTGCTAGCCTTGAGCAAAAAAAGCAGCTCAGGGACAGTGCCCAGGCCCTGAGTTCAAGCCCCAGGACTGGCAAAAAAATTCCCAAGGAGGATATATATGACTAAGACATGGTTTACTAGCATTTTCTTCTTTGAACACGATCCCTCACCTATATCCGTGAAAGTAATCCATACCAGGAAAATAGCTGCAATGAATCACAAAGATTAAATCTCAAATCTTTTTCCTTACTCTGTCCATAATCATATGATTCTGCTCTGATAACAAATCTCAATTGTAATGCTCAGTTTCTCATAAGAAACTTTTACTTGCTGGTAAGATTTTGTCTCTTAAATAATGAGAATTATATAAAGTAAACGTTACATTTTAGACTACTGTCACTGCATGTTAATTTCCATTAGAAATGGTTGCAAACCACTCAGCTAATTTTCACAGATAATTCTCCTCAAAGAATCCCTTTGTTCTTGAGGGAAATAAAGTATTCCAAAAACAAAGATATTAAAATGTGAATTCAGACATGATCTTAGAGAACAATAGACGAAAAAAATTGCATTTCAAATTAGCTGTCAATTGAGTCCCACGTTTGTCAATAATCTCTCAGAAGAACCAAGCGTGTTTTTGTTTCTTATTTGTATTTATAAATTTAATTCTAAGATGGCAGTGAGACAGGCTGAGTCTCCTGTTTTACTGTCTAATTTACTTACTTCTCTAGAATAAATGACATTAGAAGGGCTTGATTCCAGAATGCCATGGCCCTGGAATCAAAAGTCTGTGCCTGTCATGTAGATGCCAGCTCTGTTTAGTCTCAGAGCTATCATCCCCAGCATACGTAATATCCTGCATTCTTGCTCTGCTTTTGTCTCTCTATTCAACAGGAAACTAGCTTCTTGGACAACTCTATGTTTAAAAAAAATAGACAATGCTTCTCATTTCTTGCAACACAAATTCATCTGTGTGGCTCTGTGCTTATTTGACAGTGCCGATAAGATAGAAATCCAACCAGTGTACAAACCAATCAATCAATGAAATGTAAATCAGGATCTCCAAGGCACTGTGGAGGAAGAACATGAATGCTTGCTCAGGAGCAGCCATGTTCCTGGACGATTGGTGTTTACACTTGTCTAGTTTTACTAAAGGCATGTGACTATACAGGAAGATAAGGAATCCAAAGACTAGAAGGTTGGAGTTCTTTGCTTAAGGCCTTTAGCTGGTAATTGTTTTCGCATGTTCCCTGACTTAGATCCAATATTTTAGCCATACTAAACTGCAGGCAATTCTTCTTAAGCTTATGAAATACATTCAACCATCTGAATATTAACACATATTTTTATATTTTTAAATAAATATATATGCATGAATTATATGTATATTATATGCATGCATTCTATGCATTGCATATATGTATATATTTCATAATTACATATACATACATTATGCATATATAACATACATACATTACATATATTAAATGCATATATAATAAACATATGTATATAAAAAGAAATCTAAGGCTGAAGATGTTGCTTAATGGTACGATGACTGCCTTCTATGTATAAGGCCCTGAGTTAAATCCCAATTAATACATACATACCTATTTCTTTTTTTTTCTTTGTGCCAGTCCTGGGGCTTGAACTCAGGCCTAGGCACTATCCCTGAGCTGCTTTTGCTCAAGGCTATTGCTCTACCACTTGAACCACAGTAACACTTCCAGCCTTTTCTGTTTATGTAGTGCTAGGAATGGAACCCAGAGCCTCATGCATGAGGGGCAAGCACTCTACCACTGAGCCACCTTCCCAGCCTGCATACATACCTATACATACATACAATACATGCCCACACATATACACATATCTAGAAAGTTTTCTCAAGTATACAAGCAGGCCATCAAGACCCTAGAGAAGGGTTGGGAAGGTGGCTCAGTGGTAGAGCATTTGCCTTGCATGCCTGAGGCCCTGGGTTCGATTCCTCAGCACCACATAAGCAAAAAGAAAAAAGCTGGAAGTGGCGCTGTGGCTCAAGTGGTAGAGCGCTAGCCTTGAGCTGAAGAGCTGAGGGACAGAGCCCAGGCCCAGAGTTCAGGTCCCACAACCGGACCCCCCCCAAAAAAAAAGACCCTAGAGAATTACTTGCACTCCAACCACTACACTGGATCCAAGGTAATGAAGATGTACGTAGTGTCTCATCACTCAGTATTTGGCTTCATATTCAGTTTATCTCACTCAAGTACTATGAACAATATAGCCTAAACAACTATTTACTCAATATTTATATTGTAATAGTTATCATAACTAATCTAAAGATGATTTGAAGTATTTAGGGGAAATCTGGAACTCTAGCACTTGAGCCATGCCCCAAGCCCTTATGTGAAACATCGTGTAAGTTTTCAACATCTTCCTGGGGCAACAGTGGCTATGAGAGCTGTTCTTTGTCAGGTTGTTGTGTGCTTCTGACCCTGTGTCTGCAACCTTCTATTTGTCTGCAGGATCTTTCTCTGTTGTGCAATGAGAAGGCATCTTTTCATTACGCTCAACCTCTAAGGTCACCTCCATGCTATTTCCCCTGACCTTTCCTGTCCTCCTACTAAAGTATTTCTGTTTTACTTTGTGCATGCGCCCTCACAGCCACTGCTCTCTGTGTGAGAATTTGTTGACATGTGTCTTGCCTTACATTCTGTTACTCCCTGAAGAGTAAGGTCATCTTTCATGCACAAGGGATTCGAGTGGTCAGCACATGGCTTTCTACAAAGTAGCTGCTCAGTGAATATTTGGTCAATGAAAGAACGCAGGAGGAAGCATCAAGTAGTCTCCCTTACCCTGAATCTCAATTCAGGGTCCAAAGACCCCCAGAGGATGCCTGAAATCACAGTGCTACCAAACTGTACATGGAATGTTATTTTCTGTACATACAGACCTATGGTCGAGTAGAATTTTAAAAATTATACATAGTTTCAGCCATCAGTGACTCATACCTCTAATACTAACAACTCAGGAGGCTAAGATCTGGATGAGCATAGAAGCCAGCATGGGCTGAGAAGTCCACTAGACTTTATCTAGGATTAATCATCAAAATGCTGGACTGGAGGTGTGGCTTGAGTGGTAGAATAGCATGAGTAAGAACAAGGCCCTGAATTCAAGCCCTAATACCATCACCAAAAGAAAAAAAAAAACACAAAGACAAAACAATAGGCATAGTAAAATAATAAAAATAATGAGAACGATTATATAAATATCCTATAATAAAAGTTTGTAGCTATGATATCTCTCAAAATATCTAGTACTGTTGATTGTAATAATCTCAGCATACATTTTTTTCTTATTAAGAAAAGAATTTTCCATCTTTTTATTTAGGAAGCACCTTGTGCCCTCTCTTAGACTCTGTGTTTGGGGGCCATTATAAAATAAAATAAGGGTTACTTGAACACCAGCTCCCCCTACTATATTTCAACAATTGGATACCACTGTAACAGTGAGTTATCTGAGCATAGATGTGCTGGACAAAGTATGACTTGAGCCTCAGGTTGGACAGCTCAGACCATACACTTCTCAGATAGCATGCAATTCAAAACTTAAGAATTGTTTATTTCTGGAATTTTCCAAATAATGCTTTTGAACTGCAGTTGACACAGGTAAATGACACCAAGGAATGTGAAATCTTACAGAAGATTATCATACAACTTAATAGAAAATGCAAGTCTCAAATGAGGCAATGAATTATCGGATGCTGGAAGGTAGTTTTCTATGATAGTTAAAAGCATAGACTCAAGTAATATTTTTTGTAGCTCAAAACCCAACTTTAATTATTTGGTAGCTATGTATCATGGGTAAAGTAACCTGTCTGAGCCTGATATGTTTCCTTGGCTAAGAAGAAATTCTACTTCAAAGGAACTATACGGTTCAACTAGAAATAAGGCATCTGGAATCTTTATTTTATTAAAAAAAATTTTTTTGAATTCATTTTGATCAACATTTTTTTTGGGGGGGTCAGTCCTGGGGCTTGAACTCTGGGCTTGGGCACTGTCTCTGCGCTCTCCAGCTCAGGGCGAGCGCTCTACTGCTTGAGCCACAGCGCCACTTCCAGTTTTCTAGTGGTTTATTGGAGATAAGAGTCTCACGGACTTTCCTGCCCCGGCTGGCTTTGAACCGTGATCCTCAAATCTCAGCCTCCTGAGTAGCTAGGATTACAGGCGTGAGCCACCGGTGCTCCGCTCTGATCAACATTATTTTATGTGATCAGAAGCATAGAGCCATTGACTCCTTGTATTTCTCCCCTAAGAGTATCCTGCTTTGGTCTCATTGTATGTGAATGCCTATAGTCCTGTCTATAATCTGATATTTAGATTCTCAAGCTTGGAGCTTGAGAAATGTGGGCTTTTGTTTTCATCAGTATGGTCTGAGGAAGAGTATAAGAAATCTAAAGACCACACCGGAAGTGCCTCTTTCTCCTTTTGTCTTTATGAAGACAGGGCCTTGCTCATGTAGCTCAGGATAGACTTGAATTCATGATCCTCCTGCCTCAGTCTCCTGAGTGCGGGAATTATGTGTTCTTGCCAACCACACCCAGAGATCCGATCCTCAAGTTAAGCCTCCAGTAGAATTAACTAAAAGTGAGGGGATGGGGTTGGGAAGGTGGCTCAGTGGTAGAGCGCTTGCCTTGCATGCATGAGGCCCTGGGTTTGATTCCTCAGCACCACATAAGCAAAAAGAAAAAAAAGTCGGAAGTGGCGCTGTGGCTCAAGTGGTAGAGTGCTAGCTTTGAGCTGAAGAGCTGAGGGACAGCGCCCAGGCCCAGAGTTCAGGCCCTACGACCACTCCCCTCCCCCCCCCCAAAAATAAATAAAAGTGATGGGGTAAGGGATGGGAGGCATGGGAATGTCATAAATTTTGTGAAAAGAATTCAAGGGAGAGATGTGATCAAGGAGACTCTGAAGAACAAGAACACAGAAGTATGCCTCTGCCCTAAATGGCTCTCATTCTACAAATGAATTCATTATACTGAAAAAGAAAAGAATATGACCTAAATGTGAACTAAGTGCCAGAGGAAATAGACCCTTCTAGTCCTAGGATGATAGGATGGATGCATTAGCAGATATCCCATTAATTCTTTATTTTCAGTATTTGTTCATTTCACACTTATCACATGTCAAATGGTGGTAAGAATTCTATTAGGGCACTCATTGAATGCCCCAAATAGACAGGAGATGTTATATAATAAATGGGAGATCATGATCTTTCTATCTTCAGAAGATCTGTGTTCTGGTGAAATGCCAATTGTCCTGATGGGTTGTATAATTATTAGTAAAATATCAGATGTTGGCTTCTGGAACATTGTCCAAAATGAGACATTTCAGAACCCCTAGTAATGCTTATTTAAAATGTAGGTCCCACCCAGTCACAAAGGGATAGAGCCTGGGTTGCCCTTGGAATGTACAGCCACAGCAAAGGGAAAAGCATTGTTTCGGCAGGTGTCTGGGACATTAACACTACTGTACTGAAGGCTGGATGCTGGGGGCTTTAGCTCTAAGGTCAACTCTGAGGATCACAGTTACAAGCCAGTCTATGAATTTCTGATCTCCAATCACCAGCAAAAAGCCAGAAGGAGAGATGTGGCTCAAGTGGTAGAGCAGCAGTCTTGAGCAGAAAAATCCAAGGGAAAGTATGAGACCCTGAGTTCAAGCCCTAGTCAGACACTAATCCAAAAACAAAAGGAAAAGAAAAAAAAAAGACAAAGCATATCCCTAAGTCTCCCCATGGGTTAATCAGAAATCCCACAGTGAAATCTAGAAAACTAATGAATCCCAAGGAGTCTAGCACACCCAAACCTTGAGACCTTCCCCGCTGTTGAAGTGATTTTAAAGTGATTTGAGGCAGCCGGGAGCCACTGGCTGCATGAGAACTCTGTAGAGCTTTGGTTCTGCTTATAATTATTAACTGAACTCTGTGCTTGCTTGGATTTCTCTAGTTCTCCCACTAATAACCTTTTTCTGTTTCAGAATCCCTGTCTAGAATGCTGCATGACATTTAATCATCCTGTTTTCCCTTTGGTTTCCTCTGGTTGGTGATGGCTTCTTACAATTTCCTTCTTTGTCATGACCTTGACAGCTTTAAATAGTCTGTGTCAGTGTTCTTATGGAATGTGTCTCAGTTTGGGTTTATCTGGTGTTTTCTCCCTCCCCCCACCCACCCCCCATAGCTAGCCGGTTTCTATGGATAGAGGAAGGACGCCACAGGGGTTAGGTATTCTTACCCTATCGTGTCCAAGTCTCCATTCTCAGCATGACTTTTCTTTGTGGACAGTCACATTAGTCTCCAGGTTTCCCCACCAAAGTCACTCCTCCCCCTCCCCCAATGCTGTAAGTCTAGAAGGCGGCATCTGGGTAACTTATTTGGAATGTTTGGAATTGTTTAGTAAAGAACACATGTCTTTCTATTTCTCCAGTCATTTATTTCTATCAACACAGGCTAATGGATATTTGTTTTGTACTCTGGGTTGTAATCTAATACTATGTTATTTATTTTATTGCTCAAGTCTTTTTCCAGCTTTGGCCATCTGAAACTCTTTCAGATTGGCTCCTGTGGACCTGTGTCATACCACATGGCTTTGGTTTTTAGGATTTCATTACTTTGGGCACTGCAATTTGTTCCAGGCTTATCTTATACATTCTCTGTCCTACCCCTGAACCAGCCTAGACTCAGAACCAATTTGTCTAAGGAAAAACCCAGGAATATATTTTTGTTTGTTGGTGGTGGTTGTGGGGCTTGAACTCAGGGCCTGAGAGCTGTCCCTAAGCTCTCTCTCTCTTTTTTTTTTTTTTTGCCAGTCCTGGGGCTTGAATTCAGGGCCTGGGCACTTGTTCCCAAGCTTCTTTTGCTCAAGGTTGGTATACTACCACTTGAAAGCCACAGTGCCACTTTCAGCTTTTTCTGTTTATGTGGTGCTAAGGAATTTAACCTGGGGCATTGTGCATGCTAGGCAAACACTCTACCACTTGGCCACATTCCCAACTCCCTAAGCTCTTTTTGCTCAAGGCTAGCCCTCTACTACTTTGAGCCATAATAGTACTTCTGGTTTTTGAGTAGTCAATTAAGAGTCTCACAAGTACTTTTCTGGGTAGCTTGGCTTCAAACCGTGATTCTCAGCTATCAGCCTCCTGAGCAGCTAGGATTATAGGCGTGAGCCAACAGTGCCCAGCTATAAATAGATAGATAGATAGATAGACAGATAGATAGATATTCTTTTAAATTAAAAAAACTGATTGTAAAGATACTGTACAGAAGGGTTACAGTTACATGAGTAAGGTAATGAGTATATTTCCTGTCCAGCAATGTTACCCCCTCCTTTGCGAAAGAGGACTGAGTGGGTAGCTAAATGGTAGAGCCTTTTCCTAGCATAAACAAGGCCTTGGGTTCAGTCCTCAGCACAGGAAAATAAAAACATTTAGCCATGGTCAAATAAAATAAACTAACAGTGCAAAACTAGCGTGTGTGTGTGTGTGTGTGTGTGTGTGTGTGTGTGTGTATGTGTGTGTGTTAAAATTAAGAGGCAGCTGGGCCTTGTAATCCTAGCTACTCAGGAGGCTGAGACCCGAGGATACCAGTCAAACCCAGCTTGGACAGAAAAATCTATGAGACTCTTCTCTCTAATTAACCAGCAGCAAAAAGCCAGAAATGGAGATGTGGCTCAAGTGTTAGAACTACATACTTGAGCCAAAAAGGCCAAGTGAGAGGGAGACCCTGAGTTTGAGCCTCAGTACTGTCACCAAATAAATAAATAAATAAATAGAGCGCCCATCAGATTTCTGCCCAAAGGTAATCTATTGCCAGTTTCTCATGATTCCTTCTATATATACATATCAGTGTATGCTTAGATCTCTGAATATGTCTGTAAGTATATATGTGTATATCACCTATATTTTTATGGAGATGAACGCACACAACACTATTATCTCGCCTTTTTGTTTCCACTTAACATCTTGCATATTGTTACATGATCACTGATCAACTTCATCCTTTTCTGTACTGGCAGAAAACTTCAGAGGGCAACCATGATGTAATGTTTATTCAGTGCTAGGGTTCAAACCCAAAGTCTTCAGCACACCAGGTAGGAGCTCTCCCACTGGGCTATATCCTTAGCCCTTTGCTTTTGTTGTTATTTTTGTTTTTGAGATAGTGTCTCACTGTGTAGCCCAGGCTATCTTTGAACTCATGTTCCTGTGGCCTCAGTTTCCCAAGTGCTGGAATTATAGGTATAAGCCTCCATGTCCAGCTGGTGTAATTTATTTAAATCACTGGGGTTTTTGTTTTGCTTTGTTTTTTAATCTGAGCTGGGTGCCAGGGGCTCATGTCTATAATCCTAGCTACTCAGGAGGCTGAGAACTCTACCACTGACTTACTTCCCAAGCCCTTACTACTATTGACAATATTTACCTTGCCTCTGGGTTTTGCCATTGTAAGTTTTACTACTATAAACTTGTGCTAAGTTAAAACCAAAGGGTCAAAGGGATATGTCTGTTACATTAGACATTGAAAACTGTCATCCAAAAAAGTTACATATAAGTGGGACTGGGAAGGTGGCTCAGTGGTAGAGCATTTGCCTTGCATGCCTGAGGCCCTGGGTTCGATTCCTCAGCACCACATAAGCAAAAAGAAAAAAAAAAAGCCGGAAGTGGCACTGTGGCTCAAGTGGTAGAGCGTTAGCCTTGAACTGAAGAGCTGAGGGACAGGCCCCAAGACTGGACCCCCCCCCAAAAAAAAACAAAAAACCCCAAAAAAGTTACATATAAATGTATACTTCCACCAATAATGCTAAAGTGTTTTATATTTTTTCCAATCTTACAGGTAAAAAATGACAATAATGCTACAGTATCCATGATGTTAATTATGAGTAATACTATATTTTTTCTTCTTTTTTTTTTTTGTCGGTCATGGGGCTTGAACTCTGGGCTTGGGCACTGTCTCTGCGTTCTTCAGCTCAAAGCGAGCGCTCTACCACTTGAGCCATAGCACCATTTCCATATTTTTTTCCTTTCTCTCTTCTTTGAGACAGGATCAAGTGGCTTCAACCTTAGGATTCTCTGACCTCAGCCTTCTAAGGACTGGAATTACAGATGCATGTTACTACATCTGAATTAACTGTTTTGGTTTCATCCTCTTGAGTTTTCATTATACTGTTGAGTCTGCTCTGAAATTCCAGAGTAGCTAGAACTACAGGTGCATGGCATCATACCCCAACAATAATTCTATTTTTATATATTTTTAAGTCTTCATAATTTTTGCATAAATGAGTATTATGGATTGCCTATTTATGCTGTTTGCCATTTTATTTGGTTAATAGTCTTTCTTCTTTCCAGTCTTCCTTCCTTTCTTTCCTCCTTCTTTCCTTTCTTGTGACATTTAAAGACTATTTTTTCTAGCTGGGTGCTGGTGGCTCACACCTGTAATCCTAGCTACTCAGGAGGCTGATATCTGAGTGTCAACATTCAGAATCAGCCTGGGTAAGAAAGTCTGTGAGACTCTTATCTCCAAATAACTACCAGAAAACCGGGAGTGGTGCTGTGGCTCAAAGTGGTAGAACACTGACCTTGAGCTGAAGAGCTCAGAGCTAATGCCCAGGTCCTGAGTTCAAACTTCATGACCAATAAAAAACAAAAAACAACTTTCTACTTTATTAGAAGTCTCCAATGGTTTATGTGTTCCTCAGTTTTTCATCACTGGGATAAATACACTTGGAGAAACAACCTGTAGGATTCATTTTATCTTATGACTTCAGAGGCTTTTAGACCGTCATATTGAGGGGGCATGATAGAACAGTGCCGCTCACATGTGGCAGCCAGGAAGCAGAGAAAGAACGTCTCTGGTCTTGGTTTCCTCCTTTCTCCACTGTTAGTTCATCCACATCCTGCGTCTATAGGATGGTGCTGCCCACATTCAGTACAGGGCTTCCTCTTTAGTTAACCCTCCTAGAGACCTCCTCACAGACACACCAGGGGTGTCTTTTACTGATCTTTAGGTACTTGTCAATTTAACCAAATTGACAATCAAGGTTTATCTCTAGAACAAAGGTGCAATGCCTATTGCCTCTGATCAAACAAAATATTTATTGAAATAGACTTCAAGAAATGGAAACAAGAAGGTATTTTGTTGTTTTCTTTTTTGTTTTGTTTATCTGTCTTTGGGAGAATGGGGGAGCACAGAAATGGAGAAACAAAGGATAAACAAATGCAGCAGTGATACTCACTAGACACTATGCTGAAGATGAAGTATAGCCAGGTGCCGGTGGCTCGCACCTGTAATCCTAGCTACTCAGAGGATTGTGGTTCAAAGCCAGCCCAGGTAGGAAAGTCTGTGAGAGACTTATCTCCAATTAACCCACAGAAAGCCAGAAGTGTTGGTGTGGCTCAGGTGGTAGAGCGCTAGCCTTGAGCTGAAGAGCTGAGGGACAGCACCCAGGCCCAGAGCTCAAGCCCCACAACTGACAAAAACAGAAAAAAAAAAAATGAACTATACAACTTGTGGGTGGAAACAGAAAAACTTAGTGACAGTGAGGGAAGGAGTGACATTGTTCAAAAAGAAATGTACAAAAAGAAATGTACATTTTTTTTTTGGTCAGTCATGAGGCTTGAATTCTGGGCCTGGGCACTGTCCCTCAGCTCTTCAGCTCAAGGCTAACACTCTACCACTTGAGTCACAGCGCCACTTCCAACTTTTTCTGCTGATGTGGTGCTGAGGAAACAAACCTAGGGCCTCATGAATGCAAAGCAAGCACTCTACCACTGAGCCACCTTCCCAGCCCGAGTCTCCAACAATGTATAAAAGTCATTGTCTTACTGTCTGCATTTGGGTCTTCTGAGCTCCCATCAGAATCGCCTATTAAGCTGTAAGTTTTTAAGCATTCTACAACTTCTGTAGCCCACCTCTCCAAACGCCCCAAATACCTCTCACAAAACAATTCCAAAGGCATCTGACATACATGGTTAGGTAGTCACAATGGTTCTCAACAAAGATAACTCAAAAGGGGGAAGGGTGCATTTTGGCTCCTGGCTCAGAGGTTTCAGCGTATCACAGTGGGAGGTATAGTGAAGCAGGGCAGCTCACATCACGATGCTCAGAAAGCACAGAAGGAGGAGGAGAATGTCTACGTTTTCTTTTCTTAAGATCTCCTTGACATTACCCAGGCTGGCCTGGAACTCATGGTCCTCCTGCTGCAGCCTCCTATATGCTAGGATGCTATGTGTATACCACTAGATCAAGCTAATAGTCTTTGATTTGTAAGAGCTCTTAATATATTAAGAAAATACTAATCTTTGTCTTCTATATAATCTGTATACTACATATGTCTTCAGAATGTGGGTTTTTGTGGTCGTCGTTTTGTTTGCTGGTTTGGGGTGGAGATGGAACCCAGGGTGTTGCTTATGCTAGGCAGGTACTCTTACCACTCAGTTATAGTTCTAGCCCCAGGGGGGGAAATATATATATATGCCAGTCCTAGGACTTGAATTCAGGGCCTGAATGCTGTCCCTGAGCATCTTTTTGCTTAAAGCTGGTACTCTACCACTTGAGCCACAACTCCACTTCCAGGTTTTTGGTAGATATTTTGAGACAAGAGTCTCCTGGACTTTCCTGCCTGGGCTGGCTTCAAACCAAAATCCTCAGATATCAGCCTCCTGAGTAGCTAGAAATATAGTCATGAGCCTGGCCAAAAATGGAAAAAAAATATATAAATATACACACATGTATGTGTGCACGTGTGCCTGTGTTTCTTATATGACATACGGATGGGAACCAGTGGTAGGGAATTGTCTCAGAGTAGTGACTACCAGCATTAAGCCCATGTCTGAGTGGCAAGGCAGTGTTGCCAGGGGGATGAGCATCACAGTGCCCACTATTGTGTGCTGGCAGGACCACTCCTCCTGCCATGTCCCTGGGTTTGGAAGTAGCACCCAGAAGTAGCATGACACTGCCACAGACATGACTCTGGGCCTTGTTAATCAGACAGAATGAAAATTCTGCTTAATTGATGATGAGAGTGTCTTGAACTTTCCCTGCTTGGGCTGGCTTCAAACCGAGATTCTCAGATCTCAGCCTCCTGAGTAGCTTGGATTATGGGTGTGAGCCACCAGCACCTGGTTTTAGAGGTGGGGATTTTAAGGAGGGCTATGATGGTCTGTCTGGGCAGGGGCTGCTCACGTCTCTTGCCCCATTTGACTTTTTTTTTTTTTTTGATCGGTTGTGGGGCTTGAACTCAGCCTGGGCGCTGTCCCTCAGCTCTTCAGCTCAAGGCTAGCACTCTACCACTTGAGCCACAGCGCCACTTCCAGCTTTTTCTGCTTATGTGGTGCTGAGGAATCGAACCCAGGGCCTCATACATGCAAGCCAAGCACTCTGCCACTGAGCCACCTTCCCAGCCCAATGTTTGACTTTTCTGCATTTCTGAGTTGTGCAGATTGTCATTAAAGGTCACAGTCTCCATAGACTTTCTCCTGGCAGTTGTAGAATAGCTTACCCCTAAACAAACAAATATCTCCATAGCCTTTTCTATGGCTTGAAAATAATTTGGGGCCAGACCATTATGTCAGCTGTCTCTGTCAACCAGTGACCTTAATGAATACTAGCCTGTGATTTATGGCCAAGTCAATTTTTTGGTAAATGTTTTTGTATAAAATATTTAATGATAATGTCTGACTTTCTGTCAGTAGAAGGAATTAAGTTTCTTTTAATGTCTAATGCATTCTCAAGGTTGGGCCACTCGGTACTCTGAGATATTGGCAGATTGTCACCTCAACTCAACCCAAAGGAGTTTGGCATAGACTGGAAAAGGAGAAACTCTATAAATTTTCAGAATTCCTTTGATTTCTTCCTTCCTTCCTTCTTTCTTTCCTTCTTTCTTTCTTTCTTTCTTCTCTCTCTTTTTTTCCTTTTTTTTTTTTTTTGGTGGCCATGGGGCTTGAATTCAGGGCCTGAGCCCTGACCCTGAGCTCTTTTCGCTCAAGACTAGCATTCTACTACTTTGAGCCACAGTGCCACTTCTAGTTTTCTGGTGGTTAATTGGAAATAAAAGTCTCATAGACATTCCTGCCCAGGCTGGCTTCGAACTGTGATTCTTAGATCTGTCTCCAACGCTAGGATTACAGGTGTGAGCCACTGGTGCCCAGTTTCAGAATTTTTAAACTAAATTTCTCCTATTTTTCTTCTTTTGCTAGATATCAATTTCAAAAAGTCCAAATACAAAAATGAATTTAAACAATCACAATTTGCTATAAAAAGCCATCATAAAGCCGGTGTTGGTGGCTCATGCCTATAATCCTAGCTACTCAGGAGGCTGAGATCTGAGGATCTGGTTCAAAGCCAGCCAGATCAGGAAAGTCCCAGTGAGATTCTTATCTCCAATTAACCACTGGAAAACTAGAAGTGGCACTGTGGCTCAAGTGTGGTCGCCTTGAACTGAAGAGTTCAAGGACAGAGCCCAGGCCCAGAGTTCAAGCCCCACAACCAACCAAAAAAAAAAAAGCCACCATACTCTTAGCTTGGTGTCCAGAGACAAAGGGCCCGTATGGAAAGTCTCTGTCCCCCTTAAGGACAACTGAAATCTGTGAATCACCATCCCAGGCAGGAAAGTCTGTGAGACTCTTTTTTGTTGTTGTTGGTCATAGGGCTTGAACTCTGGGCCTTGGTTCTGTCCTTGAGCTGAAAAGCTCCGGTTTTCTGGTGGTTAATAGGAGATAAGAGTCTCATGGACTTTCTTGACTGGGCTGGCATTCCTCAGATCTCAGCCTTCCGAGTAGCTAGGATTACAGACGTGAGCCATTGATGCCCGGCTTGTGAGACTTTTATCTTCAATTAACCTCTAAGGTGGCTCAGTGGTAGAGCGCTTGCCTTGCATGCCTGAGGCCCTGGGTTCGATTCCCCAGCACCACATAAGCAAAAAAAAGAAAAAACTCGGAAGTGGCACTGTGACTCAAGTGGTAGAGCGCAGCCTTGAGCTGAAGAGCTGAGGGGCAGCGCCCAGGCCCAGAGTTCAGGCCCCACAACCCAACCCCCCCCCAAAAAAGAAAAAAAAACAAAATCAATTAACCACTAAAAAACTGGAATTACAGGCTGGGAGGTGGTAAAGTGCTTGCCTTGCATGCATGAGGCCCTGGGTTCAATTCCTCAGTACAACATAAGCAGAAAAAGCCAGAAGTGGCGCTGTGGCTCAAGTGGTAGAACACTAGCCTTGAGCTGAAGAGCACATGGACAGTGCCCAAACCCAGAGGTCAAGCCCCACGACTGACAAAAATAAATAAATTAAATTGGAAGTAGAGCTGTGGCTCAAATGGTAGAGTATCAGCCTTGAGCAGAAAAGCTAAGGGAGCTAGGGGGCTGGTGGCTCACACCTTTAATATTAGCTGCTCAGGAAGCTGAGATCTGAAGATCTCCATTCAAATCCAGCCAGAGCAGAAAAGTCTGTAAGCTTCTTATCTCCAACTAGCCACCAGAAAAAATGCAAGTAGAGCTGTGGCTCAAAGTGGTAGAGCACTAGACTTGAGTGAAAAAGCACAGGGACAGCGCCCAGGCCATGAGTTCAAGCTATACAACAACAACAAAGCTAAGGGACAGTGGCATGAATGCACACACACATGAATGTGCACATGCAACACACACACACACACACACTATGTCAGGTGAAACCTTAAAGCCTTAGCACAAGGGGAGACAGAGGCTGGCCCTGCAGTAGGCAAGCAGTACTCTTTGGCTACCATCTGCCTGCCACATGGTCCCTGCAGAGCACATGCAAGTCCATCTGCATGACTGATGGGCTTCCGACACTTCCTGCTCTGGCTGAGAGACTAACTTTGAGGGTGAAATGCTGGCATTTAGACTAGCAGAAGCTGGGCTTTCTGTCTTATGTTTCCCAGAGCCATCTGACTTATTTACATTGCCATGCAGGATGTGAACTGAGGACCCTACGAAAGAGAGGACAGTGCCCAGGCCCAGAGTTCAAGCCCCAAGCTGACCCCCCCCCCCCAAAAAAAACCCAACACATAAAGAGAAAAGGCCGGAAGTGGCCACTGTGGCTCAAGTGGTAGAGTACTAACCTTGAGCTGAAGAGCTGAGGGACAGTGCCCAGGCCCAGAGTGCAAGTCTCACAACCAACAACAATAACAAAAAGGGCTGGCACTCTTACCATTTAAGCCAGGGCTCCACTTCCAGCTTTTTGGAACTAAGAATCTTATAGCCTTTCCTGCCTGAGCTGGCTTTGAACTGTGATCCTCAAATTGCTTCCTGACTAGCTAGGAGAATAGCCATGAGCTATACTCAGTTTTCATCATTGGATTAACTGAAAGACATTATTGCAAAGAAAAAAATTGAGACAGTGCCTCTTTACATAGCTCAGTCTGTCTCTCTACATAGCTCAGTCTGTCTCAAACTCAATCTTCCTACCTCAACTTTCCAAGTGCAAGGATTTACAACCACACCCAACCCAGAGGAATTAAATCCTTAGTTCTCAGTTGAAGTTCTTTTTTCAAAATAACCACATTAACTAACTTAGTACATCATCCTTCAACATATCGTCTAAGTTTTACATATATTTGTAGCCACACAGACTTTATGATGTTGCTTCTATATTATACCCTATCATTCTGCAATTCTATATTATACCCTATCATTCTGCAATTTGTTTTCTTATTCCAGATTGTATGTCTGAAATATATCCAATCTAGTTATGGGATGGAAATGTATCTCAGTGGTAGAATCCTTGCCAAGCATATGGAAGCTCTGGGTTCTATCCCCAGAACTGCAAAAAAAAAAATCTACTTTATACCTTTGCATATACCTATTCATTATCAATTTGGGGTTTTTGAGATCCCCACATCTCAGCCTCCTGAGTAGCTAGGATTATACGTGTGAGCAAGCTACCAGTCCCAGGCTTCTCATACAATTTTTGCTTCATGAGACATTGGTAACTTGCTACAACGTGCACTGTGGGGTGGTGTCCCAGAATACTGTTTGATTACGCCTTTTAGCTTTTTATTTTCTTCTGGTTTAGTAAAACAAGTGGAAATTATTTGCTGATACCTGTATCCTAAGCTGACCCCACCAGAGGCCTGTTGAGTAGCAAACAATATCACCTGGTTTGACCTTAGGTTACCTGAGGTCGATATTGCAATGTGATTCGGCTTGCACATTCATTTCATAGGTATTTACTGAGCACCTGGGTGAGGGGGTGCAAAGGTAAATAAGACAATACTCCTTGCGGTTGCCAGCCTTAAAGGGTGTGGTAGATTATTCCAACCAGCTCTTCAACCTGCCTGAGGGGTAGGCACTATTATTATCTTCATTTTACAGAACAGGAAATGGAGGATGCTTACGAGGAACTCACTTGTCCAGGCATAGCTAGGATTCCAGCCCACATCTCTTTTATCTCTCAACACGACATCCTTATTAACTATAGCTATCCTATCATAACCTTCAGGGATTGGTCCTCTCTGAAGACCAAAGTCCTCAGATGCTCAAGTCTCTTGTATAAAATGGCAGTATTTGCCTATCTTCCTGAACAAATCATCTCCAGATTATGTGTGTGTGTGTGTGTGTGTGTGTGTGTTTATGTGTGTGTGTGTGTGTGTGTGTGTGTGTGTGTGTGTGCGCGCGCGCGCACCTGCGTGCCAATACTGGGGCTTGAACTCAGGGCTCTTCAGTGCTCTTCATTAGCTTTTTCACTCAAGGATTGTGCCCTACTACTTAAGCCACACCTCCACTTCACTTCTGGTATTTTTGCTGGTTTAATTGGAGGTAAGAGTTTCACCTATTTTCTGCCCAGGCTGGCTTTGAGTTACCAACTTCATATCTCAGCCTCCTAAGTAGCTAGAATTATAGGCATAAGCCACCATCCCTGGCTACCAGATTACTTAAAATACTGAATGGAAAGAATTGTTATACTGCTTTTTTTGTCAGTCGTGGAGCCTGAACTCTGGGCCTGGATGCTGTCCCTCAGCTCTTCAGCTCAAGGCTAGGGCTCTACTGCTTGAGCTTAGGGAAAGATGAACGGTAGAAGAAATCATAGGCAAGACATAAACCAGGAAAAGAAACTGGGAACTGGGAGAGAGCGAGGGAAGGGGTAACGTTGTCCAAAAAGAAATGTGCTTTTTTAAGGCTTTTCATTTTGTAAGTGTTATTGTAAAGGTAATGTACAGAGAGATTACAGTTACAAGAGTCAGGTAATGTCACCCCTTCCATCCCTTTCTCCCAGTTTTTCCCTCCCATCCCACCCGCAAGTTGTATAGTTCATTTCCAGTGTAGTGTCTAGTGAGTTCACTGCTGCATTTGTTGAAGAAATGTACTCTTTACCTGACTTATGTAACTGTAACCCCTCTGTACATCACCTTTATATTAACAATTAAAAAAAGAAAAAAAGAGAGAGAAGTTGGGGTCTGATTACAGAGGATCTGGACTCACAAGTATTGGGAATCTATGCCGGCTCAGCAGTGAGGCCAAATCATCAGATGTTTTAGGAGGTGGGGAGCAATGTGATCAGGGCCAGCAGCAGCAAAGAAGGGCATCAGGCAGAATTGGGATTATAGGATTTCAGGAATTGGGCGTTGCTTCTGGAAACTTTACTTCCAATATGTTTACCAGATTTTTCAACAGTTCCTGAGGCTGTCCAGCCTTGTCTGCGCATGAGTTCAAGATGAGGAGCTACAGGGGCAGAAGCTGGTGCTCTACTGGGGGGACGGGGGAGTATGGGGCGGGGCGGGGGGGAGGGGAGAGCACATTTTGATGGTAGAAGTTTGAGGGTGGACCTTTGAGTGAGGGGTGGAGAGGTTGTCCGAGATGCTGCTACAGGTTTACCCAGGAGGATGTGGGGAGCGATGGACCCCTTAAGAGGCACCAATAGGGCTGGGGATGTGGCTTAGTGGTAGAGTGCTTGCCTAGCATTCATGAAGCCCTGGGTTCAATTCCTCAGTACCACATACACAGAAAAAACCAGACATGGTGCTGTGGCTCAAGTGGTAGAGTGGTTCAGTGCCTTGAGTAAAAGAAGTTCAGGGACAGTGCCCAGGCCCTGAGTTCAAGCCCCAGGACTGGCAAAAAAAAAAAAAAAGGCACCAATAGTTCATTTTGAGAAGTTGGGGGTAGGGCTGGGAAGGTGGCTCAGTGGTGGAGCGCTTGCCTTGCATGCCTGAGGCCCTGGGTTCGATTCCTCAGCACCACATTAGCAAAAAGATAAAAGCCAGAAGTGGTGCTGTGGCTCAAGTGGTAGAGCGCTAGCCTTGAGCTGAAGAGCTGAGGGACAGTGCCCAGGCCCAGAGTTCAGGCCCCACGACCAGATCCCCCACCCATCCCCCCCTCCAAAAAAAAAGAAAAGTTGGTGGTAGCCTGGACCTTTGGGAACGGCTTCAACTGTAGGAAATGGGAGTCAGCCATGACTCAAGAACATCCAGAACCCTCTTTGCTTTGGAGATAACAGTTCTACAGGGGACAGGTCCTGGGACAGCTCATTGGCCTTCCCATTATAGACCCAGTGCTTGGGTCTATAATAACTACTCAAGAAACATCTGTGAGTAATAAAGATAAGGGTCTAAGTTGCAAAAGGAATTATAGAAGGAAAACAGTCTTTAGCATTTTGATGCTTTTCTAGAACACACTTTAAAGATGGAGATAGAGGTCTAGGAGCTTATCTCAAATGATAGATCACCTGCTTGGCAAGGGCAAGTTCCCAAGTTCAAACCCCAGTACTACCAAAAATACTAACATAAATGTATTTCTGGAAGTGTGTATTATTCATGTGTAGCTTAATGAAATATCACAATCACCTGCCAGAGAAAATAACATTTGAAGCCTCTTATATCAGCCCTCCAGTCAGTAACCTCTGCTACCCAAGAAAGCCACTGACTTCTGGTATCGTTGCTTGTTGTCACCCATTTTGAAAGCAGTGTGCTGCTTTGTGTCTAGCTTCTTTGGGACTTGGGGAGGGTAACTGACAAATGGAGAGAGGAAGGATAGGTATGTATAGTCATATTACTCAATGTTCAATGTGAAAAGGAAACCTAGTAACTTGAGGGGATGGGTGCGGCTGGGATAGATGAGGGGAGAGTGGTAGAAGGGGTGACGCTGATCAAAATGTGCTGTTCTCACAAACTGACATGTTGAATCAAACCTCTCAGACAACTACTTAATGATAACAACATTCTACAAGATGATGTATGTGAAATTAATGCTGCAAATAGCAAGAGGTAATTCATTTTATCACTGTATGGATTCCATAGTACGAATATACCACATTTGTTCATTGTTTTGACTATATTTAAAGATGCTATGGAATTTTTTTCCTTGTGTATGTGCTGGTCCTGGGTCTTGAACTCAGGGACTGGGTGCTGACCCTGGGTCTAGCATTCTTCCAGCTGACCCTGGGTCTAGCATTCTTCCACTTGAGTCACAGCTCAGCTTCTGGCTTCTTGTTGGCTAATAGGCCATTATAGTTCTATGGACTTTCCTGCCCAAACTGACTTTGAATCATGACCCTCAGATCTCAGCCTCCTGAGTAGGATTATAGGCATTACAGACACCTAGCCTGCCATGAACTTTTTTTTTTGTCGGTCATGGGGCTTGAACTCTGGTTCTGGGCACTGTTCCTGAGCTCTTCAACTCAAGGTGAGTGCTCTACCATTTGAGACACAGCGCCACTTCTGTTTTTTGGGTGGTTATTGGAGATAAGAGTCTCATAGGCTTTCCTGCCCGGGCTGGCTTTGAACTGCGATGCTCAGATCTCAGCCTCCTGAGTAGCTAGGATTACAGGTGTGAGCCACTGGCGCCCAGCTACCCAAACATTTTTATGCAAGTGTTTGGTATAATTATTTATACATTTCTATTAGGTACCCATGTATATTCCAATAAAATAGTTACAATATGAGTTATAAACATACTCAACTTCAGCAAATAGCATAAAATGCTTTTTCAAAGTGATTAAATATATACTCCTCCCATATTTTTTTTTTTTTTGGTCGGTCGTGGGGCTTGAACTCTGGGCCTGGGCGCTGTCCCTCAGCTCTTCAGCTCACGGTGAGCACTCTACCACTTGAGCCACAGCGCCACTTCCGGTTTTCTGGTGGTTTATTGGAGACAGGAGTCTCACGGTCTTTCCTGCCCGGGCTGACTTTGAACCACGATCCTCAGATCTCAGCCTCCTGAGTAGCTAGGATTACAGGCGTGAGCCACCGGCGCCCGGCGCCATAATTGTATTTTAAACTTGCCCTACATCTTACCCCAAGAGCTTGTTGTGTTCTATTCTCCTGTCTGTAAGCCTTCCTACTCAGGAGGCTGAGGTTTGAAGCCAGTCAGGGCAGGAAAGTCTATGAGACTCTCATTTCTGATTGAACACACACACACACACACACACCAGGTGCATGCACCAAAAGTGGAGTTGTAGCTCAAGTTGTTGAATGCCATTTTTGAGTGAAAAAGTTACAGGACAGCGCCCAGGCTCAAAGTTATGAGAGTGGTCTCACATTTAGTCTTTCACATTTAGATCTATAATATGCCTCAGGGCCATGTCATATACATTGTGAGGTAGGGTCAAGACTAATGTTTATTCTACCTGGATATCCAGTTGACTCAGCCTCATTTATTTGAAAATATTGCTCTTTCCCACTGCTGTGCCAAACCACCTAAGTCCAGTACACCTGTTCACATGTGAGCATATAAACACGATTCTGAATTTTTTTTTTTTTGGTGGGTCGTGGGTCTTAAACTCTGGGCCTGCGCGTTGTCCCTCAGCTCTTCAGTTCAATGCAAGTACTCTACCACTTGAGCACTGGTAGTTAATTGGAGATAAGAGTCTCAGGGACTTTCTTTCCTGGGCTGACTTTGAACCTTGATTCTCAGATTTTAGCCTCCAGAGTAGCTAGGATTACAGGTGTGAGCCACTGACGCCTGGTTAGATTCTGAAATTCTAATGCTGTTATTTATGTAGGTCCAAGATTAGCCTCTTAATATTGTTTATTCTTTGTTCTATGAAGGTGATATCAGCAAGGCGCCAGCAGTTCATACTTATAATCCTAACTACTCAGAAGGCTGAGATCTAAGGATTACAGCTCCAAGCCAGCTAGGGCAGGAAAATCCATGAGGCTCTTATCTCCAATCAGCCACCAGAAAAGCGGTTCAAATGTGTTGGTTGTGGTTGTTGGATGTGGTTCAAATTGTTAAATCCTAGCCTTGAAAAAAAAAAAGCTCAGAGACAGCACCTAGACCTAGGCCCTGAGTTCTAGCCCCAAGATACAACACACACACACACACACACACACACACACACACACACACACACACACACACACACACACACACACACACACACACACACACACACACACACACACACACACACACACACACACACTACCAAAGCTCAGTCATGTTCCCAGCTGGCCAGTAACACTGAGATTCATAGGGAATATGGTGCTAGATTGTTCTCTGAGACCTGTATTTCCTGCCCTTCCTTTCCTGTGTGATTCAGGGTGGAGTTGGGAAGGATTTAGGAGCAGAAATGAAGCAGGCAGGCGCCTGTGCTCTCAAGGATGTTGGTGAGAGTTAAGACAGTCCTGAAGGAACATGCCAGGCTATTACAATGGGCCCACATCCTCCCCCTCGTAGTCTGGCTGCCCTTCCTGGCTGCCAGCTCTGCCCTGCCAGTAACAGCAGCCCCAGGACTGCCTGGTTGCTGGGCTACCAAGTCACAGAGGCTAAGTCAGGCAGAGCCAGGGACTCTCAGACCAGAGACCCGGAAAGCCTGGGTTCCAGATTTCCCTGCGAGCCGGGGCCAGTGAATGACTTTTTTCCAGACTCTAACTCTTGTTCCCAGACATTTACTTCTTCTATTTCTCCCGAAATTGTGTAAGGTCCACTTTCTACAATAAACTCCTTGACCTTAACTCAGTGTTTCTGCCTCTGTGAGTGAACTTCGGAATAATCCACATGACGTCAGAGGTGAGAAGCCCTAAATCTGAAGGTGGTAAATGTTTAATTAATGGAAAATGACTGAAAAGCAGCCTCAGGGTATTGAGGGATGACCACATTCACACTGCAAATTTTGAACTTTAAGACCATGAAGCCGGCCATTGACCCCTCACTCTGCTTTCCGTGGGCCTCCTTGGCTTCTTGTCTATTCCCTTCAACCTCTCTCTGTCCTCCCAGATTATTAACTTGCTCAGGAGTTTGTCTTATTTACCTTTACATTCCTCTTTGCCAAAAGGGAAGTGTGACTCTGTGGCCAGAAGGATTTCTGGAGGGAGTGCTTAGTTCTGGCTGGGAGAGCTCACAGGGCTGCGTGTGGGCACTGGCACTTGACAGTGCCTAATTGTCTGAACAGGACACAATGAAAAGAAGCGGGAACAAGCAAGAACAGGTACCGTCAATCTGTGCTGTGTGTGCAAACCCTGTGTTAAGGATTTCACGTGTCAACTTATTTATTCTCTTACCAACTTGGTTGATAAGAACATTCACATTTTATTTTGTTTATTTTTTTGTCAGTCATGAGCTTGAACTCTGGGCCTGGGCACTCAAGGCAAGCATTCTACCACTTGAACTACAGCGCCACTTCTGGTTTTCTGGTGGTTAATTGGAGGCAAGAGTCACATGGACTTCCTGCCTGGGCTGGCTTTGAACCACAATCCTTAGAGCTCCTGAGTAGTTAGGATTACAGGTGTGAGCCACTGGCGCCCCCGGCTATTCATATTTTACAGGTCGGAAAGCTAGGAACCAGAAAACGAAGCCATTACCAATGACCCTATGAACATGTAGGCAAAGAGGAGGGATGGAGATTAGTTTGTCTTAGAAACCCTTAGGAAGGGCTCCAGTGGCTCAGGGGGATACTAGGCTACTCAGGAGGCTGAGATCTGAGGATCGCCATTGGAAGGCAGCCTGGGCAGGAAAGTCCATGAGACTCATATCTCCAGTCAATCACAGAAACAGCCAGAAGTGGTGCCATGGCCCAAGTGATAGAGCACTAGCATTGAGCAAAAAGGAGCTCAGGGACAGCGTCTAAGCCCAAAGTTTGAGCCCCAGGACCAGGGAGGGAGAAGATAATTTCTTAGGAATAGTCCTTTAAAAAAATTTAGCGTGGCAAGGGTCTCACATCTAAAATATACCTGGAACTCAAAAGATTAAATCCCCCAACAACAAATCCTCAAAGAAACAACTGCCCGATAAATAAATGTGCTAAAGATTTAAAGAGAAAATTCTCTGAAGAGGAAAGAAGGATGGCCAATAGACACATGAAGAAATGCTCAACCTCTCTAGCCATAAAAGAAATGCAAATCAAAACAACCTCACCCCAGTTAGAATGGCTATAATCAAGAACTCTAATAACAACAGATGCTGGAGGGGATGTGGACAGAAGGGAACCCTACTGCATTGTTGGTGGGAGTATAAACTTGTCCAACCACTTTGGAAAGCAGTATGGAAGTTCCTCAAAAGACTTCCCATAAAACTCCCCTATGACCTAGCAATCCCACTTTTAGGCATTTACCCGAATGATCACAAACAAGACCATACTAAAGCTACCAGCACAACTATTGTTTATTGCAGCATTATTTACCATAGTTAAGATATGAAACCAACCCAGATGCCCCTCAGTAGAGTGAATGGATCAAGAAAATGTGGTGTGTATAGATATACATTGGAATTCTATGCCTCCATCAGAAAGAATAACATTGCCCCATTTGTTAGGAAATGGAAAGACTTGGAAAAAGTTATATTAAGTGAAGTAAGCCAGGCCCAAAGAAACATAGGTCCCACGATTTCCCTTATTTGTAATATAGTATATGTCTGAAACAAGCAGAAAAGTTCAGATAAGATGATGTTAAGCGAAATGAACTCCAAGATAAAGACACAAGTGGTTTTTTTCTTTCTTGCTATTACTTCTAATGTATTTATAAGGTACCATGTGATTTTTGTTGTTGTTGTTGCTTTGTATGTCCCTCCCGCATGGTATAACCCCTGTTTTCACTGTATTTGATGTTAGTTTAATTTGGAGAAGGGAAGGGAAAAAACAAATTGTTTAAACAGGGATACAAGTGGACCCATTGCAACAATGAGATGTACAAAACACTACGTCGAAAAACAAACTTTAAATTTAGGCGGGGGGGGGGGGGGGGGGGGGCGAGTGTAGTTGTGGAGATGGGAAGGAAGGGTTAGTAGGGGAAAAACAAAGGCGGGACAACAATGCTTGATAAGAAATGTACTCATTACCTGGCTCATGTAACTGTAACCCCTCCTTTGTACAGCATTTTCACAATAAAAAACTTACTTAAAAAAAAATTAGCATGGGTCTTGAAAAAAAATGGCCTAGGAAAAAAATGGGAAGAAATTGTATTTGCAAGTGAATTATAAGTAAGTGTGTGTGTGTGTGTGTGTGTGTGTGTGTGTGTGTGTGTGTGATTACTTTGTTTCCTCCTGAGAAAAAGGAAGAAGTAAAAAGAGAAAAGTGGCTGGTGCAAGTGGCTACTCAGAGGCTGAGATCTGAGAATCCCAGTTCAAAGCCAGCCCAGGCAGAAAGTCCATGAAACTCTTATCACTCCAATTAACCAGCAAAAAGCCAGAAGTGGAGGTGTCGCTCAAGTGATAAAGAGGACCAGCCTTAAGGGACAGGGGAGCCAAGTGAGAATATAAGGCCCTGAGTTCAAGTCTCAAGACCAGCACAAAAAACAAAGAAGTAAAAAAGCAGTAAGGTTAGAGAAGATTCTACAGGCTGTAGAAGACAGAAGAAATGGCTACAGGATGTTTTTCAGGAAAGGACCCAAGCAGGACAGCTACTGATTTCCTCTTCTTCCTCTCCTTCTCCTCTTCTCCTTCTTCTCCTTCTCCTTCTCCTTCCTCTTCCCCTCCCCCCCCCCCCCCTTCTCCTCCTCCTCCTCTTCTTCATTTGTCTGTCATGGGGCTTGAACTCTGGGCCTGGGCACTGTCCCTCATTTCAGCTCAAAGTGAGCACTCTACCACCTAAGCCACAGCACTACTTCCAGTTTTCTGGCGGTTAATTCGAGATAAGAGTCTCACAGACTTTCCTTACTGGGGCTGGCTTTGAACAGCGATACTCAGATCTCTGCCTCCTGAGTAGCAAGGTTACAGGTATGAGCAAATTCCTCTATCTTCCTGAAATCTTAGTGAAAAATAAAATCTGCTGTTCGCATAAAGAGGTGTCAGTGTGAATTTATAGAAAACGAGGAAATGGCTCTGTCTTGCACTTGGGTTTTGCAAAATAGCCATAAGAGCCCTATAGGGAACTGCTTCACCAAAGCAGAAGAGCAGAACAGGAAGTGCCCCAAACTTAAGTGAGGCAGGTAGATAGGAAGATAAGGGGACAGGAAATTAAACACATACCCAAAGGGCCAGACTCAGAGTTCAAACCAAAAAGTAAATCAAAAAACCATTTAAGGTCCCCTCCCACCATAACCTTTTTTTTTTTTTTTTGCAGAGGGGGGAAAGTCTCTGGGGTAAAAAGCTGCAAACTCTGCAGATGGGAAGAGACAAAGAATAAAAAGGTGGGTTTGGCAAGAAGGAAAGTTACTGGTATGTTGGGGCAGGGGGCTTCCCTGTCTCACCCACCCAAAACCACCGTCTAAGGATTAGGAGTTGTCAGACAACTTGATGAACAGACCTCAGAAAGTACAACTTGATGAACAGCCTTCAGAAAGTACAGATACAGGTTGGAGATGTACGAGGTAACTTTTAAAACATGCTTCGCTGGGCCCTGCAGATTAAATTTCCCCAACTTCATATTGGTGCCTTTGATCTGAGCTTTTCTCTGCTGAAGTTCCTTTGCAATCACCTTGAGATCCAGGATTCAGAAGATTCAGTGACAAGCATCTAGAGGAAAAGACTCACTGCCCTTCCAATGGGCTATGCTTTATCTTCTTAAAGAAAACAGCCCAGCCCAGCCCAGTGACTCAAGCCTATAATCTTAGCTACTCAGGAGGCTGAGATCTGAGGATCATGGTTCAAAGACAGCCTGGGCAGGAAAGTCCATGAGACTCTTATCTCCAATTAACCACCAGAAAACCTGAGGTGGAGCTGTGGCTCAAATGGTAGAGTGCTTGCCTTGAGCTGAATGAAGCCCTTCCACCCATCTCTACTTGGCATGTGGGGGTGAACAGCCAGACCTAACTTGGGACTCCTAGAACTTACACCCGCGGTCTAAAAATCCAGGTTTCAGAGCCACCATTTTGAATCTAATTCCCATTTCCTGTGTGGAGAACAGGAAATGTTTCTTTTTCTAGTTCTCCCAACTGAAAAGCTGCCACTGAAGGAACTGAGGCCTTTAAAACTTGTAGGTGCCTGCCGACAACTGTAATCCTAGCTACTCAGGAGGCTGAGATCTGAGGATCCTGGTTAAAGCCTGCCCGGGAAGGAAAGTCTGTGAGACTCTTAAATAAACCACTAGAAAACCAGAAGTAGTGCTGTGGCTCAAGAGCTAGAGCACTAGCCTTGAGCTAAAGAGCTGAGGGACAGCGCTCAGGTCCAGAGTTTAAGCTCCATGGATGACAAAAACAAAACAAAAAAACAGCTTGCAGGCATCAGGATCAGCTAATCTGCCGAAATCTGCTCATCCATCAAATTCAGTCCAGGGACTACCAAATAATGAAAAAGGACGAGACAGTAAATCTCTGACATGGTCTCAACCTTACAGAAAACCTTAAAGTAGACCTACCAATCAGCCATCTAGTTCTTAATATTTAACCCAAGGTCAACCTCAGGAGCTAGCAGAGATGAGAGGACCGTGCTGTCTTTTCTATGGAATGTCTATGCCATGTGCTTCATCTCTACCATCTTTCTTTTCCAAAAAATGCTATCACTTTTCTGTTCACATCTTGCCTCAATTCGTTTCTTGCCAATTTAACTACCCTAATTTCTGGCAACCCATTTGGTTGAGCAGGCCAGATGTTAGGAATTAAGTATGTCTTTTTCAGACTTGGATTCATCATAAGGTTTCACTACTTTTAACCTTGTTCCACTAAAATAAATTCTTGCTAAAACTTTCACCCTGTGTGACTCTCCTTTTTTGGTCAGACAGCCTGACATGGATCTCAAGGACCTCCAATTTTGTGTGGAAATTTGAAAGCTGAGGAAACCCCCTGTCCATTATCTGGGAAGTTGCAGAAATCTCAAAGAAGGCACTGGGGTTCCTGAAGTCTGTGGAATAGTTTGTTTTTTGTTTTTGTTTTTGGTGGTTGTGGGGCTTGAACTCTGGGCCTGAGTGCTGTGCCTCAGCTCTTTGGCTCAAGGCTAGCACTCTACCACTTGAGCCACAGCACCTTCCAGCCTTTTCTGCTTATGTGGTGCTGAGGAATCAAATTCAAGGCCTTATGAATGCAAGGCAAGCAATCTACCACTGAGCCACCTTCCCAGCCCCTGGAATAGTTTTTTGTTTGTTTGTTTTTTGGTCGGTTGTGGGGCCTGAACTCTGGGCCTGGGCGCTGTCCCTCAGCTCTTCAGCTCAAAGCTAGCGTTCTACCACTTGAGCCACAGCGCCACTTCTGGCTTTTTCTGCTGAGGAATTGAACCCAGGGCCCCATGCATGCGAGGCAAGCACTCTATCACCTTCCCAGCCCATGGAATATAGGTTGTTTGCAAAAGTCTTCTCTGGATCTTATTGAACAAGAAAGCTCCTGCCAACACTTCCATTATGTGAGGAGCCCGGTATGTGTACAAGTCTAGAGGCTGGAGGTAAGAGCAAAAGTAATTGTGAAAGGGTTGGCAGTGGGTATGGCTGAAGGCTATGCTGGAGGGTGGAGGTGAATTGGGAAAGTGATCCTCTGCCCATGGAATTCAATCATCTAAGGACACAAAATGTACAGATAAAAGGAAAAGGGAACAATACAGGAAGGCAGTCTAATTCAGTGAAAGTTTAATGGAGGTAATGGATCCCTTTGGATGTCTTCTCACCACTCAGATATCTTGAATGGCCTTTGGTAGCAGACCTTGAAAACAGATGATAGGCCATTTAAAAATACTAGCACAAGTGCATATAGCATGGGGAAAAAATGTGCCAGCCACCTGCCACCTCCTCCCACATCCTTCCTAATCCCTCTGGGGGATCTGCCCTCTTCCTCTTCTGGAAACTCCACCAAAATTAGAAAAGAGCAAGTCAGCCCAGGCCCATTGGATAGGGCTTCCTTGTGACTTCTAAAATATTCTGACCTTTGGGAATTTTTTTTTGGTCCGTCATGGGGCTTGAACTCTAGGTCTGGGCACTATCCCTTAGCTCTTCAGATCAAGGCTAGCACTCTACCACTTAAGCCACAGTGCCACTTCCAGTTTTTCTGGTGGTTCATTGGAGATAAGAGTCTCATGGAATTTTCTTCTCAGGCTGGCTTTGAACCATGATCCTCAGATATCAGCTTCCTGAGTAGCTAGGATTACAGACGTGAGCCACTGCCGCCCTGTGGGAATCTTTTAGAACTAGATTTTACCTAATCTCTCAATGGTCTCCTATGAATACTCAAGTCAACAAATGTTTATTGAACACAGATGACAATGGCAGGCACTAGAGGTCATAAGAGTCCATTGCTTTTGGACTAAATGAGCTCCCAGGTCCTAAAAGACCAGGGCTAAACACCAAAATGAAGTTACTGAAGGCAAAGTTCTACTCCACTCAATAAAATGAAGCTGTTTATCTGACATCCTGAGAAATCATGATTAGAGAGACAGGCATAATAATGAAGCTCCTCGCAGAAAAAGAAATGACCAATTCATTTTTAGTTCTGTTCTTTCTCTGGTAGTCTTTTCCGAACACTAACTTTCTCTGCTGACAAACACATTCTAGAACAGAAAATAATGCCTATTTAGAGTGTGTGTGTGTGTGTGTGTGTGTGTGTGTGTGTGTGTGTGTGTGTCCTGGGGCTTGAGCTCAGAGCCTGTACACTGTCCCTGAGCTTTTGTGCTCAAGGCTAGCATTCTACCACTTGAGCTACAGCTCCATTTTCAGCTTTTTAGTGGTTTGTCTGGGCTGGCTTTGAACTGAGATCCTCAGATCTCAGTCTCCTAAGGAGCCAGGATTATAGGCATGAGCTACCTGCACCTGGCCCATTTTAGATTTCTTTGACAAGAGAGAACCAAGAGGCAGTCCCACTGTCAAGAAAGTACAGTGACTTACAAGACTCCAGGCAGGACTTTTAGGTATGCAATTGGAAAAGTATGCAGTATAGCTCAGTTGTAGAGCTATTGCCTAGTCTGAGAGAAACTGTGGGTTTCATCCTTAGTACTGCCAAATAAGTATTAAACAAGTAAATATGCAATACTGTAGCCCTGTAGAATCTTGGAGGAACATTCAATATTTCAGCTTTAAATATTCTCTTTCAGAGTAAGAGAGAGGATCCATCTGATTAAAATCTAGTGTGTGAATGTGTGAAATAACCACAGTGAAATCTCTTTGAACAATTCACATACTTGGGGGAGCAGGTGCATGTGTGGTACTGGAGTTTGAATTCAAGGCCTCCCACTTGGAAGGCTGGTGTTCTACCATGGCCTGTAGTCATGTTTTTTTTATTTTGTTTTTTGTCGGTCATGGGGCTTGAACTCTGGGCTTGAGTGCTCTTCAGCTCAAGGCGAACACTCTACCACCTGAGCCACAGTGCACCACTTCTGGTTTTCTGGTGGCTAATTGGAGAGATAAGAATCTCATGGACTTTCCTGCCCAGGCTGGCTTTGAACTGTCCTCAAATCTCAGCCTCCTGAGTAGCTAGGATTATGGCGTGAGCCACCAGTGCCCTTGAATTTTTATTTGTGAAGTAAAACAATTTACTTGTCCTAAGCCCTTGTCCCTAACTGAGCTCAGCCTCAGGCTTTTTTTGTTGTTGGTGGTGGTGGTAGTGGGGCCTGAACTCTGGGCCTCAGCGCTGCCCCCTCAGCTCTTCGGCTCAAGGCTAGCGCTCTACCACTTGAGCCACAGCGCCACTTCAAGCCTTTTCTGCTTATGTGGAGCTGAGGAATGGAACCCAGGGCCTCATGCATGCAAGGCAAGCACTCTACCACTAAGCTACCTTCCCAGCCCAGCGTCTTGATAGCTGGTGATGGGGTGCATGGGTCCCAGCTAGTCCGAGGAAGACAGTTAGGAAACTATCAAATACATTGGATTAGTTACAGGCTCCAAAAATCACAACAGCCTAATTTGGAGCCCCAGCTCTGAATCTTACCATTAGCTCACTTTGGCTAATCTTTCTGGAATCTTTCTGAAGAAGTTGTACAAGTGGCTGAGGCACACTTGGTGATAAGCCTGGCTCTACGCAAACGTTCACTCCATGGTAGTAATTATTACAGTGAGTACTGTTGGCTGAGTCCCATGCATCACTTAACACTTAAGAGTATCCTATTTTGTTTTATTTTTTATTTTATTTTATTTTTTGGTCCAGTTGTGGGGCCTGAACTCTGGGCCTGGGTGCTGTCCCTCAGCTCTTCAGCTCAAGGCTAGCACTCTACCACTTGAGCCACAGCGCCACCTCTGGCTTTTTTTCTTTTTGCTTATGTGGTGCTGAAGAATTGAACCCAGGGCCTCAGGCATGCAAGGCAAGCGCTCTACCACTGAGCCAACTTCCCAGCCCCTATTTTGTTTTATTTTGCAGAGCTGGGGATTGAACCCACAGCCTCTACCACTGAGCTCTGCTCTCAGCCCTTACCACATCCATGCTTACTCAACAACATCACAAGATCCATATGTTCTAGTACTTGAGTAGTGGTCTTTTTTTTTGGTCAATCAGTGCCACTTCTGGTTTTTTCTGCTTATGTGGTGCTGAGGAATTGAACCCAGGACCTCATGCATGCAAGTCAAGCACTCTACCCCTGAGCCACCTTCTTGGCCCTGAGTAGTGGTCTGCTAAAAACTACATGCTAGTCATATCCTAGAGACCTGTGAGTAGGACCTTTGTGAAAATAGAGTCTCTGAAGATATAATTAAGGATAATTAAGAATAAGCCCAAAACTTAACGACTGATGTCCTTGTTAAGAGAAAATGACCCAAGAGAAAATGGCTTGACACCTGTAATCCTAGCTACTCAGGAGGCTGAGACCTGAGGATCAGGGTTTGAAGACAGCTTAGCAAGAAAGTAGAGAATCTTACCTCCAATTATCCACTAAAAAGCCAGAAGTGGAGCTGTAGCTCAAGTGATAGCTTTTTCACTCCAGGCTGGTGCTCTAAGGGACAATTCCCAGGCCTCGAGTTCAAGTCCTAGGATCAGTACATTAAAAAAAAGAGAGAGAGAAAGAGAAAAGACAGATGTGTGAAGATGGAGGCAGAAGACTGGAATTATATTGTTACAAGCTGAGGAAGGTGGAACTATAAAAGCACAACAATTTAAAGATCCTGGGGCTGGGAAGGTGGCTCAGTGGTAGAGTGCTTTCCTCGCATGCATGAGGCCCCGGGTTCAATTCCTCAGCACCACATAAACAGAAAAGGCTGGAAATGGTCCTGTGGCTCAAGTGGTAGTGGGCAAGCCTTGAGCTAAAGAGCTGAGGGACAGAGCCCAGGCCCAGAGTTCAAGCCCCATGATCAACGACCCCCCCCCCCCAAAAAAAAAGATCTTGGTTGGTATTATTATTATTATTATTTTGCCAGTCTTGGGGCTTTAACTCAGGGCCTGAGCACTGTCCCTGTTCTTTTCCTGTTCTTTTGTTTGACTATTACTCTACCACTTGAGCCACTGTGCGACTCCTGGTTTTTCTGTTTATGTGGTACTGAGGAATGGAACCCAGGGCTTCATACATGCAAGGCAAGCACTCTACCACTAAGCCACATTCTTAGCCCTTTAAAAACAATTGTTTTTATTTATTAATTTATTTTGCCAGTCTTGCGGCTTGAACTCAGGGCCTGGGCACTATCCCTGAGCTTCTATTACTCAAGGCTAACACTGTATCACTTGAGCCACAGTGCCACTTCTGGCACTCTCTCTTTCTTTCTTTCTTTCTTTCTTTCTTTCTTTCTTTCTTTCTTTCTTTCTTTCTTTCTTTCCTTCCTTCCTTTCTTTCTTTCTTTCTTTCTTCCTCCCTCCCTCCCTGCCTCTCTCTCTCTCTCTCTCTCTCTCTCTTTTTTTGTCAGTCATGGGGCTTGAACTCAGGCTGTGCGTTATCCCTCAGCTTTTCAACTCAAGGCTAGCTCTCTACCACTTGAGCCACAGCACTACTTCTGGCCTTTTCTATTTATGTGGTACTGAGGAATTGAACCCAGGGCCTCATGAATGAGAAGCAAGCACTCTACTGCTGAGCCACCTTCCCAGCCCCACTTCTGGCTTTTTCTGTTTATGTGGTACTGAGGCATTGAACTCAGGGCTTCACACATGCTAGGCAAGTACTCTACCACTCAGTCACATTCCTAGCCCTATATTTTGATTCTAGCCAGGAACACTACTTCCACAAAATAAAATAAGTTGACAAGAGCGGTGGTAAGGACATGGATAGTAAGACGGAATAGGGCTGAAGAAAGCTGAAACAAGCAGCCAAAAAAAAAGCAGATCGGTCATTTCAAAGTTATTTTCCTTGCAGGGCAGAGACTAGAAAATAATGGAGAAATAACTTATTGGTAAACATCACATATTAGCTGATTTTCAAGCCTGGGCCTGGGATTGTAGCAAATGCCTAGTTAGATCCTCAATGCTACTGGGCCTGATGTGATGTGGGCAGAAGGTGCATTTGGCTGTTTCCTTTCTAATCCTGATTCCTGGGAGGTCAAGAAACAGTTTGGATTAAATCAACTCTAATTGATTTTTAGCCTCATCTTTGGGGCCTGGTACAGAAGCTTAGTCCAAACAATGCCCTCTAATTTTTGTTTAACAGCTACAAGGATTTTCCCCTAGAGCTTTTGGAGAGAATACCACCACTTTGCTAACACCTCTAGTTTGTACTTTGCCCTTTAAAAGTATGAGAAAATAAATTCTTTTTTCTTTTTTTTTCTTTTCTTTTCTTTTTTTGTTCATGGGGCTTGAGCTTTGGGCCTGGACACTGTCCCTTAGCTCTTCAGCTCAAGGCTAGTGCTCTACAACTTGAGCCACAGTACCACTTCCAGTTTTCTGATGGTTAATTGGAAATAAGAGTCTCATGACTTTTCTACCTGGGCTGGCTTTGAACCGTGATCCTCAGATCTCAGCCTCCTGAATAGTTAGGATTACAGGTGTGAGCCACCAGCTCCCGGCTAAGAATGAATTCATTTTAAGACCACAAGTTTGTGGTAATGTATCACAGCATCCTAGTAAATAAATATATATATAGTATTTCGTTTTGTCTCTTTGGTTGTGTGTGTGCCTTTACTGAGGCTTGAGCTCAAGGCCTGGGCATTGTCCCTTAGCTTTTTTATTTGAGGCTGGCGCTCTTCCACTTGAATCACACACAGACACACAGACACACAGACACACAGACACACACACACACACACACACACACACACACACACCCCACCACTCTGTTTACTTGGAGATAAGAATCCGCTTGCTTGGAACTGTGACTCTCAGATCTCAGCTAGGATTACCAGGAGTGTGTCCAGCTAATACATAAATTTTTATTCCCATGGGCTGGGAAGGTGACTCAGTGGTAAAGCGCTTGCCTTGCATGCCTGAGGCCCTGGGTTCGATTCCTCAGCACCATATAAGCAAAAAGAAAAAAGCTGGAAGTGGCATTGTGGCTCAAGTGGTAGAGCGCTAGCCTTGAGCTGAAGAGCTGAGGGACAGCGCCCAGGCCCAGAGTTCAGGCCCCACAACTGGACCCAATAAATAAATAAATAAATTTTTATTCCCATTTTACAGTAAAGGCTCAGAAAGAGGAATAAACTTGCTCAGTCTGTTTTTATGCAGAGAACTAATTTACGCTAGTTACATGTGAAGCAACTGAATGCCCACAAGAGACAGAATAGGAGCCAAATGAGAAAATTAGGACAAATGCGTAGCTCCAGGTTGCTACTGGAGAAAGGAAAATAACTACACATCATTTCACTTGCTGTGCAGCTTTGCACAAATACCAGAGCTCTTTTAATTAGGTCAGGACAAAGCTCTTGGAAGGAGGAAACTAGCAAAACAGAACTCAAGATAACAAGGAAAACTGTTCAGCTCCAACTCTTGGTGGAAGAGGCCAGCCCAGACCAGCCTGAGACAGCTTCAAACACCAATGACTTAAAAGTCTTGGGAAACTCTGAGCAGATTAAGTTAATAGAGCAATTAGGGGCAGGAAGCAGGCTAAACCTCTTGAAATCTGGAAATGAAAAGGGAAATTTTCAAACAATTTGGTTTGTTGGAAGGAATGCAGTCACACACTTTAATTTCTCTTTGTTTGGTTTATTTCTAAGATGCTGAAATGGCAAGTCTGAAGAGCAATAAATAATGACAGGTTTTTCTTACATGCAAACAGCAGGGAGTCATTACTTGTATTGTTTTGTGCCTGTTCTAGGGCTTGAACTCGGAACTTGGGCACTGTTTGCTTTTTATCTCAAGACTGGCACACTACCACTTGAGTCATAGTTCCACATCTAGCCTTTTGGTGATTAAAGAGTCTCATAGACTTTCTTGCCCTGGATGGCTTTGAACTACAATCTTCAGATGTCAGCTTCCTGAGTAGCTAGGATTATAAACGTGAGCCACTGGCACCAAGAAGTCACTATTTTTTAAGGTTAAAAAAAAAAACCAACAGCACAAGATTTTAACAGTATTTATAGGCTGGACTATGGCCCAAATAGTTGAAGGCCTCTCTAGACAAGCACAAGGTCATGAGTTCAAAGTCTCATACTGGAAAAATAAAAAATAAGCCAATAACAGTATTTGTGATGAGTTGGAATTCATATTTGGTACATAATATGTATCCGCTCTAAGATATTTATCACTAAGTTCAAAGATATTCAATTTTCAGCACACAAGTCACAGCAACCCTGTTAACTATTAGTGTCATCCTCATTTTGTACATAAGGAAACGGAGGTAAGAATCTTTCCTGGGGTGGATGTGGGAGCTCACCTGTAATTCCAGCACTTGGAAAGCTGGGGGAGGCAGTGGGGCGGGGGTGGGGGGGTTCTCCTGCTGGAGATCATCTTCCATTCCACAGCAAGACCTGGACACAAATTGAAAAATAAATAATAATAATACTAAAAGCTGAGGATGTCACTCAATAGCCTAGAGCTTGCCTAACATCATGGGTGAGGCCTGGATTCAAATTCTGTCACACACACATAGAATCCATAGAAAAAAATCACATCTTCAAAAATCACACCGCCTGATGGCGAGCCCAGATTCTCTCCAGAATTGCTCTGAAAGCTTGTGTGGTGCAGTCCTACAACCCTGTGACTCCTCCCTTTCAAACTGGCTGAGGTGGCAAGGAGAACTGCTCAGTTTTTCCTTGTTCTTCTGGTCCCAGAGCTGACATCTGTCAGGGGTTTAGGTATGAAACTGCGGAGAAGACAGGCAGGAGATGGGTGGGGGGAGGGAGAGAGTCCTACCTCTTGCCCTACCCCCCCATCCAGGGTCCTAGCCCCTAGGCTCTAGTCTATCACCACAGGAGAGGCAGCCACTCTGAACTTGGAAAAAAAAAAAAAAAAAGGAGTACCCCCTCCCGCTCCCAGGCTCCTTTCCCTAGTCTCAGAGAAATCCAGGTAAATGGCCTCAACCTCATTCTGAGCTAGGAACATTTATGTTTTTACAAAGTGTATACTATTATTCAAGTTTTGTGAGATTATTAAAAGGCCCAATACTTCATTTCTGTAATATGCTTCTACAATATGATTGGGTTGAGATTTTTGTTTTTATTTTCTGTGCTGTTATTCAGAGCCTTCACTCTTGCTTGACTTTTTTTTGCTCAAGGCTGGCACTCTACCACTTAAATCATACCTCTACTTCTAGCTTTTTGCTGGTTAATTAGAAATAAGAATCTCTCAGATTTGTCTGACCAGGCTGGCTTAGAACCAGGATCCTCAGATCTCAGCCTCCTGAGTAGCAGAGCGTTACCAGTGTGAGCCACTGGCACATAGATAATATGATTGTTCATATGGTTGTATATTCTTGAAAGGGGCACAATAATTTCCTTAACCAGTTTCTTATTTGGGTTGAGTTGCTTTAAGTTTTTGCTTATTGGGGCTGGGAAGGTGGCTCAGTGGTAGAGTGCTTGTCTTGCATGCATGAGGCCCTGGGTTTGATTTCTCAGCACCACATAAGCAGAAAAAGCTGGCAGTGACACTGTGGTTCAAGTGGTAGAGTGCTAGCCTTGAGCTGAAGAGCTGAGGGACAGTGTGCACGCCCAGAGTTTAGGCCCCAGGACCAGCCCCCCCCCACACACACAAAAAAAGTTTCTGCTTATTTGTAAGTTCATAGGTAGGATTTATAACAGATGTACAATTCAATATGTACTGTGGCATCAGGGAAAGTCTGAAATCTGACAGACAAGTGACACACTAAGCTGGGTATGACTGAGGTAGAACACCAGCCTTGAAAAAGCCAAGCAACAGCACCCAGGCCCTGAGTTCAATTCCCAGTACCAGAACACACACACACACACACACAATTGAGGATAATAAATTCTAGTCATATGCTTTTAAAATTAAGAGCATGAAGCCAGATGCTAGTGGCTCACATCTATAATACTAGCTACTCAGGAGGCTGAGATCTGAGCCAGCCTGGGCAGTACCTTCAAGAAGCTGGTACTGTACCAGTTGAACCACAGCTCCACTTCTGGTTTCTTGCTGGTCATAGATTTTCTGCTCTAGCTGGTTTAGAACCACAACCATCAGATTTCAGCTTCCTATGCAGTTTGGATATGAGTCACTGGCAATTTTTTTTAATCTTTGGTTGGTTCATGGCTGCAAAAGCTGTGGACACATGAAACCAACCATATACTATCAGTACTGACTGGCATCAGTACTTTTGCAGTGCATATCTGTGGGAAAAGACATTGTCAAAGACAAAATTTGTAAATCCTGTTACAGATTAGTGTTATCAAGGGCCATTTGCCACTCTTTTTGATGACAAGGAAACACTTTGATTTTGATGACAGAAAACACTAACTCTGAGCCTGTTTGAATATAGACTAATATATGGCAGCATTTTTTCCTTGGGTATTTATAACAAAGAACTACCCTTCAATGAAGTAGAAGAATGAGTCACCAGAAGTCATATTCACTCTCACAAGGCAGTGGCTTGTGTCTCTAGGATTTGCTAATCCTTACCAGGCATAGAGAAATACATGAAAACTGAGAGCCTCCTCTGGGGAGAAGCTCTTATGTTTTCTTAGAACCACAACATAGCAGAGAACTTCCAGGAAGACACTTGTCAGCATCATGAAGTCAGTTGGATTAGACTTTTAAGAAGTGCAGCTCAGCTGGGCATCAGTGGCTCATGCCTGTAGTCCTAGCTTGTCAGGGGGCTAAGATCTAAGGATCATGGTTCAAAGCCAGCCCAGATAGGAAAGGCCACCAAGACTCATCTCCAATTAACAAGCAAAAATCTGGAAGTGATCTGGGTGCTGGTAGCTCAGGCCTGTAATTCTATAATCCTAGTTAATCAGAAGGCAAAGATCTGAGGATCATGGTTCAAAGCCAGTCTGGGCAAGAAAAATCCATGAGATTCTTATCTCCAGATAACCACCATAAAAGCCAGAGTGGTTCAAGTGGTAGAGCACTAGCCATAAGTCTAAAAAGCTCAGTGACAGCCCAGGCCCTGAGTTCAAGCTCCAGAACACACACACACACACACACACACACACACACACACACACACACACACACACACACACACATACACACACACACATGAAGTGGAACTATGAGTGCTAGAGCACTATCCTTGGGCAAAAAAGCTACTAAATAAATAAATAAATAACAAACAGACCCAGGCCCAGAGTTCAAGCCTCTTCAACCTTCAATTTCAAAGAAAAGTACACAACTTTAGTTTCAAAAATTGAAGTACAGGGCTGGGAAGGTAGCTCAGTGGTAGAGGGCTTGCCTTGCATGCATGAGGCCTGGGTTCAATTCCTCAGCACCACATAAGCAGAAAAAGCCAGAAGAAGTGGCGCTGTGGCTCAAGTGGTAGAGCACTAGCCTTGAGCTGAGGAGCCCAGGGACAGTGCCCAGGCCCAGAGTTTAGGCCCGATGACTGAAAAAAAAAAATTGAAATACAAGTAGGCATTAGTGGCTCACAGTTATAATACTAGCTATCCAGTAGGCTGTGATCCAGAGAATTGAAGTTCAAAGCCAGCACCTCAAGATCCCATCTCAATAATAGCCAGCAAAAAGCTGAGATAAAGACATAACTCAAGTGGTAGGGTACCAAATGAGCAAGCAAGCAAAACAAAAGCATGAAACCCTGAGTTCAAACTCCAGTCCTGCCCCCTCCACAATAAAAACAAAACAACAAAAACCAAATCACTCATACAACATTTTCTTCTAACTGCTAACAGTTCTCTTTATTTTTAAGTGTTTAAATTGTTATTATTAATGATGTACAGAAGAATTACAATTATATAACTCAGGTAAAGGGTACATTTCTTTTTGGACTATGTCACCCCTTCCCTTACTCTCTCCAAGTTCAGTTCTCTTCTTGTTGGGAATATGAAAATCATTTACAAAAGTCAATCACATTGCACTCACAATAAATAACAAAATGGCTAAATACAACATTTGCCTCAAAATGTTCTTCATTCATCAGTCAGTGTACACTCATGCATGCTGGGGTTGATTTTAAGTGATCTCATATGCACAGACCTAAATATTTTTTAAAAGGAGGGTGGAGCCATGAGGTTTCTAATCAATACAGTTACAGGAAGTCTATAGAGATGTATGTACATAATCAACAACATTTGTTATTTGAAGGAATGAATGAAGACCTCGCTCCAAAAGGATTCATACAAGTTTGTGCTACGGTAGTTTCTACCATATTAAAAGCTGATAGGAAATGTCTGAGTGTGCCTGTTTGTATTTGTTGTAGTTTAGAGACAATATAGTTTCTGGAGTCCAATCCTTTGGATTTGAACTCCAGCTGTACTATTTTCTAGCTGTGAGGCCTTGAGCAAACTGCTCCACTTCTCTGAGCCTTTGTTTGCTCATTTGCAACCCTAGGATCATAACAACATTGACTGGGTAGGATTGTTGTGAGAATTAAATAACATTAGTTCTATTCCTGTAAGTAGCATTAGATCTATTCATGTAAATAAGGTTTCATCAATTGCAGGCCTTATATGTTATTTAAAATCCAATTAATTATACATCACCTTTCCTGTAGCTAAAGCTTCCCCTCCCTGAGTGGTTGTGATGTAGCCCACTTGTTCCTCATCTCACCAACTCAAAAATCAACACACACCTCAGCCAGTAACCACACTAAAATCTAATGGTCAGCTGGGCACAGTGGTGCATACCCGCAATCCCAGAAGTTGGGAACCCGAAGCAGG
Organism: Dipodomys spectabilis; assembly: GCF_019054845.1. Classification (NCBI taxonomy): domain Eukaryota; kingdom Metazoa; phylum Chordata; class Mammalia; order Rodentia; family Heteromyidae; genus Dipodomys; species Dipodomys spectabilis. The sequence continues at coordinate 18,166,040 of NW_024871460.1, read as the reverse complement.
AGATCTGAGAGTTGGAGGCCATCAAAGGCCACATAGTGAGACTCTAACTAAAAACTCACAACCCCACAATCCCAGACTAGTGCTTAATGCTGGTGTGTTTTCTTTTAACTAGTCAATTCACACCCCTATGGAAGAATAAGCCACCCCTCTTGCCTGGCTCTAGTAGCTAACGCCTGTAATTCCCTAGCTACTCTGGAGACTGAGAATGGAGGATTTTGATTCAAAGCCAGCCCATGCATAAATGTCTGTCAGACTTTTATTTCCAATTAACAACCAAAAGCCATAAGTGGAGCTCTGCCTTGAGCACTCAGGTGTAGTGCCCAGGTCCTGACTTAAAGCCTCAGGACTGACACAACCATAATAACACGCACAGCCCCTGGGCCTTAACCAGGGTAGAGTCTCCCCCCATTTCTCCTCTCCCTCCTGCCCTCTCCCTCTGTGCTTACCTGATGCTGGAGCCTCTTGCTGCATCTTCTTCTTCCTGGCCTCCCTTCAGTTGGCGCCCCAGCCTCTCTAGCACCTGTAGGTAAAAGATCCCTCCTTGTTTTAAGCAGCTTGAGTTCATGTCCTTGTTTATCACCTGATGCACACACCTGAACCCAATATCACCCCCCACCCCCCGTCCCGTCCTCCAGAGTTGCAGTCTTGTCTCTGATTATTCTCAAGTGAGCGCTCAAAACCAAACGAGAAAAACATCATACCATTATTTGATAAAGATTTGCCTTTGAGAGCTGGCAGAAGAATCAACACATATAAAATAAATGTAAATTGAAAGAAAAATGGAGGGCTGGGAAGGTGGCTCAGTGGTAGAGCGTTTGCTTTGCATGCATGAGGCCCTGGGTTCGATTCCTCAGCACCACGAAAGCAGAAAAAACTTTAAAAAAAGCTGGAAGTGGCGCTGTGGCTCAACTGGTAGAGTGCTAGCCTTGAGCTGAAGAGCTGAAGGACAGTGCCCAGGCCCAGAGTTCAGGCCCCACGACTGGACCAAAAAAAAAAAAAAAAAATGGTATAGACTTCTCCAGGGAACTGCTAGGATTTGCAGTGGACATAGTTTAAATGGCACTGGTTTTGGGGGGAAAAGTGAAGCGTTTGTGCACCTCAGAGCAAACCAATCGCCTTTGGCTACTGGGTTTATTCCAGAAGGGCTGTTGGCGGGCTGGGAAGGTGGCTCAGTGGCAGAGTGCTTGCCTTGCATGCATGAGGCCCTGGGTTTGATTCTTCAGCACCACATAAGCAGAAAAGGCCAGAAGTGGTGCTGTGGCTCAAGTGGTAGAGCACTAGCCTTGAGCTGAAGAGCTGAGGGACAGCGCCCAGGCTGAGTTCAAGCCCCATGACCAACAACAACAACAAAAATCAGAAGGGCTGTCGAGTGGATATTTACATCCCTATTTTGATTAATTCTAATCATAGTCCACCAGAGAATTGTTTTCTTGGTATCTTTGTCACTTCCCTTCCCACTTTAGTCCTTCCTAGTCAATGGTTTTGGTAACAGCTTTCTCTCCAGGCTTGCGACCTGGCCAGAGAGCATAAGCAATCATATGAAAGCAAACGTGAGAGTTTGCCCTTTTGTCCAAATATGTCACAATTGTCAGTTTTATGACTCAGCAGTGAATTGAAATGATGATTTCCAAGAGCCTAACACATGCTAGAAGGCTAGCACTCTACCACTTTACCCACAGCACCACTTCCAGTGTTCTGGTGGTTTTATTGGAGATAAGAATCTCACAGACTTTCCTGCCTGGGCTGGCTTTGAACTTTGATCCTCAGATCTCAGCCTCCTAAGTAGCTAGGATTACAGGCCTAAGCTACTAGTGCCTGGCCTGGAAGGTATTTTCAACTGATGAATAATTTAGAAATCCCACACCACTGAGCCACCATCAGAAATGGCAACAGTAACTCTCAATGGCTTATTCTGTGTCAGGCCCTGGAGTATACGCACTTACAGACATTTTTCCTCTTTTTTTGCTTTTGTTTTTGTCAGTCATGAAGATTGAACTAAGGGCCTGGGAACTGTCCCTGAGCTTTTTTCCACTCTAGGCTAGAGTTCTACCACCTTGAGCCACAGCGCCACTTCTGGTTTTCTGGTGGTTAGTTGGAGATGTGTCTCTTGGACTTTCCTGCTCAGGCTTACTCAGCCTCCTGAGCAGTTAGGGTTACAGGCATGAGCCACTGGTGCCCTGCTTTTTTTGGGGGGGGGGTGGGGGAAGGGGGAGAAAATGTGCTTGAACATTCAAAAAAAGGCCTTGAACTTTGGACCTTGCACTCTCGCTTGGCCTTTTCACTAATGGCTAACGCTCTACCATTAGAGCATTAGAGCTTATCTCTAGCTCTAGCATTGTGCTACCTAATAATTAGAGATAAGAGGATCTAGGATGTCTGTCTGAGCTGGTTTTGAACCAAGACTTTTTTTTTTGAATATTTTTTTGGAGGGGTCCGGTCGTGGGGCCTGAACTTGGCCTGGGTGTTCTCCCTCAGCTCTTCAGCTCAAGGCTAGTGCTCTACCACTTGAGCCACAGCACCACTTCCGGCTTTTTTTTCTTTTTGCTTATGTGGTGCTGGGGAATCGAATGCAGGGCCTCATGCATGCAAGGCAACCACTCTACCACTGAGCCACCTTCCCAGCCCCTGAACCAAGACTCATATCTCAGCCTCTTGAGTAGTTAGGACTAAAGGCGTGAGCCACTGATGCCCCACTCTCTTTTACTTTGGACAATGTCTAAATTACCCAATTTCCCATGTTTCTTCAATGAAAACATTAAGGGCCCTGGCCTGGACTGACTCACCTAAGTGTGCGATTTGGGAGTCCACACTGAATCATGACTTGCAGCTACACTTGTACAAGAGCAACATACATTCATCAGAGTTCAGGTTCAGAGAAAGGCAAAGAACTTTACTTTGAAGCCCAGATACCCATGGCTCACGTGTGCAATTCTAGTTACTAAGAAGGCTGAGATCTGTGGATCTTGGTTCAAAGACAACCCAGGGTCTTTGGTTCAAAGACAACCCAGGGCAGAAAAGTCCATGAGACTCATCTCCAATTAACCACCAAAATGCTAGTAGTTAAGCTGAGGCTTAAGTGGTAGAATGTCAGCCTTGAGAGAGAGAAAAAAAAGCTAAGGGACAGCAACCAGTGCTGAGTTCAAGCCCAGTACTGGTACCAAAAAAGGAAGGGAGAAAGGAAGGAAGGAAAAAAGGAAAAGGAGGGAGGGAGAAAGGGAGTGAGGGAAAGAGTGAGAGGAGAAAGAAAGGAAGAAGGAAGGAAAGAAGGAGGGAAGGAGGGAGGGAGGAGGGAAGGGAGAGAGAGAGGGAAGGAGGGTGAATGATAATCACCCAGTCTTCTAGCATCTAGGAGCCTTGCCCCATTCGTGGTACTACAGTAATGGCTCATCTGCCCAGGGCCCCTTTCCTGCCAGGTGGCTGCTTCTCACCCAGTGCCAAGGTCCCCAGACTGAGGTTTCATTCCACATTTCACATCCTTTGTCTCCCCTCCTCCCTCCCTCGCCCTGCCTTTCCCTGCAGGCCTGGTACTCATTAACATGTAGGCTTACCCAGCACCTTTTATTTTTAAGATCTCAAAATGTTCAGAATAGGGCATTTTTTTCTTCTTCTTTTGTTCCTGCCTTCATGACTGGGGAAATCGGAATCACAAAGGTTACTATGATCATAATGACTCTGATGATGCAACAAACAATTCAAGATAAAAGCCTCAGAGTGGAGAAGCTCTACCTGGCTCTGGCCCGGTTTTAAGGAAGAATGTGATTCAGAACCAAGACCTGAACCCAGCTGTACCTCACCTCCTAGACCTGGCTCTGGATCTGGGACTTGCTGATGTGTGTGAAAACAGCTTGTTCCAGGCAGAGACATGAGTGACAGGCAGGGAGGCGACAGCTGGGTGTCTCCACAGGACACTCACCCGCGTTAGCCATTTCAACAGTCACTTAAAATGCATTTCAAATACTAGGAATAGCAGTTTGTCACTTTTCCTGTTGTTGGTGGGTTTGTTTTTTTCTCCCATAGACATATTAATATGGATGCGACCAGCAGGTTCCAAGCTTTGAATTGTGCTCATTAAGTCACAGCTGGCTGAGAATATGTGTCAATCCTGTGCTTTTATTTCCCAGCCCCAGTTTTACATTGAAATGAAAATGGACTTCTCCAGACACTTCCCTTTTCTGGAAGCAGAGCAGCTTGGCCCTCTGGGGAGTGGATACTGTGTACTGAAATACATGTGTAATTTCAGTAACTAAAACATTTGATTTGATGATCACACACACACACACACACACACACACACACACACAGAGGTTGGAATTTCCCTGTTGGCCAGAGGTGGGGGAGTTTCCATCTGGCTGTTTACAGCTGGGGGAGGGTTTTTTGGGTCCCATTTTCATCCCCTCCCCCACCTTGCTCTTTAAGGGACAAGTCCACCTGCTTGGTGACTGCCCAGGATGGCTTTTCTGGGTGAAGTGTGGTTGGCCAGATGGCATCCAGCGTTTCTCTCTTTCCTGGACCGAAATGAAATGCTTCATTGGATTTCCGAGATGCAGTATTTATTTTTACAGAGAGCTAAGGAAAAAGCTGATTCATGATTCCTCCAAAGGAATTCCTTCAGGGAAGAAAATACCCTGAAGACAACCAGACATTAAACACACACACACACACACACACACACACACACACACACACACACACACACACACACACACCAAACCACACACGTGAGCTTTAATAAAACCAGTGACATTCAGGAAATTCACCTGGGGAGTCTGTTAATAGAAGGGATTCCTGGCCCCTACCCTGGACCTCTGAAAATGCCTCAGGAACCTGGGCAGATATCCAAGAGTTTGGCTTTTTAACAAGCTCCCTAGCTGATTCATTTGCTACCTGAAGTGGGGAGCCATATAGAAGTGGGAAGGGGGAGGGCATGCACACATCATTAACACAGGGCTAGGGTGTAACTGAGTCACTCAGGGGATGGTGGGCCCTCACCTTTGATTGGGTACAGCTGAGTTCACCTGGCAGCCTGCACTTCATTTGGAAATGACAAATTAGCAAATGATGTGCAATTAAGCTTTTCACAAGGCAGTTAATCAGTGTATCCCCTCTTGTACCTCAGAGCCAGCCTTTGTGACTCTGGGTAATCAGAAGACTCAGTGAGGCTCCTGAGCTGTGTGGGGACTGGAGGGTGATAGAGCTAAAGCCCCAGAACAAAACAGGCTAGTGAGTCCCTGGTGAGTTCAGACTTGCAGAAGCTGCCTAGAAAGACTTTAGCATATTTCATGTATGTTTTTGCAGTGGCTTTCAAATGTTACCTTAACCTGGACCTGAAGCTGAGCTGACTGTTCCAGAACTTATTGGGGGAGCTGATTAAAAATATTCCTAGGGAGGCTGGGAAGGTGGCTCAGTGCTTGCCTCGCATGCATGAGGCCCTGGGTTTGATTCCTCAGCACCATATAAGTAGAAAAAGCCGTAAATGGTGCTGTGGCTTAAGTGGTAGAGCGCTAGCCTTGAGCTGAAGAGCTGAGGGATAGCACCCAGGCCCAGAGTTCAGGCCCCACAACAGACAAAAAAAAGAAAGAAAGAAAGAAAAAAAATATTCCTGGGTGCTGGGAAGAAGGCTCAGTGGTTGAGTGCTTGCCCCTCATGCATGAGGCCCTGAGTTCCATTCCTCAGCAGTACAAAAACAGAAAAGGCTGGCACTGTGACTCAAGTGGTACAGTGCTAGCTTTGAGCTGAAGAGTTCAGGGACAGCGCCTAGGCCTAGAGTTTAAGCCTCATGACTGACAAAATAAATAAATAAATTCCTGCCTGGTGCTAGTGGCTCAAGTCTATAATCCTAGCTACTCAGGAGGCTGAGATCTGAGGATCGTGATTGGAAGCCAGCCTGGGCAGCAAAGTTCATGAGACTCTTATCTCCAATTAACCACCAGAAAACCAGAAGTGATGCTGTGGTTTAAAGGGATAGAGCACTAGCCTTGAGCAAAATAGCTCAAGGACAGTGCCCAAGCCCTGAGTTCAAGCCCCATGACCAACAACAACAACAATAAACATATATATATATATATAAATATGTATATATATATATATATATATATATATATCCCCTATCTGAGCCACTGTTGAGTGGCTTAAAGGCCAGACTATGAAATCTGTATACATAGTATACATACAAATATATACATACAAATCTCTATACTTCCTTGGGATATGGGAAGCACTATGTACAGTACTGCCTGTGGGATTACAAAGCTGTTAGAAATAAGTCCACAGAGAAGCCTATGTAATAAAAAGCGAAGGCCTTAGACCTCACCTGGCAAGGGAGCTATTAGTGATCTGTTACAGGTGGAAATGACCACATGTCCTCAGTCACAAAAAATAGGGATGGAAAAGAGGAAAAAGTATTCCATCAAAGGAGGGTCAGTAATTCACATTAGTTTTGCTCCCATTTAGTACCAAGAGCTTCTAGAAAATGATAGGAGGGAGAAGAGTCTACTTGGATAGGCTATGTCTCTTGTAATGTCTGATTTCCTTGGAATGGGCTTTTTTGGGGGGTGGGGGTGGAGATAAGGAGGCTGCTAGGGATTGAATCTAGGCCCTAAGCATGCTTAGCTTACTCTATTGGTGAGCTGTACCCATAGCTCCTCGTGGCAGATTTCAAACCAGCAGTGTGTTCTCACTGAAGGTGGAGCTGGAAAAATATTTGGTCAGCTCTTTCTGATGGCACACATGCATCTGCTCTATCGCAGCCCTCGATAAGTCAGTATTCCAAGATCTTCCTGCTACATCTGCAGCAACATCCCCCAAATGTGGCCACATTGGCATCCTAGAACGGATGGGAAGAGAGGAGTAGCTGTGCCATGGTAATCCCATGCAACTTGCACCATAGGAACATCTCTCCAGGTTCGCAGAGATTTTGCATGCATCTCTGTGGACACTCCTGTAATGGCCAGGCCCTTGTTCCCTGGACCAAAAGCCAGCCAGTTTCCAAAGGATCTGGAGGTATGCAGAGGAAGCAAGAATAAAGAATTTCAGGAGGGGAAAAGGGTTCCTAGTGAATTCTGCTAGTAGCCTCTCAGGACAGCATTCACAGTAAATGAAATGGAGATGTTGCTCATTGTCCTGACATACAGAGAGCTGGCTGTTCACAGCTGGCTTCAGCCAAAGGCTGTGGGGAGGGAGCTAGGTACCCCCACATTCTGTACAACCCAAGACAGAGTGAAATGGAAAATGTCCAATTAATCATTCAAATTTGTGCCTGAGGATGCTCAGTTATGAATTTCAAGTACTTTAAAAAGCTGCTCAGGAGAGAGACTTGAAACCTATGATGAATATTGAAATTAACACATATTTTCCCAAGTAGACGAGAATGTGATAGGTAAATAATTAGAAAAAAAGAGGGGGGTTGCTGGGAAATAGCTCATGTGCATGAGTAAAGAAACAATGGAAGAGCTCAAAGACACAGATCCCTAGTTTGATGGGAAATAGCTCTCTTCTTTGTGTCCCCTGTGGGGCTCTTTGGTTCTGAAGCAAAGCCAGACACTTGGGACAGCTCTGTTCTCATGTCTCATGAATGTGATGAATGAATTTAGGAATAAAATGTAAGAAGGACAGTTGAATACATCGACTGCTATATTTTCAAATCACTTGCTGTTTTGGGAAGCCCAGACCATAGTGTGTGTGTGTGTGTGTGTGTGTGTGTGTGTGTGTGTGTGTGTGTGTGTGTGTGTGTCTGTGTGTGTGTGTGTGTCTGTGTGTGTTTGGGGTGAGATGAGGGCAAGCCTGTGCGGGAACCAGTTTGCACTGGCTGGCAAAAGCCAATGGTGCCCATCACTTCTCAGCATGTTATTCTGTGATCTCACACTGATAGTTTGATTTGGGGCCTACTGGGGGGAGTAGTGATGCCACTGTAATTGGCAAACCCAACAAATCAGCCTGTTTGTCCCTGGAGAGGGTATTGTTAATGACATATCACCACACAGCTGCAGGCAAGATGTCCTACTGAGGGGCTGGATCCAAACCAACTGTGTGCGTTAGTCTTCTGGGCTGCCTCGCAAAATCCCACAGGCTGGATGGTTTATTTCTCATAGTCCTGGGAGCTCCAAATCCAAGATCAAGGTGTTAGGAAATTTAGTTTCTCCGGGGCCTCTCTCATTGGCTTGTAGATGGCTGCCTTCTCACCGTGTCCTCACTTGGCTATTTTTTACCCTTATGTACAAGCAGGTCCCATTACATTAGTCATCTTAGGCTATTTTTCCTACCCTTCTGACTTCATTCAACCTTAATTTCCTTTTCAAAGGACCCGTCTCCCAAACCAGCTACACTGGGGGTTAAGGGCTTCTAGATATGAAATCAGTCTGTAACACCTTGTGTCAGGCATGCGGGGAAGCAGCACTGCATTTTCAGGTAAACTGGCATTTCAACTCCCAAAGGAGGCAGGATTCAAGCAACTTCAAATCCATCCCACCCCCCCACATGCCAGCATGTTGGAGCAGGGGGAGGGGTGGTAATTGTATAAAGTAAGGGAGGCTTCATTCTTGTTGTGGCACCATTATCTCTGAGATGCAGTCATCACTCCCCAGGGAGGCCTGGAGACTCTGGGGCTGGATCTTGCGTCATTTACAATGTTGTGAAATACAGGAAGAGGGGCTTGTTCTCAAAAGACACAACCACAGGGAAACAGACACTGCAAAGTCTGGTTGAGGCAGTTACATCGGACTTGCTGTATAGAAGCAGGAACTGCTTTTCACAGCAATAAGGAGTGCACTGGTGACATCAGTTGATGTGATCTAAATGAAGCTCAGGATTCCTTTTTTTTTTTTTTAATGGTGCTGGGGCTTGGATTTAGGGCCTGAGTGCCCTTAGCTTGTTTTACTCAATATCATTTTGCCACTTGAGTTATGCCTCTACTTCCAGCTTTTTTTCTGGGGGGGAGGGGAAGAATGGGGAGGAGAGGGTGGGAAGGCTGGGTTGGAGGGTGGTTAATTGGAAATGAGTCTCATAGATTTTCCTACCTGTGCTGGCTTTCCACTTGGATGATCAGATCTCAGCCTCTTCAGCAGCTAGGCTTACAAGCATGAGCCACAGGCACCCAGCTCAGGAGTTTTTACTTTGCTTTAAAAAAAGTTTTTTTTAATCTCACATGTAGCCCAAGCTAGCCTTGAACCTGAGATCCTCCTGCTATTAGTCAAAGTGAAGAAAGCAAGCCTGAACCTGACATCCCGCTCCTCTGTGGGCAATCCCAGGCAAACTGGACTCCACCTCTGCAGCTCAACCAGCAGTAGAGAAAGAGTGAAGGATCTCAGTGTACCTCAGGAAGTTTTCCCTAGAAAGCTGAGTCAGACAGAACATGAGGTAAAAAGATGGCTTAGGACTCTGCATTCTCAGGAGGGAGAAGACTCAGGGTGAAAAATCCACTTCCTGTGCTGAAAGACTTGCCACTCTGTGGGAATGCTCTGTGCAGAATCTGTGCTACAGACTGGCACAGTTGGTGTTCTGACAAAGTCAGCAACAGGGTCATATGAGGGAAAGAAAGTATTTTCTTTTAATTTTGCTGTGCTGGAGCTGGAACCCAGGGCCTCAAACTTGACTTTGTGCTCTATTACTGAGCTACATCTCTGGTCCCTCATGTTCAAGTCTAATTCCTCTTTCATCTTTGAGGGAAGTTCAGAGAAAATGTTCTTAACTTATTCCATTCCTGTTCCAGGATAAACACAGTGGAGGTTGACTGCAGGGGCAAGGGTGGAGGAAAGGCTCTGCCACTTCCTGTGTGAGCTATCCACATTGATGTCCTCATCTGTATAATGGGTCTAATAACCCTCACTTTGTAAGGCCTGGTACTGACTCATTAGCATTCAAGCAAGCATCTATTGTGAGGCAGGTATGGGTAGGGGTATTGTTAGAAATCTGAGAAAAGAAAAGTGCAGAAAGGCCACTGTCTAGAGCTGAAGTGTTAGGGTAATTAGGGCTCTAAAATGTTTAGATCTTTCTCTTCGAGAATAGCCCAGGACTAAAGATGGAGAGAGAGAGCGAGAAGGGGTAAGTCTAAGCATAGTACATTGCATGCATATATTATAGACACGTTGATAAAACCTCCTTGCACAACCAACTGATGCTAATCTTTAAAAAGTGGGGTGCAGACAGAACAATCTAGGAGGTTGCTGCTAACAGTTTTTCTTGGAGACTTCATGAGAGTGAAGGCAAGTTAGAGGGGGAAAAGGGACAAGTAAAGATTTACAGGGAAAAAAGACCATCTGTAGACTGGGGAGAGGGTACCCCTAGACCTGTATATGATCATTCCCCATTTTTCTAGGCTTATTAGCTCAGCATACCCTAGCAGAGAAATAGGGCACCAATATTTACTCTGCTGAGTAGGAAGCTGCTCTGAATGACATGAGTTTTCCAGAGCTAATTCTGAGATTCTGGCCAGAGAAGCCTTCCTTGTTCCAGGGATGATGTTCATGGGTGGGTCTTGGCATTTTCCCTGCTCTGAGTCACTCTTTGTCCTAGACCGACAGGGCCTTTCAGAATGGCTGCTGTTCTGGGCAGCTGTATATGGCTAAGATGGACCCCAGGCCAACAGCCAACCTGCACGGCCAGCCCAGAGAGGTCTTCTGTTCTCCCTGGGTAGCTAAGAGGGCAGGCTGTCATTGTAGTTAGCTTCTGGAAGTAGAAAAAACAGAAACTTAGGAGTTTATTGGAAAGACAGAGAGTAGCTTACATACTCAAACAAACACTGAAGGTTAGTGTGAGAATGACAGCACAGGCCAGTAAGGAAGGTATCTCTTTAGGTCCATTGTCAGAGTTCACTCTTCTCTAGCCTTTTTTTTTTTTTGCTGGTCCTGGGTCTTAAAGTCAGGGCATGGGTGCTGTCTCTGAGTTTCTTTGTTCAAAGCTTGTGTTCTACCGCTTAAGCTACAGCTCCACTTTCAGCTATTTTGGTGATCAATTGGAGATAAGGGTCTCAAAAACTTTCCTGAGTTGGCTTTGAATCAAGATCCTCAGATCTCAGCCTCCTGAGTAGCTAGGATTATAGGCATGAGCCACTGGCTCTCAGAAGGGTTTTTGTTTTTGTATTTTGGTGGTGGTACTAGAGCTTGAACTCAGAACCTGACACTTTTCTTAGCTTTTTCACTCAAGACTGGTACAGTACCACTTGAGTCACACTTTTACTTCTCTATTTTTCCTGGCTAATTGGAGATAAGAGTTTCACAAGCTGTAATCCTAGCTACTCAGGAGGTTGAGGTCTGAGGGTTGTGGTTCAAAGATAGCCCAAGCAGGAAAGTCTATGAGACTCATCTCCAATTAGCCACCAGAAAACTGGAAGTGATGTGGTAGCTCAAAGTGGTAGAGAACTAGCCTTGAGCAAAAGAGCTTGAGGACAGCACCCAGGCCCAGACTTCAAACCTCACAACCAAACAAAAACAAAAAACATAAAACCCCACAAGTTGGGCACCAGTGGCTCATGCCTGTAATCCTAGCTATTCAGAAGGCTGAGATCTAGGGATCGTGGGTTCAAAGCCAGCCTGGACAGGTAAGTCCGTGAGACTTTTATTTCCAATAAACCACTCAGAAAACCAGAAGTGGAGCTGTGGCTCAAGTGGTAGAGTGCTAGCCTTGAGCTGAAGAGCTAAGGGACAGTGCCCAGGCCCAGAGTTCAAGCCCCACGAACAAAAAACAAAACAAAACAAAAAACACACACATACACAAAAAAAAAACCTCACAAAAGTTTCACAGACGTTTCTGCCTGAGTTGGCTTCAAACTGCAGTCCTCTCCTCTCAGCCTTCTGAGTAGCTAGGAATACAGACATGAGCCATGAGTGCCTAGCCTGCTTTCACGCTTCATGTCATCAAGCTCCTTGCAGGGAATTGAATCAACCAGTTTTGGTCATGTGTTTGTCCCTAGGGAGCTGTGGGTGTAGGGGCTAATATAAGACCGCTTCCTCAGTGGTCTGCTCAGAGGAATGGCTATGAGGTCCACTTGAATTATAGAAGCAGGGCCCAGAAGCAAGTATAGCAATTTTTTTTTTGGGGGGGGGGTCCCGTCGTGGGGCCTGAACTCTGGGCCTGGGCGCTGTCCCTCAGCTCTTCAGCTCAAGGCTAGCACTCTACCACTTGAGCCACAGCACCACTTTCGGCTTTTTTCTTTTTGCTTATGTGGTGCTGAGGAATTGAACCCAGGGCCTCAGGCATGCAAGGCAAGCGCTCTACCACTGAGCCACTTTCCCAGCCCCTAGCATAGCAATTTTTAAATTTTTTCTTCTTTTGGGGGGGAGGGTCCGGTTGTGGGGCCTGAACTCTGGGCCTGGGTGCTGTCCCTCAGCTCTTCAGCTCAAGGCTAGCACTCTACCACTTGAGCCACAATGCCACTTCCGGCTTTTTTCTTATGTGGTGCTGAGGAATCGAACCCAGGGCCTCATGCATGCAAGGCAAGCACCCTACCACTGAGCCACCTTCCCAGCCCAGCAATTTTTAAATTTTATTTTTAATTAAAAAAAGTATTTTTGTCAGTTATGGGGCTTGAACTCGGGGCCTGGGTGCTGTCTCTGAGCTCTTTTCTCAAGGCTAGTGCTCTACCACTTTGAGCCACAGCACCATTTCTGGTTTTCTGGTGGTTACTGGGAGCTAAGAATCTCACAGACTTTCCTGCCTGGTCTGGCTTTTTTTTTTTTTTTTTTTTTTTTTGAGCCATGATTCTCAGATCTTAGCCCCGAGTAGCTAGGATTACAGGCATAAGCCACCAGGACCCAGCTCCATAATTTTTTCTAAAGTTTTTAATGCTGGTACTGGGGCTTGAACTTGCTTGGCTTTTTCACCAAGGCTAGTGCTCTACCACTTGAGCTATAGCTCCACTTATTTCCAGCTTTTTTGCTGATTAACTGGAGATAAAAGTCTCTCAGATTTGTATGTCATCCTCAGATCTCAGAATCTTGAGTAGCTAGGATTATAGGTATGAGCCATTGGCACCCAGCAGAGTCTCACGATTTAATGCAAAATTAGTGTTAGATACAATATTAGAAAGTATTTCATTATAAAACAGATAATATCCTCAAAAGTAGAAGAAAAATATCAATTTTATGGATTCTTGTGTGTGTGTATGTGTGCACGCATGTATGCGCATACCCATCCTAGGGCTTAAATTCAGGTCCTGGGTACTGTTCCTGAGCGTTTTCTACTCAAGGCTATTGCTCTACCACTTGAGCCATAGCCCAACTTTCAACATTTCTGGTGGTTAATTGGAGATAAGCGGCTGTCAGAATTTTCCTGCTAGGGCTGGCTTTAAACCTTAATCTTCAGATTTCAGCCTCCTGACTTGAATATGTAGGATTATAGTCATGTGTTGCCAGTGCCTGGCACATGGATTCTTTTTGTGTGTGTGCGCCAGTCCTGAGGCTTGAACTCAGGGCCTGGGCACTGTCCCTGAACTTCTTTTGCTCATCTAGCATTCTATTATTTGACCCACAGCCATAGTTTTGGCTTTTTTCAAGTAGTGTATTGGAGATAAGAATCTGAAGACTTTTTTGATCAGGCTGGCTCTGAGTCATGATGCTCAGATCTCAGCCTCCAGAGTAGCTAGGATTACAGGCTACTAGTCCCTGGCTCATGAATTTTTAACAGAACTGAAGTTATTTATGTATATCATTTTGTGCTTAATGTCTTTCCACTGTACATGGATCCCATATCTACTAGAGAAGCATATTTTGTGACATTGGTGTAAAGAATGGACTTGACCTGTTGTACTCCTATGTGATGGGAACCTTTTGGGTCTATAATTCTGCCAATACTGGGAGCCAAGCAACCATTTCCCAGCTTGAGAAGTTGCTGAGCCCTGCCCTCCTTTCCAGCAAAGGTTCTAACTGGACACTAGCCAAGGAAGATGAGAGCTCCCAGGAACACTATCTTGTAGAAGTCAGGCCCTCACCTCTGTAATCAAGCCCACAGAAATACCATGTGTTTATGCCTCAAGAAACTGAAACCTGCCAAGTGCTGTTGGCTTAAACCTTTGATAATAACCACTCAGGAAGCTGAGATCTGAGGATCACAATTCAAAGCGAACCCTGGCAGACAAATCCTAGAGATTCTTATCTCTCATTAACCAGCAAAAAGCTGGAAGTAGAAGTGTGGCTCTAGTGGTACAGCACCAACCTTGAGAGAGAACCTGAGGTCCTGAGTTCAAGCCCTTAATACCAACACACATAAGTGCACCGCACACGTGCATGTGTGCACGCACACACACACACAGCTGAAGCATTATGACGTTCAGCAGGTTCTTATGAATTTGAATTTCAATCAACTTTCTAAAGTGAATGAACCCATTTTTCTATCAGATTTTACAAGGAGGTTCCTTTAGTTATTTGAAAGGATGTTAAAAAATATGTTTCATGATGGAGTGAATTCATGAGGAATGTGGGAGATTGGAGAATCCTAGTTGAAATAGAGCCATCGCCATCTTAATCATGTCCTGTGTAAATTCAGATGTGTGTTCAAGCCTCTGAACCTGTGTATTTAACAAGTTAAAACTAACAGCCTGCCTGTCTCAACCTTTCCTGACATTTGCTAAGGGAATAGAATTCACTGGGATTAGGAGTTCAGAAGTCTATCCCCCCTGAGCTGGAGAAATCTGGATTGGCTTCTACACCAGAAAAGCTTGGCCATGTTCTTGTGAACAGAGGCCACCCCTCAGGACTGCCTCAAATCACTCTCAAAGGGTCTCAGCTTCTGTTCCTGAAAGAGTATTATTCAATTTTGCTGTTGGATTCATCTCATGTGATTTCAAGGGGCCAAGGACCTTGTGACTTTTAGACTAGGGGAAAAAGTAATCATATGAGAAACATGTGAGCATAGTTATAGAACTACTTGGTGGCAGCAGGTGTGGAGGTAGGAGGGGCAAAGGCCACTTCCCTAAGGAGGGGAATGTGAGAGGAGAAAAAGATGCCTCAGAAATTACCTAGACCCAGGATAGAGGGTGGGGTGTTCAATTTCCAAATGGGGAGTACCTCTGTGTTTAACTCTTGAATGAGGTGAAAGAGTAAGGGATGGCCTTCTAGGCTGGGGGTAGTGGCCTTACCACTCTGGCTATGGTGTAATGAATGGCAGTAACAATGAGGGGGCGTGGGACACTGGGCATGGTGGCAGAGGCCAAGTGTTAGCACCTTGTCCTTTGAAGGGCTCAGGGAAGATGGAGGGCTTTTAAGGCAAGAGGTGGGGATGAGAGGAGGTTGAGGGTTACCAGATTTATAAACAGAAATTGCTCTGGTTACAATGTGGAGAATAGATTAGGGCATATGACCCACTGGTTTTGACCTTGCTATATCCTATAGTCGTAATTCTTGCTCCAGGCCTTGTCTCTTGACTGCTGGCCTGAGACTTCTTCTATCGTCTCCATGCCGCTTGACTTCAATGGGGCTGTCTGACCTACCTTTCAACGCCTGTCAGTTAAAAAATTACATGGTGATCCTTCACCAGGCTCAAAATAAAATCCAAACTCTGTAAGCACCCTGAATTCCTTCTCCAGTGTCACATCTAGCCATTTGTCCTCAAGGACCCCCTTAGGCCTTGACCCATGGGAAGAGTGGGTAAAAGCAGGACACAGTTTCAGGGAGAGGGAAAATCTGAGGCCTCATCTGTAGTCCAGAAGGCTGGTTCCATATTAGAGTCAAAAACAAGAGTGTCAGGTTCTACAAGTGTTTCAGAGATCAAGACACTTGAAAAATACTGCATGAGGGACTGGGAGGGTGGCTCAGTGGTAGAGTGCTTGCCTTACATGCATGAGGTCCTGGGTTCGATTCCTCGGTACCATATAAGCTGGAAGTGGCGCTGTGGATCAAGTGGTAGAGTGCTAGCCTTGAGCTGAAGAGCTGAGGGACAGCGCCCAGGCGGAGTTCGGGCCCCATGACTCACCAAAAAAACAAAAAACTGCAAGACAAACATCTGGAGGCCTGGACTTATAGGACAGAGTCCTGAGCACTCAGAGATGAGAGCTTAAGGACAGGACCCACCACCCATGGAAACCTGAAGCTTATCTAGTGAGGATAGCCTAGTAAAGGAAGGCCAGTTGTCTTGAATGTGGAAAGCACTGGGTGTAATTAGCACTGGGAAGGGGGAAAATGTGGTCAGGACTCAACAGACTTGGAACTGAGGGCAAGGACAAAAAGCTCATGTGAGGGTGACTTGATACGACTAAAGTTCTACACATTCTGTCTGCTTAGACTGATTAAGGCTAAGGTTTGAATCAGGGCTAGAGCCAGAAAGGCTCAAAGGCAGGGTCTAGGCAGCTCTTGCCATTGTCCTCATGAAGATACACATAATCTTGTATTGCTTATCCTCAGAGCATATACAAGTCAAGGGCAGTTCCAAGAACTCTCTCCCCATCCCAGGATCTGGGATTGCTTGGGAGACCCCTTCAAACATCCAAGGGGGATGAAACCTCAGCCTCAGTAAGGCTCTGAGCTAGGGGCTTCGCAACTTTAAGGCGGGTCTCTGCAGACTATGACCCTGTGTGGTTCACATGGTAACCAGAGGACTATGACATACTTAGAAGGCGGTGAGGTCACAGAACATAAGCTTTAAAGTAAGTGAACCATATGTGCCTCATTTAATTTTAAAAGAGGCCTCTGAGAAGAGCTTAGAACAATTTTTTCCCTCGAGTGCCATTTCCCAAAGGTACTCACAGAACAATAAGGTGTGACTGTAATGGCTGCACTGAGTTGTCTTTTGGACAGTGTTAGACGGGACATAAAGAAGGTGGACAGAGAATTAAGACAATTGAGATGCATCGACGAATGCACACGATGCCTGTGCGACCTTTATATGCATCCCTACTGCTGCTGCGACCTGCACCCTTACCCCTACTGCCTGTGCTACTCCAAGCGTTCCCGATCCTGCGGCCTGTGTGACCTCTACCCGTGTTGCCTGTGTGACTACAAGCTGTACTGCCTTCGCCCGTCCCTCCGCAGTTTAGAGAGGAAAGCCATTAGAGCCATCGAGGATGAAAAGAGAGAGCTTGCCAAGTAAGAGAACCCTCTTCTTACCTTTGTAGACTGGGCAGATCAGCCTTAGACATTAGTTTGTGAGAAAGGGAGGGAGGTGACCTCTAATACTTGAACAAAGATTAAAAAAAAAAAAAGCTGGACGCTGGTGGCTTACACTACCTTGCTACTTAGGAGGCTGAGATCTGAGGAGTAAAGTTTGAAGCCAACTCAGGCTTTTTATCTCCAATGAATGACCAACAAGCTCGAAGTGGTAGAACAGTATCCTTGAGCAAAAAAATTCAGGGACAGGGCCCAGGCCCTGAGTCCAAGCCTCAGTACCAACACACACACAACACACACACACACACACACACACACACACACACACACACACACACACGAGGGAAAAAAAGTTTAAATGACTAGTGACTTAGGAAAGATTTAAGAAGAGTAACTGGGTCCATGATGGGAATCGTTACAATTTTCCACAGACAACGTAAAATGTCAATTGGCAAGGTTGGTAGTGGTTGATGGTTAGAGTGCCAGAGTGACAAATCAAGGGGGCTTTTTAACAGGGGTGTCATTGACAAGCTATTGGAAGCAGCAAGTTCAACATTTCTTTCTGGTGATGAGTAAAGTGACTTACATATATTTGGACTTTCAGAAAAGTAATAATTGATCAAGTCCTTAATGTGAGCCAGAGGCCTCAAGAACAGGGAGCAAATTGAACAGATATTTCTTCAGAATTGTAGGAAAATGTTTCTCCCAGCTGCCATCTCCAGGCTAAGAGTTCAAGTTCACCCAGTCTGTTGGCCACTTCTTCCAACCCCAGGAAAGCTGTGCAGATAAACCAGAGGGTTAAGTAGTAACTTTCACAATAGACTCAGGTTTTTCATTGAATTAGTAATTTAATTTTTTTTTGTTTTGAAAGTACTTTTTAGTTAGTGATTATAACTTTCAGACTTTATATATCTTTTTAGTTTGTGAGTATTAATGAAAAAGAAAATGCTGGTTAAATAAATGAGGATACAATCAAATTTTGGAATAACATGTTTAAAAAAAAGGGTGAGTAACACATTTTATGTAGTAAGCAGTAAAAGTCAGGTGGGGCAGAAAAACTTGGTAAGAACATTTTAAAAAAGATAGGTGTAGCTAGATAAGAATCATGGAAAAACAGATGGTGATAGATGGATAGGTGGGCAGAGGTAGGCGGAGTCCCTTGACAACGGTGACAGTGATGATTCACTAGAAAGAACAATAGGACAATGACTGATGAGGCCTTCAGCCACCAGGGGGAGAAGGGGCTTTCCTCATAATGGGATTAAGTAATCACCTACAAGCTCATCCACACTGTGAATTAACGCTTATTTTTTGTCCCTTTTTAGGATATCGAGTCCTATGACCTGCTGTGAGGCAGGGATTCTTTTCAATTTGGTCTAAATTAAGGGCTCTGTGCCCATGTTCCTCTACATCTTTGAACACTTGACTACCTGGGTCCAAGTACTTCAGTCTTGAACTTCTGGCTATTCCCTTCTTTCCACTCTCCACTGGAACAATGCCTCACTGTCTTTCCACATCTGCTTTCTCTTCCGGAGGCCTATTTCTTGACACACAGGAGACACAATCTCAGCTTCATTCTTGCCAGAGTAGTTCACGCAGGAGGTTAATGCTTTTTCTGCTTCTCCTGACCATGCCTGAATCTTTCTTTGTACCAGCAGTGTGAGGCTGGTGATGTCCTTACATTCATTCCTGTACCTCTGAATAGATAGCCCCAAGTCCATTTTGGAAGTGACCTGAAACTTGCCCTCTTTTTATCTCTCCTTGGCCATTTTTTTCTCTCATTCATACCACCTGGGGAAATTTCTATGTTCTATTTCTGACAGCTTGACATTTCACAATCCAGAGGGCTTAATGTCATCTGTAAGCCTAAATCTTCAATTTTTCTGAATAGGAGTGAAAAATATTAAGCCCCGATCCTAGCTCCAATCCCAGATGAGTTAAATGTTTTTTTTTCTTCCAGTGAAAATGCTTTCTCCCCACGTATCTCTAACCTAGCTCTTGATCCATGACTAAATATATCCATAAATACCATATCAATTCAATTTTTTTAACAATGTCTGGTGTTACCCAAGGCTTTTTGAGTTTAGAATTCATATTCACATGACCTTTCACCCCTCAAAAAGAATGTTGAAGTGTTGGCTGGTTGTGACATGTCTTTTCAGATGTCAGTCTATATTATCCAGAAAATTCTATCTCAAGTTTGTAGTTGCCTGGGTCCTACTAAATTTACTTGTCAGTGTGAGAGGCTCTTGCTCTATCTCTAGGTGTTTTTTTGTGACTGGTATAAAAGCCTCTACCAAAAATTATTAAATTGAGACTCCTCTTGAGTCCCCCTCTCCAGATGGAGAGTTTTTGCTACTTTCTTCCACTGCTTTCCTCTTACTTCCAAATAAACTTCCTTTTATTCCATTAAAGAATATTAAATTCCCTAAAGTTTCTTGAGTGTGCCTAAGTATCGTTTCTTTGGGTGATACAGATATGCACTTGGGTTTTATTTTTAGACTTGGGCAGAAAAGAGCCAGCTCAATCTCTATTTCTTCAACAGCTGCTTCAAAAGAGTATTGTCCTTAGTACTCAATTTAGCACTTTTGTGTCCCATCTTTTTGATGCTTCCTTTTTCCTCTAAATTACCTCTTGTATCCTCAAACGAAGCAGTGTTCCTGCCCTCCTCCTCTCTTCAGGATTCAGAGAAAATCTGAATCTTGTTCCCTTCACAGGTCCAGCCAGCAACCTCAGTTAAGTAAGCATTGGACTCACCTCCACACTTCATGGGCTTCCTTATTTTCTGCACAAAAGCTGGAGAAATAGAAACCAGTTCCTCCTAAATCCTGGCTGTAGAAGTTTATTATCCAGTTAATGGAGGGATGCCCATTGGGGCTTCTGCTCTAGATCTGGAGGCTAAATACACCTTGATTTGCAGGTGGTGTCTTTTTGATCTGGGCTCCATCTCTGCCCCTTTACTGGTACTCCAAAACAAGTTTCAGTGGTCACAAAGCATCAGTGGTTAGCCTAAATCTCATTAAGAAAATCACACGAAATCACTCAAAAATCACACGAGTTTCCATCCTAAAACTTTAGAAATCAACCTTTTAAAAATGTCTTTTCTTGGTACTGCTTCATGATCTGAGTTTGTTTTCAGTGAACCCACTCTTAGCCAGTTAGGGTGAGACATCAGAACTGGTGACAGGTTGGCGCTGCCACAGAGAGGAGAGTGCCTTGCGTGCCTCTGGTTCCTCTGAGAGGTCCTTGCTTCCAAAGTGAGCTAGTTCTTCTGTGCCCTGGCATCAAAATCTTCAAACCTGGAGATCTGGGAATCATCAGCCCTTGGATACAAGAAGAAGTGCTGCTGCTCATCTAAAGCCAAGTACAATTTTTGTTTTGTTTTGCCGTGCTGGAGATTGACCTCGGAGCCTTACAGGTGCTAGGTGAATGCTCTTACCATGCACCACTCACACCCAGTCTCAAATGCATTTCTACTATTTGATTTGACCTTATTTAGTGATACAGAGTTAATCACTTCACACTTCAGCTTTTTAGGCCAGTCCATGGAAGGTGGAGCCTGATATAGCCAGATACAGAAGACTTACATTGTACGTTAAAAACTATGTGCCTGACATTTCTTGTTCATTTAATCCTTTTAATATGAACAACAAAAATATCATCTTTATTAAAGATAGCTGAAACAGACTTGGGGGCAATGCTCTTGATCTCTAGGAAGTGGCAAGGCAAGACTGGAAGGAGAGCCATATTTGCCCAACTGGTCTGTGGTTCTCAAAGGTAGTCCCTAGACCAGAATTGGTAACATCCCCTGAAACTTGTTAGAAAAGCTACAGGTCAGCTCCACACCAGACCTACTGACTGAAACTCAAGTGGAACCCAGACATCTGTCAGGAGATCACAGAGCACATGACTGCTTCCTACTACTGTGACATTTGTCTTCCAAAAGTCTGGGGAGCTGAGTGTGATCACATATGTCTATAATCTCAGCACTTAGAGGAGGATCATGAGTTTGAGGCCAGCATGGCCTACATAGATCCTTAAAAAAATGCAATATAGCCTAGGGGGAAGGTCAGCCTCCCCCTCTCTTGCTCTGGGCAGATGATAGTTATTACGTTATTCATCACAGGACTGACACATCCTTGTGAAGATGGCTGACTAGAGAGTTCATATGGCTGTAGGCACAGTTTTCTATGTTGCTGAGCATGGTCAGACCTGGGTGTGAAACAGCTTTGAGAAAAGAAGGCAGAAGCATGGGACACAAACAGCTTCCTCTGAGTTTTCCTATGAAGCCTCTGCAAAGACCCCGAGATTCTGATTCCTGTGTTTACTGACTGTAGTTGAGAGACAGCCCCAGCATAACAAGCACAGGGGCACAGGAGGCAATGTCTTTGTCCAGAGCCACAGAAAATGCCATTTAGGATGGTGGGTGGTTCACTAGACAGGAGTCAAGTTATGAGTTCAGAGTAGTCTGATGAGTCACTTTGGGCTCCTACAATTTCCTCTAAACTCACAAATCCTTGCAGATAACTACAGACCCAGAAAAGCAGTGAGAAACCTGACCTGCCAAGAGCTTTAGGCAAGTTCCCAAAGACCTCTGTATAGCTGCTGCCAGGACCAAAGGAACCACAGAGGCAGGTGTCAGAGGACAGGAGGAATCCAGCACAAAAACATGAATCCTAGCTGCAGGAGGCAGATCTGGGAGTTGGCCTTGCCTGTTAGCTGTTGCTCCCACGTCAGTTTCCTGCAGAGGACAGGTGGGCTTCATCTAGCAGGAGCAGCTGAGGCAGAATTGGGAGCTCAGCAGTGCTGCTTGGTGTCCACAGTCCTCTTGGCTGGGCCTAACTCCTCTGTAGTAGCAGGATTTGATGCTTTTCACGTGGACAAGAGTTTGAGTTTCAGCGATACACCTTTTCCATGAGATTCCTGAGAAACCAGGGCTATGCCCATTCAGTCATGGTGTGGCTACTTAGCTTCAAGTAATGATCCAGGCACAGAGGGTGCTGGGTCTAGTTTTAGGCTGGCTCTTCACAGCTTTGTGAGATCTTCTCTGCCCATCTAATGAGCCAGAATGCTTGGTCTGCAACTTTAGTGACCAGTCCTCATCCTTTCTTCTTAGCATGGCTTTCATTCAGCATGCCAGCATCTTGCCCAGGGCAAGAAAGATTATCCCTATTCCATCTTCAAGTTCTTAGAGGTTGGGTGGAAATGGAGCTCAATTCTTGCCCTTGATGTGCTACTTATGTTGTTTCCTTTCGCCTCTGTCTTTTAGGGATAAATTCTATTGGATCAGGTTGTAATTAGCCACTAAGAGTCTTAGTCTGTAATTTTCAGTAAAAGGATACTGAACACATGTTAAATTGATCCTGTGAGGTCTTAGCAAGTAGAAAATAGAGATTAAAAGCAATATATATGTAGGTATACATATATATGTATAGCATGTTTCCTCAAAACTCTTAATATGTGTAGAAACACACAAGAAAATTTAACACTGAAGTAGAGTTACAGCTATTTTACAATATTTCATCTGAAGAGTTATATCTGCATTTTCTGGATCTTCTATGATGAACTTGTATAGCCTATGTAAAAAATAAAAGAAATGTTGAAATAGAATTTAGTAGAAAGAGGTGATGCACTAATAATCACACATGCATCACAGTTACTGTGAAGATGCCATTGCCATGGCTAGCACTCCCAATAACACATTGAAAAAGACAAAAAGCCTAACATCTGCTAAGGTCCAGCTCATGCCTGTAATCCTTGCTAGTCAGGAGGCTGAAATCTGAGGATCACAGTGTCAAGCCAGCTCAGGCAGGAAAATACTTGAAATTCTTATCTCCAATAAACCACCAAAAAGCTAACACTGGAAGTAGCACTGTGGCTTCAAAGTAGCAGAACACTGGCCTTGAACAAAAGAGCTCAGGGACAGTGTCCAGGCCCTGAGTTCATGCCCCAAAATGGACAAAAAGAAAAGCCAAAAAAAGCTGAACAAAAAAGCCCAGAACAGTGCCCAGGTCCAGAGTTCAGGCCTCAGGACTGGCATATACACATGCAAGCACACACACATACACACACACACACACACACACACACACACATGCCTAACATCCTAACCCTGTGCCAAACATGGTTGGAGATGCTATTCATGCATCTCCTAAGTCAACAACCCAGTGTGGGTAGGGGCTATCATTTCTAGTTTTACAGATGAGGAAAGTAAACACAGAGAGGTTAAATAACTTGTCTACAGAACAGCGCCAGGATGTATTCCAGTCTATTCTCTTCAGCACTTGATCTCTAAATGATCCTAACCAATCAATTGCTATGAGCAATAGCTATTTTTTAAATTAAGGATTTGCACAATAGGGCTGTTGAATAATAAGGCAGCTCTGTAGGAAACATGGCACTGGTATTTAACAAATGTCAATCAGCTCTGCCTGATGTGGCATTTTCCACTTGCCATGGTGTAAAGATTCTTCCTATGGTTGAGTTTGAGCCATTAATATGAAGTCTTAGAATGAGCTCTTTCCGGTACAGTCTCAACTAGAAAACCATTGACAGGTCATTCCATTCTGCGATCAACACAATCCTGCCAAGCAGACTAGTTCTCTACTGGCTCCACTCCTCCAAGTCTGAGACAACCTCAGTGCAGCAGGGGGTCCAGAGCAGAGCTGATGGGAGCTTTCAGGCTGAATGTCTCTGTGATTGCCTAAGAACCATCGGGCCGATCCTAAAGCTCAGAGCCATCTTTTTAAAAAAAATTTCATTTCATTTTATTTCACTCTTGTTTTCCTTCTTATTTTAAAGTAACCTGGATTATAGGCATACCACCCCCATACCACTCTGGTAGCCATCTTAATATGTGTCTTATTAGCCTTGTCCATCTGGGGCTAGGAATGGAATTCAGTGATAAGAGCGCTCACCTAGCCTATCTGAGGCCCTAGGTTTAATCCCCAGCATGGGGAAACAAAATAACAAAATGTCTATCTACATTTAATTGTAGCAGTAGTAATAATAATGCAAGATCTGCAATGTGCCATGTGGAATGTTCAGTAAAAAAAAAACTAGTCTCATCTAAGCATTTAATAGTGTTATGGTCCTAAGTATTCTACTTTCATTTTACAGATAAGGAAACTAAGGCATTGAGAGGCGAAGGCCCAAGTTTAATAACTGAGGAAGAATAAAGATTTAGCCAAGGAAGATCTGGAAAACCAAAGAGACATGGGGGTGGGGGTGGGTCAGTGTGATTCACAAGAAGGGACTCTTGCTTTTACATTCCACACGTCTGTGAAGTTTGATTTGTCATAATGACTTTTTTTCCTATTTAAGAAGACAGCCATTAACCTATTGTCAGGCTGTGCCTGAGTCCTGAGTCCTTTCTTTTACCTCTCTTCCAGACTCAGAAGAACCACAAATAGAATTCTGGCCTCCTCTTGCTGTAGCAGTAATATTTTAGGATCCGTGAATGTGTGCGGCTTTGAGCCTGATCAAGTCAAAGTACGAGTGAAAGACGGCAAGGTGTGCGTGTCAGCCGAGCGAGAAAACAGGTACGACTGCCTTGGATCGAAGAAGTACAGCTACATGAACATCTGCAAGGAATTCAGCCTGCCGCCCTGTGTGGATGAGAAGGACGTAACGTACTCCTACGGGCTGGGCAGTTGTGTCAAGATCGAGTCTCCATGCTACCCTTGCACTTCTCCCTGCAACCCCTGCAGCCCCTGCAGCCCTTGCGGCCCCTGTGGTCCCTGCGGCCCCTGCGGCCCCTGCAGCCCCTGCAGCCCCTGCGGCCCATGCGGTCCCTGCGACCCCTGCAGTCCCTGCTACCCCTGCGGAAGCCGATTTTCCTGTAGGAAGATGATTTTGTAGATTGTACATTAAGAAGTTAAGTTTTAGCAGAAGTCAGCTACTCCAGCCAGGCAGCTCTTCCAGCTTTCTCCACCCCCCCTTCCCGTGGCCCGTTGTTGTTCAAGAACATAGGAAACTAAATACATAACTGCAATCTACTGGTGGTGTGTGGGTGTCTTTTGTCTTTTTTTTGTTCAACCCACCAGGGGAATCTTTGCAGTTAGTGGCATTGGACGAATGGACTGGAATGGAAGAGGAGAGGGTGAGATCTGCCCTCCTGCACTTTCCAATTTTATTTTTTTGTCGGTTATGGGGCTTGAACTCTGGCCTGGGTGCCTTCCCTGAGCTCTTCAGCTTACTATTTCAGCCACAGTGCCTCTTCCGGTTTTCTGGTGGTTAATTGGAGAGTCTCACTGGGGACACTGCCTGGGCTGGCTTTGAACTGTGATTATCAGATTTCAGCCTCCTGAGTAGCTAGGATTACAGGCATGAGACACCAGCATCCAGCTACTCTCTCCAAATTCTTAAATACAACCCTACTTTCCAGGCTGTCCAGTGAAATGGACCAGCTCAGAAAACATACAGTCCAAGCCAGGGTAGTATGAGTTGAAGATAAGCACGTAGCAGTGTCTTGCCATGGTGTTTAATGACAGTACCTACACCCAACTCAAGAGGGCTTAGATTTGCTGGGGCAGGGATCAGAGCAAGGGTATGAGGTGGGGGTAGGAGAACATGTTCACGGAACAAAGATGAGGCAGCCATACAGTTGGTTATGTCTCAACATTCCTGGGATTTTGCGATTGGTCAGCTCTCCTTGGAAGGACTAACTCTTTGGGATTTCTCGCAACTATTTCCTTATCTTAGTTCCTGATATCAATTTCAAACCCAAGGTTCAAAGTTCAGGAGTTCAGCCCAGGAGTGCTGGGTATTAGGTGGCTCATATCTGTAATCCTAGCTACTCAGGATAGCTAATCAGGAGGCTGAGATCTAAAGATCATGGTTTGAAGCCAGCACGAGTGAGAAAGTCCCTGAGACTCTTATCTCCAATTAACCACAAAAATTTGGTACTGGAGGCATGGCTCAAACAGTATAGCACTAACTTTGAGTGGAAAAGCTAAGGAACTCACTCAAGCTATGAGTTCAAGCCCCAATACTGGCACCAAAATTAAAAAAAAAAAACAGGGAAAAAATCTTATCCTATAAAGCCAATGGAAAGTCCCTGAGGCCTTCACTCCTTGAACAAAAAGGCATCTTTGCCCCCACCAGGGGATTCTAGTCCCAAGAATATTACTATTTTTGTTCAAGACTGGGACTTGAACTTTAAGCTTTTGCTCGTTGGCTAGTGTTCTAAAACTTGAGCCATGCCTCCAAATCCAACAGTTCATTTCTGTATTCACCCTCATTCTGCATTTACCTACTCATTTGCTAATTCATCCATCCATCCACCAACCTGCCAGTAAGACATTCTCATTTGAAATACTAGGTACTGTGCTTTGCCATAGGGATGGAGAGAAAGTACTTCAAATTGAATTCAAGGGTGAGGCACTGTGGAGGGATGGAAGATGGAAGATAGAGAGTTCAATGGAAACTCAACAAGGCCAGGGAGCCCTTCAGACATTTTCATGGCATGCATTGTTGACATCACTGTCCCACAGGACAGAGACAGAGGTTGGCCTGGGGAGAAACTTGATAGGAAGACACATGTTTATTGACTGAGAACCTGCTCTGACAGAGGCACAGTGCCAGGAACTAGTCTCAATAACTATCTTTCCAGAAACTTCTATAGGATAAGGCAAGACTACTTCCCACAGGGTTTTTGTCAAAACATTCGATGGAGTAGTTGGCACTGCACTGCCTGTGGGGTGATTATCAGGCAGAGGAGGAGGTGAGGTACAGGTGTGGGTCATGTCTGGGGCCTTGAGGACAGGTACATAGTAGGGCTTCTTGCTCCATGAACCAGCTGAGAATAGGTAGGAAGTAGATATGAGGGAGAAGAAAGAGGAGACACTTAGCTGGGTACTGGTGGCTCACACCTGTAGTCCTAGTTACTCCGGAGGCTAAGATTTGAGGATCGTGGTTCAAAGCTAGCCCAGGCAGGAAAGTCTGTGAGATTCTTGTATCTAATTAGGCACCAAAAAGTCAGAAGTGGAGCTGTAGAGCAAAAAAGCTCAGAGACAGTGCCCAGGCCCTGAGGTCAAGCTCCAGGACACACATGGACACACACACACACACACACACACACACACACACATACACACACTGTTTCTAATTGTCTTGGATGGACTCTCAGGCTTGAACAGTTGTAGCTTTAAGTACAGTTTTCAGATCAGAATCCAACCATATAAACATCATTTTGTCTATCTGGATTGGAATGACTCTTGAATGGATAGAGGCAAGATATTAGCTCAGCTGGGAGATGAAAGATGAAAGAGGCTCTTTCACTATCTAACTTAACCAATAATCGTATCACTTAGGTAAATATGACAACGGGGTTAGTAAATGTTGCAGAATTAAGGTTGGAAATGATAATTAAACTTCACAACATATATTCTAGAGCTGAACTATTTAATTTTTATCATAAATAATTTTCTCAGGTACAGGATTGTGAGAAATTTATTCCCAATAGCTATGCTGTTTGATTTCTTGTAAATTATTCTATAAAATTAAAGAATAGGGCTGAGAAGGTGGCTCAGTGGTAGAGTGCTTGCCTTGCATGCATGAGGCCCCGAGTTCGATTCCTCAGCATCCCATAAGCAGAAAAAGCCAGAAGTGGTGATGTGGCTCAAGTGGTAGAACGCTAGCCTTGAGCTGAAGAGCTGAGGGACAATGCCCAGGCCCAGAGTTCAGGCCCCAGGACTGACAAAAAATAATTTAAAGAACATCAGTTGATTGCTCTTCAGTTGTAAGTTTTAGATGGTGAATTCATATGCTCAGAATTAGTGGACTAAATCAGTTTCCAGTTATCTCAGCTTCTGGGGCTAGGGGTATAGCTCAGTGGGTAGAACGCATGCTTAGTATGCATGAGGCCCTAGGTTTGGTCCCAAGCCCACACCCCTAACAGCAAGCAAACACACAACCTCTCTACACAGTAATTCCTTTATCTCTGTCTTCCCCTATCCCATACAAATATCATAAACTGAAAAATTGGCTTATCACTTAGGCTTCTTAATCAATGTAGACAATATGACAGACTTAAATATCCTTCCCCTAAAGCCTCTACCAAGCATTGGTTCAGTATTAGTCATAAGGTCATCACACCAATCAAATATCCTACCACATCTTGATGGCTCATAATTCTGGCCTTCCACTGGTGACAAGGCTGATGATGCCAGGTTCTTGGGTGTGCTTCAGAGAAAGTACCAGTAATGGAAGCCAGGCAGGGTGTTTGAAATCCAGCAGGCTATTCCTGAGACAACTGGTCTACCATGTGAAGCTTCTTCCAGCAAGTAATCTTTCCCTACAGAGCAGAGAGTTAATTGGAAATAATTAGCCTTCCCTCCTTTTCCTCTCTTTTCCCCTTCTTCTTCCTTCCTCCCTTCCCTATCCTTCTTCTCTCTTTCTTTTCCTATTTGCCTTCCTTGTCTTCTTGCTTCTCCATAGGGCATTATGCTAGGTATTGAGGGATCAACATGCTAAACCTGGTCCCCTACTTTCAAGGAGGAGTTAAGTCTAGAGAGGAGAATAACTATGGAGTAAAAAGAAGGGAATAGGTAAGATAGTTGGACTTAAAGAGACTTTAGGGTCTGTTTTATCTTCTACAAAATCTGGACACACATCTCTTGTTTTTGTTTTAAGACAAAATCTTAGCACTTAACCCAGGCTGACCTTGAACTGATCATCCTCCTGCCTCAGCCTCCAGAGGCCTGGAATCATACACTATAATACCTGAAGAGATCTATGCAAAGTCAGAGAAGATCCAGAAAACTCAGAGAGATCACTTACAATTCAGAGGCAAAATGCTACATAGCCCTAAATCACTGTCTCTTCCAGGCCCCCTCCTATTTCCGTCTCCTCAGCATTTCTATCCCTTTTGCTTAAACCTATGCAGTCTCTTAACCTGTAATAGAAGGGAAATTGAGAAGGGTGTCTTTTAACTTTGGGAGAGAGGAAAGCCATCTAAGCAACACAGGGCAACCAGAAGCCACAACAGAAAACACAGATATATTCAATTACATTTCTAAATATTGTGACAAAAATCACAGAGTCAATGTGGGTGTAGTGCTGCTCATCTCTAGTCCTAGCACTTGGGAGGCAGAAATAAGATGATGATGAATTCAAGTCCACTCGGGTGTCAGAGCACAACCTTGTCTCAAAAACAAAACAAAACCCAAAATATTTTAAAAGCAGAAAATAAGTAAGGAAACAAATAGTTGTAACTTTTTGAAAAACAAAAGACAAAAGTAAGAATATATCTAGCATCTTTATCCTATAATCTCCAGGAACCAGAAACAAATAAGATGTCCCTCAATAAGTAAATGGATAACAATGGCACACTGTATCATTAAATATTCCATGAGGAAGTAGTAGTGTGGATCAAGTGGTAGAGGCGCTGGTCTTGAGCTGAAGAGCTGAGGGACAGCATCCAGGCCCAGAGTTCAAGCCCCACAACTGACCAAAAAATAGAGATATAAAATTTGCCACGTGCTCACACCTGCTACCTACTCAGGAGGCTGAGATCTGACAATCAAGGTTCAAAGCCAGCCCAGGAAGGAAACTCCAGGAGACTTTTATTTCAAGTGGTAGAATCCTAGCCTTGAGCTGAAGAGCTGAGGGACAGTACCCAGGCCCAGAGCTGAAGCCCCACGATTGACCAAAAAAAAAAAAAAAAAATTCCATGAGAAAATGAAATGAGTAGCCCGGCATGGTGGCTCACGTCTGTAATCCTAGCTACTCAGGAGGCTGAGATCTGAGGATCAAAGTTCAAAGCCAGCCCAGGCAGGAAAGTCTGTGAAACTCTTATCTCCAA
Source organism: Dipodomys spectabilis (assembly GCF_019054845.1). NCBI lineage: Eukaryota > Metazoa > Chordata > Mammalia > Rodentia > Heteromyidae > Dipodomys > Dipodomys spectabilis. Next base: position 18,136,208 of record NW_024871460.1, on the reverse strand, counting down.
TAAACCACCAGAAAACCAGAAGTAGTGCTGTCGCTCAAGTGGTAGAGGGCTCGCCTTGAGCTGAAGAGCTGAGAGACAGTGCCCTGGCCCAGAGTTCAAGCCCCATGACTGAAAAAAAAGAAATGAGTTATCAAACCACTAAAAAGACATAGAAGAAATGTAAATGCATATTGTGTGTGTGTGTGTGTGTGTGTGTGTGTGTGTGCACATTCGCACACATGTAGGCATGCACATAGGGTTGACTAAGCACATGGGATTTCTTATGTGGGCCAATACTAGGGCTTGAACTCAGGTCCTCACACTCTTGCTTGGCTTTTATGCCATTCTGTCATTTGAGCCATACCTACTTCTGGCTTTTTTGATGGTGAATTGGAGATAATAATCTCTTGAGGGCTGGGAAGGTAGCACAGTGGTAGAATGCTTGCTTTGCATTCATGAGACCCTGGATTCGATTCCTCAGCACCTCATAAGCAGAAAAAACTGGAAGTGGTGCTGTGGCTCAAGTGTGGTTTACGCTAGCCTTGAGGCTAAAGAGCTGAGGGATGCACTCAGGCCCAGACCTCAGGCCCCATGACCAACAACAACAAAAAGAATCTCTTGAGCCAGGTACCAGTGGCTCACACTTGTAATCGTAGCTACTAAGGAGGCTCTGAGGATAGCAGTTTAAAGCCAGCCCAGGCAGGAAAGTCCATGAGACTCTTATCCCCAATTAACCACCAGAAAACGAAGTGGTGCTGTGGCTCAAAGTGGTAGAGCATTAGCCTTGAGCAAAAGAGTGTCCTGAGTTCAAGCCCCACAACCGATTTAAAAAAAATTTTTTTTTTCTTAGACTTGTCTGCATGAGCTGCATGACTAAGATCCTCAGGATTACAGCTGTGAGCTATAAGGGCCCTAGCAGAGAGGATTTCTTTAGAGTGACAAAACTGCTCTGTATGGCACTGTGGTAGTTATAAGACACTGTGCTTTTGTCAAAGCCCATACAACTTTATAGTAGAAAGAATGGCCCTGTGTGTACAAAACAAAATCACTGAGGTCAAGGAGTCTAGGATTGTGGGAAATCTATCCCCAGTGGCTTCCAGAAGCTGCTTCTTTCAAAACTTGTAAAAAGCAAGGTGATAGAAAATTCCACGTGAGGTGGGTATGATTTCAGGCAGCACATGCCTTTAATCCCAGCACTAGAGAGGAAAATCCTGAGTTCCAGGCCAGCTTGTGCTTACAGAGCAAGATTCTGTCACAAAAAGAAAAAAAAAAGACAGACAGACAGAAAGGAGAGAGAGAGAGTAGTAAAAGAAAGAAGAGAGGAAGAAAGAAAGAAAAAAGAAAGAAGAAAGAGAAACTATGTTTATTGCAGCATTATTTACCATAGCAAGATACGGAACCAACCCAGATGCCCCTCAGTAGATGAATAGATCAAAAAAATGTGGTACATATATACAATGGAATTCTATGCTTCCATCAGAAAGAAAGGCATTGCCCCATTTGTTAGGAAATGGAAAGACTTGGAAAAAATTATATTAAGTGAAGTAAGCCAGGCCCAAAGAAACATAGGTCCTATGGTTTCCCTTATTTGCAATTACTAGTATATGTCTGGGACAAGTAGACCAGATAAGATGAAGTCAGGTGAAATGAACCCCAAGATAGGGACACAGTGGTTTTTTCTTTCTTGCTATTGTTTCTAATATATTTATATGGTACGACATGATTTTTTTGTTGCTTTGTATGTCCCTCTCCCATGGTATAACCCCATTTTCACTGTATTTGATGTTGGCATAATTTGGAGAGGGGAAGGGGAAAAAACAAAAGTTTAAATAAGAATACAGGCTGACCCATTGCAACAATGAGATGTACAAGACACTATACTGAAAAATGAACTTTACAATTTAGGCTGGGGGCGGGGGGGGAGGGCATAGTCGAGGTGGGAGGGAAGGGATGGTAGGGGAAAAACAAAGGAGGAGGCAACAATGCTTGATAAGAAATGTACTCATTACCTTGCTCACATTACTGTAACCCCTCTGTATTTTCGTGTTTTTTTTTTGGGTCCGGTCGTGGGATTTGAACTTTGGGCCTGGGCGCTCTCCCTCAGCTCTTCAGCTCAAGGCTAGCACTCTACCACTTGAGCCACAGTGCCATTTCCGGCTTTTTTCTTTTTGCTTATGTTGTGCTGAGGAATCGAACTCAGGGCCTCAGGCATGCAAGGCAAGCGCTCTACCACTGAGCCACCTTCCCAGCCACCCCTCTGTATTTTCACAATAAAAAAACATTTAAAAAGAGAGAAGGTGGGAGGGAGGGAAGAAGGAGGGAAAGAGGGAGGGAAGGAGGGAATAAGGGAAGAAATGAAGGAAAGAGCTGGGCACCAGTGGCGCACGCCTGTAATCTTAGCTACTCAGGAGGCTGGGATCTGAGGATCACGGTTCAAAGTCAGCATGGATAGAAAAGTCCCCATGGAGACTCTTAGCTCCAATTAACCATTCAAAAACTGGAAGTAGAACGGTGCCTCAAAGTGGTAGAATGCTAGCTTTGAGCAAAAAAGCTCGAGGACAGAAACCAGGCCCTGAGTTCAAGCCTTACAACTAACCAAAAAAAACCCAAAAAAGTTTATATGACAAATGTATCAAACAAGCTCATTGAAGAAGTGAGGGGAAAGAGGTGACCTAAATGACTGTGGAAAGAATACTGAATTCCAGTTCAGAGGAAGATTAATGCCCTTCCCCACAACAGATCCACCTATTAATTACTAGAATATCTGAATCTATGCAACCTTCCATGGTAAAATATATTAAGGTAAATCTGCAGGCATAATCATTTGGTTAAGAATTTTAATTTGGAGAGATGGTCTGGGATTGTCCAGGTAGGCCCATGTAATCACATGGTCCACAGACCTCAGATGTGATGGCTAGCAGTGATATCGTGACACCAGCCAGGGGCCATGAGCCAACGTGACCTCTAGATGCTGGGGAAACAACAAAATGGAATTGCCCTTGGGTCTGCAAAAGGAACATATTCTTGTTGATTACTTCGATTTGAGAACTTCTGACTCCAGAATTGGAAGAAAATTAAGTTGTGTTATTTTAAGCCACTAACTTTGTGATACTTTGGTATAGCAACAAAATGAATACAAGGTCATGGTTAAGATAGGATCCATCATTTCTACTTTAGTACTTTTGAGTCCCTGGGGGGAGATTTTTATGGAATGAAAGAAGTAGGCCAAGAATCTCAGATTTCAGCAGGGGAGAGGTTAGTCCTGCAGGAGTAGAGTGTGCAGAAACCTTAAAAGATCCTAAGACTAAGGGGTGGCATGGTCCTTAACCCTGCCTAAACATCTGAGTCAACTGAGGATACTAGCACACTCCCCAGAGGGATCCTCATACTGGCCCAGAAGAGACATTCCTAGTATGGCTAGGAAGATCTAAAGGGCCAAATGGCTAACAATCTAGGAGAATAGAAAGGCTGAGTTAAAAGACTGCACAGAACTTTTGTGTGTGTGGGTGTCAGTATTGGGGCTTGAACTCAGGGCTTGGACATTGTTCTTTAGCTTCTTTGCTCAAGGCTGGCACTCTACCATTTGAGCAACAGATCTACTCTGTCTTATTGTTGGTTAATTGGAGATAAAAGTCTCATAAACTTTCCTGGCCAGGCTAGCTTTGAATGATGATCCTCATATCTCAGCCTCTTGAGCAGAAAGATTACAGCATCTAGCTTCTGTGCAGAATTTACACACCAATGAATACTCAACTTGAAGCACAGTAGGAAAAAATAATGAAACTGGGCTGAGAAGTTGTCTCAGTGGTAGAGTGTTTGCCTTGCATGCATGAGGCCCTGGGTTCAATTCCTCAGCACCACATAAGCAGAAAAAGCCAGAAGTGGCACTGTGGCTCAAGTGGTAGAGCGCTAGCCTTGAGCTGAACAGCTGAGGGACAGAGCCCAGATCCACAGTTCAGGCCCCATAGCCAACAACAACAACAAAAAGATACATATCAATCTGGGCGCTGGTGGCTCAAGTCTGTAATCTGCACTACAGAGGAGGCTAAGATCTGAGGATCAGTTTGAAGCCAGCCTTGCAGAAAAGTCTGTAAGACTTTTATCTCCAATTAACCACCAAAAAGCCAGAAATGCATCTGTGGTTCAAGTGGTAGAGCACTAGCCTTGAACAGAAAAGCTCAGGGACAGTGTCCAGACTCTGAGTTCAAGCACCAGTACTAATACACACACACACACACACACACAAATGAACACATATCAAACTCATGGAATGCCCAAAGCAGGGAGCTAGGACTGGAGATGAAGGATAAAGAAGTAAAAAATAATATATACCTAAGACTGACTGACTGATGATAAAGAGCTATATTTTGAGAAGTCTGATCAATTCACCTGGGGAGGAGGAAAAAGAGGAGAAGGAAGAGAAAAGGGAAAAGTTATTGTTTAAAAAAGGTCCAGCTCATGTGAGCCTGAGCTGAGTCCTCTAAGGGACTCTTGCTTTCAGGGCTGAGAGATTGTGGGTCACACCTACCACAGGCAGATCTGTAAACAAATTTCTCCGAAAGGGAGCTATAAAGAGCAGAAAGGTGATAAGGGAAGGCACAGAGGCCCCTAAAATTTGGCAGATCTTGAGTTAGGACAATGGCACTATGGAAAATTGTCTTTTTTGTTGTAATTTTGCTAGATTTCTTTCTTCTCATTATGTAGCCTAGGCTGGTCTCACACTCATCCTTCTGCCTCAGACTTACAAGTGCCAGAATTGTAGGTGAACACCATCGTTCTCGACTCTAGATTACCAGTGCCATTATATTGCTTTTTCTATTTTGTAATGCCAAGACTTTTTAAGTTATTCAGTTTCTAAGGAGGGTTAACAGCCATGAGAGAACTGAACAGCCACTTGAGATTTTAAAGCTCAGACCGAATAGTAGCAGGCGCCAAATTTAGCAAAAAATAAACTTGAAACCACGGTGGAAACAAGAATTAACACGTTAAGGCAGGAAAAAAAATTGATAGTGATACTTAAAACATTTATCCTTCTATGTTTCATTGCAGTTAAAATCTAGGAAATCGACTGAACTCATACTTGCTATCTAAATAAGTGATATGTCTTGATAAAAAAAGAAATGAGAATATTTAATCTTTAATCGAGCGTTTAGACTGGCTCCTCTCAGAAGCAAAGTCTAGAATAAATCGGGAAAGAAACCGAGATGGCAGCCTGAGAAGTGGGCGTGGCTTCATATCACAAAGCTAGTCTGACACAGTAACAGCCAGAGCATGAGCAGGTAGGCCCTGCCAGTCAGGACTTACCACTTACCAGCGAGTTCCGCAAAGCCACAAACGTGAACTTGCCTCCAAATCCTATCACACCCTACCATTGGCCAGAAGTGGGCATGGGGGCGTGGCCTCAGTTGCTGTGTGGTGGATTTCAGACTCCAGCAATGCTGCTGGCCCCAAAGGCTCCCTGCAGTTCCAGTGGGAGGCTCTCTCCTCCCCATCAAGGGCATCGCTCCTGGGCGTGGCCAGGTGTTTGTAATCTAAACCTAGTGTGTTCGCTTAGACCTTGGACCCTTTTAATTTGGTAAGGACAGAAAATAACTGGTAGGCATTTAAGGGTTTTCTAGGACTTATTTAAAACTTACACTCAATGTCTTTTGTGTGTGTGTAATGACAAGCATAAGGAAGAAGGAGGGTAAAGGAAAAAGGTCATTTATTTGGAATGAATGACATTGCATTCATTTCTCAGAAGAAGAAGGGGAGGGGACAGGACTGGATCCTGAGCCAAAAAATATGGGCTAGGAAGAGGTTACAGATTGGTAGAGTGATCACTTAGAGGACCTGGCTTATTCTTAGTATTGCTGGGAGAATATCCCAGGATGTTAAGGACATCAGCAATGCTCATCCTGAGGTGAAGTACAGGACTTCCCTTGTGTGAGATATGCAATATAGGGAGAGATCTGGAAACGGAAGGGGGGCAGTGAAGAAGGGAGAAAGGGAGGACGGGAAGAAGCGAGGGAGGGAGGGAGGGAAGCAGGCAGGCAGGAATGGCAGGCTATGCTTCTGTTGAGTCTCTTCCCTCTACACCATGACCCACTCCACAGAGATGGCTGGAACTGACCTCCTGCCAGCTTGGCAAAGTATGGGCTGGGAGACTAAATTCAATTTAAACTAAGCAAAGGGTCTGGGAAGGTGGCTCAGTGGTAGAGCACTTGCCTTGCATGCTCGAGGCCCTGGGTTTGATTCCTCAGCCCCACATAAGCAAAAAGAAAAAAGCCAGAAGTGGCGCTGTGGCTCAAGTGGTAGAGCGCTAGCCTTGAGCTGAAGAGCTGAGGGACAGCGCCCAAGGCCAGAGTTCAGGCCCCACGACCGGACCAAAATAAATAAACTAAGCAAAAAAAAAAAAATAAAAGTGGTATCTTTGGCATTTACGGAGCACAAATCACAGCCATTTCAAACTTATTTTGTGATGTATTTGGGAAAGTCTAATTCCAGGTCATTTTTCAGGGCACTATCCTCGTAAGGTTGTGCAAGGATCAGGGGACATGCACTGGTAAGAAATCTTTAGCCTGCAGCCCGTTGGGCATCTCTGGCAGGGAAATACAAGAGATGGATCACCTTGTCCAGTATCCTACCTAAGTGGCCTGTCACCCAGACATCTCCATGCTCACTTGCTAAGTTCATACTATTTCTCAAGTTTCAAACCCATTACACTGAATTAGTTAGGTTGTAATGCTGCCTGCTGTAACAGTCAAACTTTTAAATTTCAATGGTTTTAAAAATAAGTGTTCATTTCTTGCTCCTCACATACAAGCCTATGGCAGATAATGTTGGTTGGCAAGTGGCTTTCAGGCACCCAGGTGCCTTTAATCTTGTGGCTCTGCACTCCTGGATCCTACAGGTTCTCTATGCCCAAAAAGAAAAGATGAAGGACAGGTACTCACTTTCAAACTCCTAAGCCAACAAATGCCACACATTGCTTCTACTCAAGTCTATTGACTGATCTAGTTACATGCTACTGCCTGGGTATAGGGTAGTCTGGGAAATATAGTTCCTGGTTGAGTGACTCACTAAAATGGAAGGGAGAGAGGGAAGAACATGAGACTCTGATGTACAACTTGCCATCTTTGCCACACCTTCCACGATGCCAGTTGTAGCTAATTATCAGTTTCTGCTTTACTGGAAAACAGAACCATTGAGACATTCCATCATCTTTCCACCACCAAATCTACAATATATACATACACACTGTCTTCTCTCATTACTGGTGCAATCCAATATTACAGGGTCTTTCCTAGTTATCTCTGTTTTTATTGAAGCCATTAGGACTACAATGCCATAAGTGCTAGGCACCCCTAGATTAGAATATCAGGCAGCCCCTTACAAAACTCTCCATAATCCTCATCTAGTACTTATGCCTATGTGTAACTTTCTCTTCTTGAGGATGGGCTGAGCTTAGTGTCTTGCTTCTGATAAGCAGAATATTGCAAAAGTGATATTACTATAAATTTAGGCTATAAAAAGTCTGTGCTGGGTGGGGGGGCTGGGAATGTGGCTTAGTGGTAGAGTGTTTACCTTGCATACATGAAGCCCTGGATTTGATTCCTCAGTACCACATAAACAGAAAAAGCCAGAAGTGACTGTGTCTCAAATAGTAGAGAAAAAAAAAATCAAATAGTAGAGAGCTAGCCTTGCATGCATGAAGCCCTGGGTTCGATTCCTCAGTACCACATAAACAGAAAAAGCCAGAAGTGACTCTGAGGTTCAAGTGGTAGAGAGTTAGCCTTGAGCACAGGGAGGCTCAGGGGCAGTGCCCAGGCCCTGAATTCAAGCCCCAGGATTAGCCAAAAAAACAGTCTATGCTCGGTCTGGGTGTAGCTTAGCAGTGGAATGCTAGCCTAGCATGCCAATGGTCTGGGTTCAATCCCCAGCTTTGCAGAAAGAGAGAGGCAAGAGGAGAAGGAAAGGAAGGGACGGAAAGAAGGAGAGTGGGGAGGAAGGCTATGTTTTGTTGAGTCCCTTCCTTTCCAATCCTCCACGTTCATACTGCAGGAAGTGGACTGTCTCAGCATAAACTGATCACATGGTAAAGAGCTCACTGAAGACCCTAGAAGACAGCTTGACCCCAGCTGTGGATAGGAACCTAAGCCACAGGCACCTGGCTAAGTTATGTACCTGGATTGCTGTGCTGCCTGATAGTGGATTAGCCAGCATAGGTTGCCACCACAAAATACTACAGAAAGAAGGCCTTAAACAACAGAAACTGGTTTCCTCCCAGCTCAGGAGGGTTTGATTTCTCCTGTTTCCTGACTGGCAGGTGGTGCCTTTCCCAAGCATCATACACCACCCCTACCCCTGCCCCTTCCTGGGGAGCTCTAAGCTCTCAAGGACATGCCTGTTCCTGAAGGGAATTTACATCCCTCCAAGCAAGGACTATAGGATTCAAGGAAGGCCTCTTCTACAGTTACCGGTCCGGTCCCCTGCACACCAGAACAGGAGCTGGTGTCCGTGAAAAGGAAATATTAAATAAAGAAAGAATTTTAAATTGGACCCTGATTCTAGTTTCTCTATCAGAAAAGTTTTGTTTTTTTTTTTTTTTCGGTTGTGGGGCTTGAACTCTGGGCCTGAGCGCTGTCCCTGCGCTCTTCAGCATAAAGCGAGTGCTCTACCGCTTGAGCCACAGCACCACTTCCAATTTTCTAGTGGTTTATTGGAGATAAGAGTCTCGTGGAGCTTCCTGACTTTGAACCGAGATTCTCAGATATCAGCCTCCTGAGTAGCTAGGATTGCAGGCGTGAGCCACTGGCGCCCGGCAGAAAAGTTTTTTTAATTTTTTAAAATCCAGAACAAGCTGAAGGCATTGAGCATTACACAATGAAAGCCCAAGGAAACTCAGTTGTGGAAATCTTCAGTTCTATGGGTGAGAAGTTGGCTCTGCTAAGGATGAAAGGTTTTACCAATGGCCAGGGTGCAGCACCACCACTAGAGGGCACCAGCACACACAACTTCTACTCCACGCCATTGGGCGGCCTGGGGGGGGGTTCTGCTTTCCCAGTGGGTGCCTGGAAGCCATGCTTTATGCAGAGACAGCAACTGCATTTTTCACTTCATTTCTAAATTGAAATTTTCATTCATGTGATGACTGTGATAAAAGAGCCAATGGAGTGAAAGCTTTCATGTTCTGGTTTTTCTCTTGTCTAGGAGAACTAAGGGGTCACAAAGCCAGGTCATTAGCCTGTCAGGGAGTGGGAGAAACTGTTACTACAGGAATCTATTCATGGACAGCCCCTAGTATTAGATGGGACATTGAACTTCTTCATTTGGGAGGTTTGGGGTTGTTGTTTTCGTGTTTTTTCTTGGCCTGTTTGATTTCTTGGAGACTTACTTTTGGTTCGCATCTACCTAGAAATGCATATAAGCCATGGAATCATGATTTGCATTACTTTTCCTAGATATTTTTGGTTATGTTTTGTTTTTGCTCTGGGTGGGGAGATGCAATGAGCACCCTGGGAGCTGCCCTTCTTACCTGCTTCACCCAGAATTGAAGGGGGCCTGCACCACCCTCTAAGTGGTTGGCTCTGGTCTTTGGCCCAGTGCACCTGGTGCTGTGAGCGTGAGCACCTGACCTGATACTGCAGAACTGGGGTCCAGGCGCCTCAGAGTCTGGAGAGACGAGAAGATCTGCAAACACATTGTGAGAAGGGGAATTACTCTTATTGCGGGGAGGGGTCACCCCACTGTCAGGCAGGACAGCAGAGAGCATCCAGGAAACCTCTACTGGAGAAGAGGAGCCAGTGAGCAAGCCAGCCGTCTGTCAGTACTGGCGGTGGGGGAGCTGCCTATTATGGGAACAGGAGAGATGGAGAAGACTCCACCCAGGGTGCTTTCCTCCTGTGTGAGCCCTCAGGGATACTAAGTCCTGCTGCACATCACCCACCACCACTTTCACCTCTGTCTCAGGGGAATGACACATGAATGGTGACAATACTTGTGTTCTTTATTTTTGTTTTGTTCCAGCATTGGGGCTTAAACTCAGGGCCTGGGCACTGTCCCTGAGCCTTTTTTGCTCAAGGCTAGCACTCTACCACTTGAATCACAGCTCCATTGTGGGCTTTTGGGTAGTTTATTAGAGATAAGAGTCTCACATACTTTCTCTGCCCAGGCTGGCTTTGAACCATGATCTAGATCTCAGCCTCCTTAGTAGCTAGGATTACATGTATGAGCCACCAGCATCTGGTACCTGGTGTGTTTTGAGTGTAGCAGAGGAAAGGAGAAGTGGACTGTACCCGTGTGACACTAAGAGACTGCACCTGCTTCATCATTATGGAAGCCAGCGCTGGTGACCCAACATATCATCCAACTCTGAGGCCCTGGAGGCCTGCTCTGCTCGGCTGCTTTTGAGCAGAAATAAGAAACTGAACTTGAAGTTTTATTTAATTGTAATTAATTTAAATTCAAATCATCACGAACGGCTGTGTCTATAGTACTAGACTGTGCGGGTCTAGAGAGCTGATGTGAGGATGTGAGAGAGGGCCTCTAACCCTAGGTGCACGTGATCAGAGCTGGGTCAGGCTCGATAAGATGCACTGTGCTCAGGGCCAGAGCTGTGACTATGTCAGTTTAGTGATAAAGGTAGGCTTCGGCCCAGGTGTAATCACACCCAATTAACCTCTTCCACCTTGCAGGTATACAAGCAGGCGACCTGTAGGGCTGAGCCCAGTCCTACTCACCCCAAACATTTCTACAGAAGGGAAAAAAAGTACTCACAGGTTTAGAAGAGGCAAAAGTTACTCTGTCTGGAGAACCAAAGAGGACTTCCTGGAGGAGGCAGCATTTGATCTAGCCAAGCCAAATTCTGCGCAACATCAACAAAGACAGAGCAAATGAAAGGAATGTGGAAGAATGGAGAAGAGTTTCCATTTGTTTGGGGAAAGATATTTGGAGAGAGATTTTAAAAAGTAGGTTAGGGCTGGGAAGGTGGCACAGTGGTAGAGCGCTTGCCTTCCATTCATGAGGCCCTGGGTTCGATTCCTCATCATCATATAAGCAGAAAAAGCCGAGAGTGGCGCTGTGGCTCAAGTGGTAGAGCGCTAGCCTTGAGCTGAAGAGCTGAGGGACAGCGCCCAAGCCCAGAGTTCAGGCCCCATGAGAAAATAATAATAATAACAATAATAATAGGTTAAAGAAAGAAAAATAGAAAAGCCCTTGATTACTAAACTCAGAAGCATTGTGTTAAAAATCTAAATCAAAGAGTATATGACATTTAGATTTTGATGGAATTACCAAATTTCTCTCCATAAAAAGGTAATGACTTGGGCTGGGAAGGTGGCTCAGTGGCAGAGCACTTGCCTTGCATGCCTGAGGCCCTGGGTTCGGTTCCCCAGCACCACATAAGCAAAAAGAAAAAAGCCGGAAGTGGCGCTGTGGCTCAAGTGGCAGAGTGCTAGCCTTGAGCTGAAGAGCTGAGGGATAGCGCCCAGGCCCAGAGTTCAGGCCCCACGACCGGACCCCCCCAAAAAAAAAAAAAAAAAAGGTAATGACTTTTCATCGTCTTGAACACCATAGGAAAAGTTTGTTTCCAGCCAGACATGCCTATATTGTCAGCACTTAAGTTGAGGCAACGAGTACAAGGCCAGCCTGGGATAAGAGACTGTCCCGGGGGCTGGGAATGTAGCTTAATGGTAGAGTGCTTGCCTAGCAAGCATGAAGCCCTGGATTCGATTCTTCAGTACCACATACACAGAAAAAGCTGGAAGTGGTACTGTGGTTCAAGCGGTAGAGTGCAAGCCTTGAGTAAAAGGAAGCTCATGGACAGTGCCCAGGCCCTGAGTTTAAACTCCAAGACTGGCAAAAAAAAAAAAAAGATACTGTCCTAGACAAACAACAACAAAACACAAGTCTGCGGGGCTAGGAATGTGGCTTAGTGCTGGAGTTTTTGCCAAGCATGCATAAAGCCCTGAGTTTGATTCCTCAATACCACATAAACAGAAAAAGCCAGAGGTGGCGCTGAGGCTCAAGAGTGCTAGCCTTGAGTAAAAGAAACTCAGGGACAGTGCCTAGGCTCTGAGTTCAAGACCCAGGACTGGATTAAAAAAAAAGTCTGTGTCTCTTTTGTCTTCACTCACAGTATTACCAAAGCTTTTGTATTTGCCATTTTGTCAGGTTTTAAATTGATATCTAAATACAATTTGTTGAGATGGAATCTGATTGTATAGCCCAAGCTGTCCTTGAGCATGAGGTCCTACTGCCTCTGACGCCAGAGTGCTAGTGTGTGTGTGTATGTGTGCGTGTGAGCTTGCACACACGTGCACCCATGTACCTGTGGTGGAGCTTGAACTCAGGGCCTGGAAACTGTCTCTGAGCTTTTTTTTTTTTTCTCAAGACTAACATTCAATCACTTGAGCCACACCTCCAGCATTTTTTGGTAGTTAATTGGAGATAAAAGTCTCAGAGATTTTCTTGCCTGAACTGGATTCGAACCTCCATTCTCAGATCTTAGCATCCTGAATAGCTAAGATCACAGATATGAGCCATCAGCAGCCGACAATGTAGTTTTACTTTTGGAGAAACACTCCACAATAGATAAACTCTCCCACTTGTACTGTCCTGGTGGCCCCATGGGGATTCCGCATTCTAGGTGACTAACTGCCCAACGGTCCCTCCAGCAGGCTGTGGCCTGGCAGGGGGCCATCTCAACTGGCTATGATGTGCAGTCATGGTTACTGTCTTTCCCTGTCTATTGGTGGGGAGAAGGGCCACAGGCAGCTGGCATGTGGCCAAAAACAGCAGGTCCCTTGGTCCACCCAGCACAAGTGATTTTTGGAAGGAGGGAAAGTCTGGGTGGCCTGAAGGGGGCAGGGAGCAGCAGCAGGGTAGTAGCAGGAGATGGGGTGAACCTCTCTGAAGCTGCCAGCAGCCATTGGGAGGCCACCTCTGCAGGCCATGCAAAGGCCTTCGTGGCACAGTGAGCTATGGTTGAAACGAGCCAGTGCTTTGCTTACTGGTCACTGCTTCTGTTCTTCTACTTTGGAGGCCAGCACCATGGGCACAGGAGCCACATTAGCTATGATTAGATGTGAAATGGTGTAAAATAAGCTTACAAAGTGACCTGTGTTTAACATTTGAAAGATGGATTTACTTCTTCTATAAAACTAGGTGTTAGCCAAACTCTAGTCACTCAACCTGTAATCCTAGCTACTCAGGAGGCTGAGATCTGAGGATGGAGGTTCAAAGATAGCCTGGGTAAGAAAGTCTCTGAGACTCTTATCTCTGATTAACCACCAAAAAAACAGAAGTGGAGCTGTGGCTCAAATGGTAGAGCACTAGCCTTTAGCACAAAAGCTCAGGGACAGCACTAAAGCCCAGAGTTGAGGCCCAGAACTGGCAAAAAATTTAAAAAAAATCAAAATCAAAAACAAAAGCTCCTTAGATGTCAATTGCCACCTTTCTTTTTTTGCCATCTTTCTTTTTGAAAATTAAGATCTTAAGCGTAGATTTATTCCAAGTAATAGGACAAGTTTATGCAGTCAGCATCTTGCTGCTAATCTACTTTTACAAGAAGCATTACAAATTACTTTCCAACCAGGGATTTCTCTTGATTTGAGAAAAAGAAATACAACTGGTCCTAAATATAAAAGCATAGATCTTGTTTTCATTAAGGTCTTAAACTTAGTCCTACTTGTTCTATTTATATACAAGTCAAGTAGCCATCAGGCCATATTTGCATTTACTTATTTGTTGATATTAATGCATACTAATTATATATGTTTATAGGGTACAGTATATTTTAATACTTGCGCACAAAGTATGCTACAAAATCAGGGTGATCGGGGCCTCTGTAACCTGCAGTCACTGTACTGTTCTGTAGCAATAAAATACGTTTTAAGCAAAAAAGCTAAAATAAAATTCAGATTTTGTATAAGGTCATTGAAAAGTTGTTTTTAAACAGGTAGCATACAGGCTGCGTGTCCCAGCCCTGCCCTCCCTAACTGGGCATAGGTGCCCTTTGATCCAAGTGTTCACTCTTCCAGTCGGGTGCTGGAAGAATAAATGTGTAAGCCACCCTAAGCATCTTGTGACAAAAACAAACTGCCATCAGCTAGGCAATGCCTTCTTCTTACCTTGTGCCAAAAGGCGAAACTTCCCCAAAGAGAACAGCTTTTTGCTCAGACCATGTGCTATTACCTCATTCCCAATCCTCTTAAGTGGCCCAGAGACCATCTTGGGCCAAGGGACTGTCACAGCACTCAATGTTACCACTGATCCCTCCCTGGGACTTAGGATGATTCTACATAGGCACATCCTTCCCACCCCTCCATCTAGTTCTCCCTATTTAACCTAAGACCAATGTCTGTACCCACCAAGATGGCTAAAGATGTACTGAAGTGCTGTCTTCCACACTGCCTTGTGATAAACCTCCTTTCTCTGTCCTTTGCCACGTCTCTTAATTTGACATATAGGGGTGAGTGGTTGGATGTGACTCCTGCTGTTTAGGCCTGGCATCTAAATCTGGGTTTCAACTTGACAGATTTAAACTGTAAGTGACTCAGAAGCCCAGGTCCCAGGGTCATTGCCTGGCCTGGCTGGAGTCGTAGTGCCTACACTCTGCATTCATATTTGGCCAAATCACTTACCTCCATCCAAACACCCAGTCTCCCAGGGTGACATCTGCCCAAGTGCCGTGAGAATTTTACAGTTTCTGTCTCTGCATATAAATAGACTGGTTTTGACTGTAAATACAGCTCTGCCTTTACCCCAATATATTAAATTGTATTTTGGTTCACATCATTTTAAAGTTTTTTTTTGTTGGTTGTGGGGCTTGAACTCTGGTCCTGCGCATTGTCTCTGAGCTTTTCAGCTCAAGGCTAGCACTCTACCACTTGAACTACAGTACCACTTCCAGTTTTCTAATGGTTTACTGGAAGTAAGATTCTCATGGACTTTCTTGCCCGGGCTGGCTTTGAACTTCAGATCCTCAGCTCTCAGCCTTCTGAGTAACTAGGATTACAGGTGTGAGCCACCAGCACCCCGCCATTTTGCAGTTTTTTTAAATAAAATTTTCCTTCCTTCTTTCCTTCCATTTTTTATTTCTTTCTAAATAATAGTCATCAATTTGACTGCAGTTTAATTTCTTGACAATTTAAGCATTTAGTTTGTAATTTCTTAAATGACTCAAAGGCTGCTCAGTTTTGTGATTTTACCCAATTAAACTTTCCTTCTAATTAAAGCTAAAAAATGAGGCTGAGGGGCTGGGAAGGTGGCTCAGTGGTAGAGTGCTTGCCTTGCATGCATAAGGCCCTGGGTTCAATTCCTCAGCACCACATAAGGAGAAAAAGCCGGAAGTGGTGTTGTGGCTCAAGTGATAGAGCGCTAGCCTTGAGCTGAAGAGCTGAGGGACAGTGTTCAGGCCCAGAGTTCAGGCCCCACGACTGATCAAAAAAAAAAAAAAAAAAATGAGGCTGAAAGCTGGACACTGGTAGCTAACACCTATAATCAATCCTAGGCTGAGATCTGAGAATCATGGTTTCAAGCCAGCCCAGGTACGAAAGTTCATGGAACTCTTATCTGCAATTAACTACCAAAAAGCCAGAAGAGACGCTGTGGCTCAAGTAGTAGAGCACTAGCCTTGACCAAAAAAAAGCTCAGGGACAACACCCAGGCCTTAGATCCAAGCCTTAGGACTGGCACCAAAAAAGAAAAGAAAACAAAACAAACCAGGGCTAGGGGGCCATGAATTGTGGCACATAACCTGCAATCCAATGTACTTGAAGCTAAAGTAGGAAGAGTGAAAGTTGGAGGCCTATCTGGGCAACTGGACAACAAAAAGAGCTAGAAAAAATACAAGAAAATAAACTAGTAGACCCCTGAGTATTTTTAGGACCCTAAATATATTTGTTTTGCAAGAACCAAACAAAGATTATAGCTGAGTATGGCAGCTCATGTCTATAATTTTAGCTACTCAGGAGGCTAAAAATCAGCAGAGGATTTGAAGCCAGCTCAGGCAAATGTAAGACCCATCTCAATCAACAAACCAGGCATGGTAGTTAACACTGTGATCTGTGATCCCAGCTACATAGGAAGCTGGGAGAACAGCCTTGGCAAAACATAAGACCTTTCTTGAAAATGAACTATAGCGAAAGGACTGGAATATGACTCAAGTGGTTAGAACACCTGCCTAGTGCAAGACTTCAATTTCAATTCCCAGTACTGCCAAAAAACATCCAGATTATTGTTGACTAGACTAGTATATCTCTGATGTGTTAAGCATGTTTTTCATTTGCTCTTGCATCATTTCTTTGTAATAATGAGAGGAAAGGGCTTACAACACAACTAATGACAGCCATCAGCCTGCCAGGAGGCTCACTGAGAATCTCTTCAAAATGGGAGCCAACTCCTCAGGGAAGAAACATGGGAGGAGGGAAGGAGAAACAAACCTTCTACCACACTTCAGCAAGGGAACAGTGACCCTTATTTGTTGATGAGATTATTACAAACCCCGTGAGTACTTTGCAAACATCATTTCATCATTTCATTGACTCCCTTCTCAGCTCCGTGTGTGTGTGTGTGTGTGTGTGTGTGTGTGTGTGTTTGTGTGTGTGTGTGTATTCTGGTCCTGAGGCTTGAACTCAGGGCCTGGGTGCTTGCTGTCCTGTGTGTGTGTGTGTGTGTTTTTTTTTTTTTTGCTCAAGGCTAGCACTCTACCACTTGAGCCACAACTCCACTTCCAGATTTTTTTTTTCCAAAAAGAGTTTGGTGGAGAACAGAGCTTCACAGACTTTTAGGCCCACACTAGTTTCAAACAGTGATCCTCAGATCTCAGCCTCTAGAGTAACTAGGATTACAGGCATGAGCCACCAGCACTACCAATATTTTTGTTGCTGTTGTTTGTTGTTCATGGGGCTTAAACTTGGAACCTGGGCACTGTCCTTGAGCTTCTTTGTTCAAGGCTAGTGCCTTATGACCTTGAGTCATAGCTCCGCTCTCAGCTCCATTTTAGATAGAAAGCAGATGCCCAGAGAGGCAAGTTCCTTGTCTGAAGTCCCAAGCTAGCTAGGGGCTAGAGGCCAAAGCTTCACTCTGATCCTTAAGCAAGTTTTTAACACTAGAGAAATAGGAAAACTGTAGAAATAAAAGCAGGAGGGGCCTGGCATAGTGGCTCACACTGGTAATCCTCAGTTACTTAAGGCAGAAATTAGAGGATTATGGTTCAAGACCAGCCTAGGCCAAAGTCAGTAAGGTCCCATTTCTACATACTGGATGCATTAATTTAATCTTGTACCCCAGCTGCATAAGCAGCAGAGGTAGGAGTATCACAGTCTCAAGACGATTTGGACCAAAAAAAAAAAAAATCACAAGACTATAAAAACACACAACTGGCTCCAAGAAGAAAAAAATAAGACTTAAGAAAGAAATAAGGTTAGACTGGGAATGTGGCTTAGTGGTAGAGTGCTTGCCTAGCATGCACGAAGCCCTGGGTTCTTCCTCAGTACCATATTCACAGAAGAAGCTGGAAGTGGTGCTGTGGCTCAGGTGGTAGAGTGCTAGCCTTGAGCAAAAGAAGCTTATGGACAGTGTCCAGGCCCTGGGTTCAAGCCCCAGGACTGGCCCCAAAAAAACAAACCAACAAAAAAAGGAATTAGGTGCGTCTCTACTACATGTGCGCGCACACACACGTACATGCTTTTACAACCTAGAACAGTAAAACCCAGTGTTCTGTGAAAATCTCTCTCTCCCTCCCATCCCTATCCCATCTGCGGTGTAATCCACTTTCTGGCTTTCGGGTTGTAATGGGAGGTTTGTGTGTCACAGACTCTTCTGCCCCTCCGACTGGCTCTGGACTCTCGGCTCTTTACCGGCCTCTCGGCTCTTCCGCGGGCCTCTCGGCTCTTCCGCGGGCCTCTCCACCGCTCCGCAGGCCTCTCCACCGCTCCGCGGGCGTCTCTCAGCCCCACAGGCCCCTCGGCTCGTCACAGGCCTTTCCGCTGGCCCCTCGGCCCTGCACAGGCCTCTCTACAGGCCTCGCAGATCTGCGCGGCCCTGCGCAGGCCACTCGGGCTCTGCGCGGGCATCCCTCCTCCGCCGGCCTGGGCCTCTCTTCCGGCCAGGGTCTCCCCGGGGCTCTGTGCCGACCCGGGCTCTCCTCAAGCCTGAAGAGGGCCCGGGCACAGCCCCGCTCCAGGAGTCGCGCCCCCCCCCTCCCAATGTCTTGTGGCTGCTCCCCTCTCTATCTAATCCCTCCCCGGAACTCCCTGCCTCCTTATATCCGGTGGCCCGCCTCGCCCCTAACGGTCTGGCGTGCGCCGTGGTGACATCAGCGTGGGGCGGGACTTGCCGCCCCACAGGTTCCCACACTGGTACCTAGCATTTTTGAAAGAAAATTTAGTCCATCCGAGTTGATAAAGGGGTCCAGAGACTGTCACAGAGAAAAGCAGTCTGGCCTTGTAGTGGCGTCTGCCTCACATCTGTACCAGGCTGCTCAGCGTAGAGCCACGCTTCCATCTCTTCATCACAGAGCTGCACCATGCTGCTTTCTAGATAGTTCTCTCCTCCCTTCCCTTTCCTAGCCTCTTCCTCCAAGGTTTTACTCCTCACAGAACGATTAGCCTGAGCCGTCCTCAGGATGCAGGCCTAGCTGCTGTAATAGGAAGACACCCGTCCCCAAGAAGGAAGAGCTACAGAGCTGTGCAGTCAGTCCAGGAGAACTGCAACCCCCGGGAGCCCAGATGCTTTCTGTTTTGCTCAAGCACTATTCCCAGGAGTGTCCTCATTGCTGGGGGCAAAGGTGGCACCCAGTTGCAGGCCTACACCCAGCTCCTGTGCAGTTAAAGAGAATGGATATGAGTATGGAAAGAGAGTATGGATATGATCTAGAAGCAGTACAGTACCCATTCTCCCTCCCACTCATACCCTACTGGTTAGAACCTGTCACATGACAAGTTGCAAGTTGCCAAGAAGATTGAGAAATAAACTGTGCATCCATGGGCAGATTACAAACTACTGAGTCCTATTACTAAAGGGAGAGTTGGGAGAATGGATCCAGGGACCATGAGAAACTCTTCTCTCTCCCTTGCCCATGTCATTGCATCTTTGGGTGTCAGATTTGTCCTTTAACATCACAGCAAAGTCTAGCCTGTCTACATCCTGGAATTTGTATGCTCCCCCCGCCCCTACCCAGCCTTTGCTCCCTTTGCTGTCCTCTAGAGGGGACATCCATCCAACCTCCCACCCCCAAACTGTCTTTATCCCTCACTCCCTGGCCTGATTTTCCAACATCTATAGATAGATTTCCAGCAACCTATAGATAGATTTCCTGACCCCCTCATCTCATACTTCCCACTCTTGGAGTGGCTCTGAAGTATATCCCTTTCTCTGCATCCAGCTCCCCAGTCTAGTAAATCCTTATCCACAGCAAGCCAAGACACATTTAAAACTGGATCTCCGGCTGGGCAGGGTGATGCATACCTGTAACCCCAGCTATTCAGGAGGTGGAGATAGGATAATCATGGTTGGAGACCAGCCTTGGTAAAAGGAAAACTCTTTCTTTAAAAATAAAATTTAAAAAATCAAGCTAGGAATGGTGGTATACACCTTTAATCTCCCTTTCTCCCCGGGAATCACCACTTCCAGGCTACCAGTCCAGGTCCCAGCAACCCCACCTACATGTCCAGGCAGTCAGCTTCCACAGTCCACAGTGCTTTGCTGCTAAACTCTTAAGTTCTTAAACCAGGAAACGCTATTCCTGAAGGGAAGGCTCCTCCTAGAGGGAAGAGCCCAGCTCAGGTCACAGCATTGCAGGGCCTGGTGCTGTCTGCCTCTGCCACATACTCCCTACATCTGCACATTGCAGCCAATCTAACTACATCACCTCTACTAAAGCAAGAAACTTCTGGAGAGCCAGGAGCCCTGGGAAGGGGCAAAGCACCCAATCGTTCCTGAAGTTCACTGGCTATGGTGTTTGCACTTCTGCCCCTGTACTTGGCTGCCCTCTGGGTCAGCATGACCCACTGTCAGCTGCTCTCCCTTCCCTTCCCCTGGGCAATTTCTGCCAGCCCAGCTGCCTTCCGGAGCTTTCTGACGCCAGCGTGAATGTCTGGAACCTGATCCAAGGGTTAAAAATAACCCACAGGTCTCTGACCCACTTAAGAGCCTTCCCAGGGTCTTCCAGGTGGGGTAAGCTCTTCCTGGAAAGATGCTTTAAACCCATGTGGGAGGTGGACCCCCTACCAGCCCCTGCCAACTTCTGCCTCCTGAGCTGCCTGGGGCCTTTCCTCTTGGCCAGCCTTGGGGATGGCCTCTGGCTGCCTGCCTGCCTGCAGGAGGTGTAGGAGGATCCCACATCTCCTCCTGCTTCCCAGGGGAGTCTTTGAGGTCACAGCCAGACACAACTGGCAGATGCAGGGCTGAGCTGCCAGTCCCCACAAGCTCCCTGGCAGAGTACACGGACAGCCTGCTGCCCATCTGCTACCCCCTGCCAAGCAGACTGCGAAGCCTTTGGCCAGCACCCACAACAGGGCAAGCTGAGGTGAACACATGACTTGTGGCTATCATCTTGCTACCCAGGCCTTCTTTCCACCCAAGGTCAAGGCCAGGTGGGCAGTGACAGACACTGTTCTTCTCTGGGAGGCCACCCCTGGCGGCACGAGACTCCATCTCCAATTAACCAGCAAAAAAAACTAGGTTGACACAAGTGGCTCATGCCAGTAATCCTAGCAACTCAGGAGGCTGAGATCTAAGGATTGTAATTTGAAGGCAGCCCAAGCAGGAAAATCCCTAAGACTCTGGTCTCCAATTAACCAGCAAAAAACCCAGAGGTGGAGGTATGGTTCAAGTGGTAGAGCACCAGCCTTGAGTGAAAAAGCTAAGCAAGAGCAAAAGGCCTTGAGTTCAAAACCTAGTACCTGCACAAAACAAAAGAAAAGAAATTGAAGGCTTGGGGGGAGATTAGACACTTAGTATGCTCAAGACCCTGCATCCCGTCCCCAGCACTATAAAGAAAAAAATATCTATGGCTGATCAGATGACGACATCAATCCCAGATCCTTTTAATATTCTTCTCTTCCTTTCTCACCTGCAGCTTTTCCATTCTTGGCCTTGTTGCCTCCCTGTAGGAGATTAAATGGCAGCCTCTTGAAAGATGTATCTGCCCAGTACCTGGAACCGGGATTTGATCTGGGCAAAGGACCTTTGATGGGGATGGGAGGCCCACCTAGAGCACAGGAAGAGCATCCTAACAGGGAAAGAAGGTCAGCAGCATTACTCAGCATCACAGTGATGATGGAGGCACTTGAAGGGAGGCTGAGGATGCTACAGAAGCGTTACAACACTTTCCCATCCACAAAGCCTGATGTTAGGAATCCATCAAGCTGTCTGGTTTCCTATTTGACAGGTATCCCAAGCATCGGAAACTGCAAAAGTAAGCTGTGTGCTGGTAGCCCAGGCCTGTGATCCTAGCTACTCAGGAGGCTGAGATCTGAGGATCTCAATTTGAAGCCAGCCCAGGTAGAAAAAAGTCTGTAAGACTGTTATTTCCAATTAGCCACCCACAAGTCAGAAATGGAGCTGTGGCTTGAATGGTAGAGTGCTAACCTTGAGCAAAAATGCTAAATGAGAGCTCAAGTCCCTACACATATGCATACATACAAAAGAAACTGCAAAAAATAAGGTCCAAGCTCCCTCTTTCTACTGACTGAATAATCATACAAATTATACCCCCACATTTGTGAGTATGTGAATTATGTTCAATCAGATGTATTGATTTATATTTTAATAACCAGATTATCCTCCTATTAAAACATTTGTTAACCTTGCCGAAAGAGAAAGAGACAGAAGGGGCTGGGAATGTGGCTTAGTGGTACAGTGCTTGCCTAGCATGCATGGAACATTGGGTTCAATTCCTCAGTACCACATAAACAGAAAAAGCCAGAAGTGGCCCTGTGGCTCAAGTGGTAGAGCACCAACTTTGAGCAAAAGATACTCTGGGACAGCACCCAGACCCTGAGTTCAAGCCCCAGGACTGGCAAAAAGAGAGAGACAGAGAAAGAGGAAGAACCAAAGTAAATATCAGCACATTACCAAGCAACAGCCTTACCTAGCCAGTTGGCCATGGTTTCACAGATGCAGACAAGGGCAGAAACAATTTAATCCCCTGTATAATTCTACAGTATGGAGCATCTCCCACCCAGATCCTGAAGTTTTTCTTTTCTTTTTCTTTCTTTCTTTTTTTTTGGTCCGGTCGTGGGGCCTGAACTCTGGGCCTGGGTGCTGTCCTTCAGCTCTTCAGCTCAAGGCTAGCGCTCTACCACTTGAGCCACAGCGCCACTTCTGGGTTTTTTCTTTTTGCTTATGTGGTGCTGAGGAATCGAACCCAGGGCCTCAGGCATGCAAGGCAAGGGCTCTACCACTGAGCCACCTTCCCAGCCCTCTTTCTTTCTTTCTTTTTTTTTTTTAATAACTTCTGTCTCTTCTTTTTTTGGTTTTATGAGACATAATCTCACAGGCTGACTTCTGTCTCTGCCCCATTGAGAGCTAAGATTACGGATGTGTGCTTGGAATCTTCACCAGAAAATTTTTCACAAAAATAATATTCACCAGAGTGTAACAAACATGCCTATACTGTGTTAAGCTAGTCCCAGCACTGTCAGAGAAAGGGCTCGGGTTCTCTGGGCCACACATTGAATTCACTCTAGAACATTGTCTGCCTTGCACTCAAAGACAACCCTTCCACAAAAAGGAACAAAGAGCCTGAGCTCTAGCCCATCCCAGGAATAGCATGGTAGAACCCCCTATTAGATCCTGCATTCTTTAGAAGGGTGGTCAAGTTCTCTGCCTCTGGCAATCTTCCCAGATATGCAATTCAAGGCTGAGCCCCAGCTTTTTCTTATTGCTTTATTTGGAGAGTGAAAAGCCACGTGTAACTCAGATATTATTCTCTCCCTCTAAGCTTCTCTGAAAATATGAGACATGTAATCTGCCCAGAGATACTCAAAGACTTCCGGATGTCCAAACACAAAATGAGTGGGTAACACACCTGGCTGTTCAAAAACTCACAAGACACTATGTTGGAAATGAACTTTAAACTTGGGGGGGGGGGTTAGGAGTGGGGGAGATGTGGAAGAGAAGAAGGATAGTAGGAGAAAAACAAAGGAGGGAGTAACAATGCTCCACAAGAAATGTACTGATTACCTTACTCAATTAACTCTAACCCACCCCCTGTACAGCATCTTTACAATAATTTTTTTTTTTAAATCTGGGATACTCAAAAATATCTCCCAGTGTCCTGCATATTTGTCTGCTTTTGTTTTTGTCCCAGAAGTGGGACTTGAACTCAGGGCCTTATGCTCTTACTTGGCTTTTTTGCTCAAGGCTGGTGCTCTATCACTTGAGCCATACCTCTATGTCAGGCTTTTTGCTAGTTAATTGGAACTAAGAGTCTCTAGGATTGTATCTGCCCTGGCTGGCTTCAAACTGTGATCTTCAGATCTCAGTCTCCTAAGTACTTAGGATTACAAGTATGAGCTACCAGCACGCCACCCCAGTGTCCTGTACTCTACTCTGAAACTGTCACACTTTCTTCTGCTTTTCAGTGTGTATTAGGTTTTGAAACGATACAAAGATCTAGTAGGACAAATGGCTTTAAACATCAAATATCAAAGTTATGCAGGAGTAAAATATTCTGTTGTGATGATAAGAGTTATAACAAGCTGGGCGCCGGTGGCTCATACCTGTAATCCCAGCTACTCAGGAGGCTGGAATCTGAGGATCACGGTTCAAAGCCAGCCCAGTCAGGAAAGTCCATGAGACTCTTATCTCCAATAAACCACCAGAAAATCGGAAGTGGTGCTGTGGTTCCAGTGGTAGAGCACCCGCCTTGAGCTGAAGAGCTGAGGGACAGAGCCCAAGCCCAGAGTTCAAGCCCCATGACCGACAACAAAAAAAAAGTTATAACAATAATTAGCATATTCTGTTCTAGACACTATTCTTTCCTTATATCAGGGACAAGTTCATTCTAATATAATGCATTCTGTTAGCTGAGCACCTTATATTTAATACTTTATTTAATCCTCAAGTCTCAATGACCCACCTATTATTCCCATCTTCTTTTTTTTCTTTTTTTTTTTTTGCCTTCTGACTTTTTCTGCTTATGTGGTGCTGAAGAATTGAACCCAGGGCCTCGTGCATGCAAGGCAAACACTCTACCACTGAGCCACCTTTCTGGCCCCTATTATTCCCATCGTACAGACATAGAGAATGAATCTTAGAGGACAAATAACTTGTATAAGGTTACATAATAAGAGACAATACTGGGATTGGAAGCCAACAAAGTTAGCTTTTCATCACTCCTCAATACTAGCCCTCATTAACAGCAGGTCTTCGGGAGATGGAGCTCCTTTCATGGTAGACCTTGTGCCACAGATGCTTAACACAGGCAATCCTTTCAAGAACCCCACCTCTGCCCCTAACCACTAGCTGGAGCTAGCTTCTAAAGCAGATGAATATTCTTCCAGTGATGCCCCCAGTGGTGCCCTCAGTGATATCACTTCTTGGAAACTGTTACTGCCATGTTCTACTCATCTAGTGCAATATGGATCTCAGACCTCCTGGACTAGAAGACATAGTAAGCTACTATTTACTGCCCACCAATTGTGGCACCGCAGGCACAAAGCACACTGCTGATCCTTGCAGTAATGATACTGAATAACTGCAACTTCTGGATCAGGTTATTTGTCTTTATGATCTCTACCAATGAGTCCATGGACATGGAAGGAGAAGTAAAACAACAGAGTTTTATTGAAGAAAAAGATAAGCAGAGCTCTTACTAGGCAAGAAAAGTCCCATGGTTTTCAAGCTCATTGGATAGCCTGAAGGTCATATCAATCCCCGGACCTCATCAGTGGCTCCACACAGCCCACACTAGCTCTCCATGTATTCTTTAGCCTTTCTGATTGGATGTCTATTTAGGGGCCTTAATGACATGATGTCCAGGAGCCCCAGGCAAGACACTCAATGCTGTGGTGAGGGATGCAGAACTCTACGGGAGGGGGCCTTTGCCCTGATAGCCTAGCCAGGTTCTTAGTACTCTCAGTAGCCTGTCAAGAGCATGAATTCCAGTGGCACATTCATTGGCCATCTTGGAGCTGGCCTCAACAGTGGTTCCCAGCCTTAGCTGTCAACCAAAAACTCCTGGAAATCTTCTACAACATAGACACCAGCCTCTCCTGCTCTGACCAGAGATTGTATGTCAGCTAGCTGGAATGCAACCGGGTTTTCTGGAAGCTCTTCAAGTGATTCTAACATCCAGCTAGGCTTGAGAAGTCTAAGTCAATTTTCCCACTCTTTGACAAAGTACTTGAGAAAAGCAACTTAAACATTTGGGATTTCTTTTTGTTTTTGTTGTTGTTGTTTGGTGTGTATGTGTGTGTGTGTGTGAGACTTTCTTTCCCCAAGTTGGTTTCAAACTGTGATTCTCAGATCTCAGCCTCCTGAGTAGCTAGAATTACAGGCGTGAGCCATTGGTGCCTGGCTAAGGAGGTTTATTTTAACTCAACATTTCAGGGATTTCTGTCCAGGATCAGTTGACGTGGCCCCATCACTTCAGGACTGTGGCAAAGCAGAACAGCATGGTTTGGAGCTCATGACAGAACAAAGCTGCTGGGCCCTCACTGACCCATAAACAAAGGCGAGGGGTTGGGTTCTCAATGTCCCCTCCAGCACTTAACTTCCTCCCACAAGATCCCATCACTGACAGATTCCACCACCTCCCAAATAGTGCCATTGGCTGGGCAAACCCTGTAACACACAAATCTTCGGCAGGCATTTACAATCAAAATTGTAATAGTCTCTGAAAAGGCTTGCTGAGTCACTCTGTGGTTAACAAGTCCCCTGACCAGCTGAGGGTGTGACTCACTGTGCACAAATCATAACTCACAAAAGCAGTAGATCCACACACCCAGGGATTTAACAGTGCTGCCATTGGGAGGAAGTGAAGAGCTTGAGTGGCCATTTTGGTTCAGCCAAAGAAGAGAGAGAATAATATTCTGCCATTACTTCAGTGCCCCAGCACATCCATTGTTTCTCTCGACCACTCTGCTCATCTTGCCA
Organism: Dipodomys spectabilis; assembly: GCF_019054845.1. Lineage (NCBI taxonomy): Eukaryota > Metazoa > Chordata > Mammalia > Rodentia > Heteromyidae > Dipodomys > Dipodomys spectabilis. The sequence goes on along the minus strand of NW_024871460.1, from coordinate 18,110,141 downwards.
TCTTGCCTCACGTGTGGGGTAAATATGCTCTCCCTGTGAGGGATTTTGTTTCTAGGACTCAGCTCCCTATGGTGGGTGGCTATTCCTGCATCATGTCTGTCTGGTGGCTTGTAGGGCAGTCTGTGATCTTCTATGTTCTTCTGAGAAATGTAAGATAAAGCAGACTCAAAAATCAAAAAGGACTGGGAATGTGTCCTAGTGGTAGAGTGCTTGCCTAGCATGCATGAAGCCCTGGTTTCGATTCCTCAGTACCACATACACAGAAAAAGCAGGAAGTGGTGCTGTGGCTAACCTTGAGCAAGAGAAGCTCAGGGTCAATGCCCAGGCCTGAGGTCAAGCCCTAGGACTTTCTCCTCGGTAGCCATGCTTAAGAAGGATAAGCATCCCAAGTTGAATTCAAAAGAGTCAAGAATGGTAGCAGAGAGTAGGAGAGGGGATGAGTGTGACCAAGCACATAAGGATGCCATGGCCTGGTACTGCGATAGCGGGTCTCCGTTGTCAATTTGTTTGGATTGAAAAACTTTAGGTGAGAAGCTGGGAATGTGGCTTGTGGTCGAGTGCTTGCCTAGCATGTATGAAGCTCTGGGTTTGATTCCTAGCTACCACATAAACAGAAAAAGCCAGAAATGGTGCTGTGGCTCAAGTGTTAGAATGCTAGCCTTGAGCACAGAGGGGCTCAGAAATAGAGCTCAGGCTCTGAGTTCAAGCCCCAGGACCAACAAAAAAGAAAAAGAAAAAAAGAAAGAAGAACTCTAGGTGAGTCTCTGGTAACATTTCCATAGCCAATTGGATCATGGACACTGTGACTTAATAGAAGGATTAATGCTCTGGTGGATTGGTAATATGCTGGCATTATTGGGAAGTGGTGAAAGGAAGGAGGAGAGGACTAATTAGAGAAGTAGGTCACTGGAGACATGTCCTTGAGAATTGGATCAATCCTGGTCTCTTTCTATGTCCTTTTCTCTGCTTTCTGTCCACTGCTGGGTGAACTGCTCCTCTGCCTTGCCCTATCTGCCATTGATGGCCTGACACCTCTGAAACTAAGCCAAGATAAATAATCCATTTCTGAGTTATTCTCTGTTTTGTTTGTTTGTTTGCTTGCTTTTTGCCAGTCCTGGGGCTTAACTCTGGGCCCGAGCACTGTCCCCAAGCTTTTTTGCTCAAGGCTAGTGCTGTACCACTTGAGCCATAGCTATACTTCAAGTTTTTTGTTTTGTTTTGGTGGGTAATTGAAGGTAAGAGTCTCATGGACCTTCCTGCCAGGTTGGCTTAGAGCCATGGATCTTCAGATCTCAGCTTCCTGAGTAGCCAGGATGACAGGCGTAAGCCACCAGCACCTGGCTGTTCTCTGGTATTTTGATTACAACAATGCAAAAGTGACTAACACAGTAACTACCCACATGAGGCTCTGAGCCAGAGGAAAGGTTATTAGATTCTCAAGAAAGGAGATCTAGAGCCTCAAAATCTCACTATGAACAGTCTCTGCTTAATCACTTGCTCTTCTGGTACTGGTTACAAACGTACCCTGGACCTTGTCTTCAGCCCAGGCTGCTGGCAGTGTGGGTTCAGGTACCACAGGCCACATTTTGCAGATTGCCTCTCACTCCACTCTCAGTACTGGATTCCCTTTCTGACCTGCACAAGGGTCTTTGCTTTGTGGATCTCTTGAAGGTTTTCCTTCTTGTCAGCCCTGCTTCTGCAGCCAGGACCACAGCTTAAGTATCTTCTCAAAACCCTTCTGCAGAGCCTTGATCTGGCACAGGGACATATGGTAGGACATCTTCTCAACAGAGACTCATGTTGGGGAGCTCTGCTTCACTCAGGATATCCCCAGGGCCAGCTTGTCAAATTGCTCAAGGTCTCTCTGCAGAACATCAGTGTCCTGACATAGCCTGTGCTCCAGTTTCTCCTGGAGCACACAGTAGGGCTCTGGGGTGGCCTGGCCCCTCAGGTATACCCTCCACCCTGGCTTCTGCTTCACCCTTAGGCTGAAAAGCTTCCATGGTGTCTTCGGTACCAATCCCCTTCCAGCTTGAGGGTCCACACTGTGTCATCCACTCCTGGCCTCATAGAGCAGGGGCAAAGGTCATTCCTCTGTGAATCCGAATTTTCAGTCATTATCTGGGGACACTACCCTGGTGTAAGGGGTTTGGGATCAAGTGTTGCCACCAAGGAACTTGGCTGCCTTGGCGACTGGGCCACAGCCAGTGCAGTAAAGTCAGGAAGGCTACACTGTAAGCCTTTTCTTGGGATCACCTAAAACGTCTGGTAAAAGCCCTGGATTGTCCCCTCTTCTATTACTATGTTCCATCTCCCAAAACAACACACACACACACACACACACACACACACACATTGTGCTCACTGTTTCAATGTATTAACAGACTCTAAAAGGTGATTCATAGGCCCCAAGCTGAGGCCTCCCATCATAATCTTTTTTTTTTTTTTTTTTTGGTCGATCGTGGGGCTTGAACTCTGGGCTTGGGCGCTGTACTTGCACTCTTCAGCTCAAGGTGAGTGCTCTACCACTTGAGCCACAGCACCACTTCCAGTTTTCTAGTGGTTTATTAGAGATAAGAGTCTCACGGACTTTCCTTCCCCGGGCTGGCTTTGAACCATGATCCTCAGATCTCAGCCTCCTGAATAGCTAGGATTACAGGCGTGAGCCACAGGAGCCCGGCTTCCCATCATAATCTTTTCAGACCCTACTTGCACTGACTATGTTTGATTCTGGTTCCACATGGCATATTAACATGTGTGTGTATATGTGTGTTTCTGTTTGTGCTGGGGCTTGAACTCAGGTCCTAGCTGCTGTCCCTTACCTTTTTTGCTCAAGACTAGCACTCTAACATTGAGCCACATTTCTGCTTCCAGCTTTGGGGTGGTTAATTAGAGCTAAGAGTCTAGGATCCTCAGATCTCATCCTCTTAAATTGCTAGGATTATAGGCATGAGCTACTGGCACCCAGCAGCATATTAACTTTGATTAATAACACATTCCTTTAATATGAGTTAGTATGCTTTCTGTAATAATTATTTTCAATAATCAGAGGGAATTCTTAATTTCCACATACTTCAGGGTCCAAAAACTGGATTGAGAGTAATGAGGTATCTAGAGGAACAGTACTCTGGGGTAGAATATTGCAAAGCAATCTCTTGCCTAGCGTGAGAGAAGCCCTGGCTTCAATCAGCACTATCATAAAACAAAACAAAACAAAAAGGAAGAGTGCCTGCCTTGTAAGTGTGAAACTCTGAGTTCAAATGCCAGCACTGGAGAGAGATAAAGGGTAATAAAGTGATCTCACGATCACTTTGCTTTTCCTGCTTCTATTTCTCCTTTGTTTTCTCCCTGTGCTCCTTCTAACCTTCCCTCCCCTTCAACTCTTGTCCAGCCATCACAGATTCTTTGGTGGTTCCGCATTTTCTCTTGTGACCTCCTGGAAGAGACCCCATAGAAAGGAGGGGAATGTCCATAGCCTGTGCCACCAAGAACCGCCACACTTCTCAGTTTCAAAGCTCATCAAGAAGCTCAAATTCCTGGGCTGGGAAGGTGGCTCAGTGGTAGAGCGCTTGCCTTGCATACATGAGGCCCTGGGTTTGATTCCTCAGCACCACATAAGCAGAAAAAAAAAAAGCTGGAAGTGGCATTGTGGCTCAAGTGGTAGAGCGTTAGCCTTGAGCTGAAGAGCTGAGGGACAGCGTCCAGGTCCACTGTTCAAGACCCATGACAAAAAACAACAACAACAGCAAAAAAAAATCTGTTTCTTGCTTAAATCTCAAAACAAACCTGCATATTTAGGACTAAATGGATAATTTTATTTATTTATGGGTTAGATGTTTTTTGTTTTTTCTTGGTGGGGAGAAGTGTTGTGTTGGTACCAGGGTTTAAACTCAGGGCTCTGGGCTTTCTAGAAAGATGTTCTACAAAGGAGGATAATCTTAGGGGAAGAACACAGAGGTACAATGCCTATGTGTCTCTGTTCATATAAAATATTATTTATTGAAATGAATTTCAGGAAATGGAAACAAGAATTTTTTTTCTTTCTTGCTGTTTTTGTCTTGTTTGTTCATTTATCTGTCTATGAGAAGGTAAATGGGAGCACAGAAATGGAGGGACAAATGGTGAACAAATGTAGCAGTGATACTCACTAGACCCTATGTGGAAAATAAATTACACAACTTGTGGGTGGGATGGGAGGGAAAATTTGGGAGAGAGCAAGGGATGGGGCCATATTATCCAAAACGGAATGTACTCATTACCTAACTATGTAACTGTGACCACTCTGTATACCACCATTCTAAAAACAATAAAAAATAAGAAGGAAAATAAAGAAGAAAGGTGTTCTACCACTTGCAGTATACCTCTAGCCCTTTTACATCTTACTTTTTCAGATAGGGTCTCATGGTTTTGCCTAAATCTGTCCTCAGACCAAGATCCTCCTGTCTAAACCTTTCAAGTAGCTGGGATTACAGGCATACACCACCATGTCCAGACCTCAAATTTTAATTTTTGAATAATGTATCATTTTTTATTTGCTCTAAACAACTACCTTGTGTTCTCCTACAATGGTGAACAGATGAAAATGTAGAGAAGGGAAGCATATATTCAAGTAGAATAAGAGTTGACTAGAATGAAGCAGATAGCTTTGAGCAAGAAGGCAAATATTGAATATTTTCACTCATTTGTAGGGTCTAAACCTAAAAGACACAAACAGGCATGCATGTGTGTGCAAATAAACCATGATTGCCACTGTGGGAGTTTTTAGAGGGATGCGGATGGGTGAAAGAGAGGGAAAGAGAATGACAGAGGAGAAATACTATCGAGATGCATTGCATCTATGTATGAAGATAGCCTAAGAAATCTCACTGAAAATTATTGTGCAGTAGGGGGTGGGTAAAGAGAACAATAAGACAGACTAATCTGACCTAAATACAATACATGCATGTGTGGCATGCCCTGATGAGACCTCTTTGAACAATTCCTATACACTAAAAGAAAAAAAAAATAAGAGACAGAAAAGAAAAATAGGCTTTCTTTGTGGGGAGGAGGAGGAAGGGCCAATTGAGAGGGTGAATAAGGATGGATATAGTTGAAGTAATTTGTGTCTGTGGGAAACTAGAACAATGAAAACTGTTGAGACT